>NW_024080998.1:1153948-1622390 GCF_003009895.1 Hyaena hyaena
TGGCCCAGAGGACTTTTCAGGCTGTCTCCTGTCCCTTTTGGCTCCGCGTGCTGCTAGCCAAGCTTGGGAGTCGGGCCCAGAATGATTACACATTTTTTCGTATGCCTGCTATGGCCATTGACAGCTGCTTTGCCAATAGATCTGCACTGAGGTTTACCAGGGCAGCTGCTGGGAGCACGGGTGGGAGGGCTGGCTGGAAAATCTCGTCATGTGGCACAGACAGCCCCGGCAAAAGGGAGAGGGACCCAGAGGTCAAGTTCACGCTGGGTCAAATATGTGTTCTCAACACTAGTTAAAACAAACATTTAGGAACCATAAATTCTGTGGTGCGATGGTGCTTAAGCCTGCTTCGCGAAGCCCTCCTGCAGCCCGTGGGCCGGCTCCTGCCTGGCCTGCTTTAGTGGAGTGTTTCTCTGCCCAGGGAACCCTTGGCCCTCAGGAAGCCTGACTTGTTGAAAGGACCTTTGGCAGCCTCAGGAGTTTGCTGTTTCTGATCCTGCTATTTGTTGTCTTGGATATTCCAAACATACTCAAACATGTTTGGGGAGCTCGAATTGAATTTTCCTGAAATGCAGATTTTGTTTCCAAGTCCTTCCTAGCAAGGAACAGAGTGACTTGGAGTGTTGGGGCTGTGTCCCCTCTCTTCACACTGACCAGGATCAGAGTGTACGCTGAGGAGCTGCTGAGAGGGTGAAGGCCACGGCGTGGTGCTTTCTAGCTGGCGGGGAATGTGTTCTTGACCTTCACACCCTGGGTGGGCAGAGGGAGGCAGGCATGGTTTATTACCGCCTTTACAGGCAGGGGGCACTGCTTGGACCCCACCACAGATCTGTGGCCCTTTTTTTTTTTTTAATGTTTTATTTTATATTTGAGAGAGAGAGAGAGTGTGTGTGCTCGAGCAGGAGAGGGGCAGAGAGAGAGGGAAACACAGAATCTGAAGTAAGCTCCAGGCTCTGATCTGTCAGTACGGAGCTAGACATGGGGCTTGAACTCATGAACTGTGGGATCATGACCTGAGCTGAAGTTGGACGCTTAACCGACTGAGCCACCCGGTCGCCCCTGTTAGCTTTTGATTCCTTGTTCTTTCTGCTGCCCTAGGCTGCCTGGACGTCTGGGGCTGCAGCCCCTCCTGACTGCCGGGATAGGGACTGGCTCATACAGCCCAAACTCACTGTGTGAGTTCCCCAGCTGGGTTAGTTTGCTAGGGCAGGCCACAACAAAGTACCACAAACTGGTGGCTTAGAACAACGGAATGTTACTGTCTCAGAGTTCTGGAGACTAGAAGTCCAAAATCAGTCGTAGACGGCCTTGGTTCCTTCAGGAGCTATGTGGGAAGGGTCTGTTCCAAGCTTCATTCCTTGGCTTGGGAAGGCCTCCTTCTCCCTGAGCCCCTTTATATCTTCTTCCTTATATATGTCTTTGTGTCAAATTTCCTTTTTATTAGGACACCAGGCCCCCTTCATGACCTCATTTTAACCAGATTCCCTCTGAAGACTCTGGCTCCAGATAGGGTGCAAATAAGGTCACATGCTAAGGTACTGGGGGTCTGGACTCCAACACATTTTTTTAGGGGGTAGGAGGATTCAGTCAACTCATAAAGTCAGCCCAAAGGTGCTGTGCACATGGGCTTCAGAGGTGGGCTACTCAAGGGTTGGGTCACCCCTGGGGGACTCTGAGCGTCCCTGCCAACGACCCACAGATACAAGCATGGGTGGGTGGAAGCTGATTTGGGTCCCTCCCGTACAGCCTGGGACTGTGGGTCTCTCTTGGTTTCTTACCTAACACAGGCACTCTGGCTGTTCCAGGGATTGGGAGAGGTAAGGAATTGGCCCCTTGTGATTTTGGTTATAACTGTGGCCATTTTTAAAAAATGTTTATTTTTTTAATTTTTTTTTTAACTTTTTTTTTATTTTTTTTAATATTTTTTATTTATTTCTAGGAGAGAGAGAGAGAGACAGTGTGAGCAGGGGAGGGTCAGAGAGAGAGGGAGTCACAGACTGAAACAGGCTCCAGGCTCTGAGCTGGCAGTCAGCACAGAGCCCGACGCGGGGCTTGAACCCACGAACCGCGAGATCATGACCCAAGCGAAAGTCGGACGCTTAACCGACTAAGCCACCCAGGCGCCCCTTTAAAAATGTTTATTAATTTTTGAGAGAGAGACAGAGGATGAGCAGGGGAGAGGGAGACATAGAATCTGTAACAGGCTCCAGGCCCTGAGCTGTCAGCACACAGCCTGACACGGGGCTTGAACTCATGAACCATGATATCATGATGTGAGCTGAAGTTGGACGCTTAATTGACTGAGCCACCCAGGTGCCCCTGACTATGGCCATTTTTACTTGGTCTGTTTAAAAAGATTCTAGTGTGATAGTTCCTAAGTGTGAACTTGCAGCTGATCCCAGTAGGAGTTTGTGGAACTGCTTTATTGAATCAGTATCTCTTGGGCTCTTTTTTTTTAAATTTTTTTTTTTTAAATATTTTTATTTATTTCTAGGAGAGACAGCGTGAGTAGGGGAGGGAGGGTCAGAGAGAGAGGGAGTGACAGACTCTGAAATAGGCTCCAGGCTCCGAGCTGGCAGTCAGCACAGACCCTGACGCGGGGCTCGAACCCATGAACCATGAGATCATGACCTAAGTGAAAGTCGGATGCTTAACCGACTAAGCCACCCAGGCGCCCCTCTCTTGGGCTCTTAACAAGCACCCCAGGTGATGCTGATGAGGGTGGGCCACCTTTTGAGGAACGGTGATCCAGAAGGCACCCTCTCCTGGGCATGATTTATGACTGTTTGTGTGGGACTTTAAAGACCAAGCCCAACACTTAACAATTTAGAAACTACTCAAGGCAAGAGCCATCTGGATTTTGATTTAACTCCATTTTTTAAAATGTTTTATTTTTGAGAGAGAGAGAGACAGGGCATGAGCAGAGGAGGGACAGAGAGAGAGGGAGACACAGAATCTGAAGCAGGCTCCAGGCTCTGAGCTGTCAGCACAGGGTTTAAACTGTGGGTTTAAACTCACAACTCGTGAGATTATGACCTGAGCCGAAGTCAGATGCTTAACTGACTGAGCCACCCAGTTGCCCGGTTTAGCTCAGTTTTGAACAGTACATACAAAAATTGCTGCATATGGGGTTATTCCATCCAGTTTTTCTTCAGTTGGTTGAATGTTTGATAAATATATGCATATACTGTTAGAAGAGTCAGAAATATGTAAAATTGTGAATGATACATAGATGTACTTAAATGAAGTATTTTTATTTATTTATTTTATTTTTTTTTTACAAATAGTTTATTGTCAAATTAGTTTCCACATAATTAAGTGAAGTATTTTTAAAAAAGGTTTAAACACTTTGGAACATACAGGATGTTTTTTTTCCCCACTAAATATTCTGTTTTTAATTATAAAATATTTTAAATACACGAAAACATAGAATAATAATATATCCTATAGCTACCCATCAGGGTCAGGTTTTGAAAAACTCCCTGATGTGGCCATTAAGTGCAACGATTACAGATAATGGAGGGACTGTGGTCTTATCTGGTGCTAAATGTGTGTTTCACTAATGACGTTTCCTGCCTTGTTAGTGGAGAGAAAATAATCCATAATTTGTTAGTCTGGCACAAATTAGTTGCTTTGGTACTTATGGAAAAATACATCAGAGGTGAATGTATTCTTATATGCTCGTGTGTACCTATTAATTTGCCTTGCTTATCAAGGGTATTGAATATTTCATATAGGCAGAGTGCATTCGATACACAGAATCTGTACCTAAGATAATGTGGTTTCAAGAAGGAAATGCTACCTGTTACTCTTCTCCCCTACTCCCCTCCCCAGCCTACCTGCCTTTCTTGCCTCCCTCCTTTTTCTCCCCTTACTGGGTCTATATTTTGCTTGTTCTGAACAAGAAGGCAGTGTAGGTGAGTGGTTAGAAGTTCAGTCTTTGGAGTTAGGATCCAGGACTCCTGTCCGGATGGTAACACCCCCTCACTGTGAGACCAAGGAGGTGAGAGTGGGGAGAAGGCTGGGTAGTCCCAGCATTCACAGCACAGGGATAGTAATGGAACCATCATTCAGAGCCTTGTTTGGGGACCACAGGAAGTAATGTATGAACAGGGCATGCAGAGTGGGACTCCTGGCCAGCCACATTCACCTTCTCAGGGGCTCTCAATTATGCTTCTGCCTCCCCGCTCCTGGGCACCCCAGCCTTTTATATACTTCTGTTTGTGTTTCTTAGGCCCCCTGGTGAAAACCATGGCTCCCTCTTCCCCTTTCCCAAAACACTGTCATTTCACTCTTTCTTGGCCCTGGGTATGGGTAGGCTCCCTGTCAGCATGGAGCAGAATTTTCTTTGTGTTCTCTCTCTTTTTTTAAAAAGTTTAGTCATTTATTTTGAAAGAGACAGTGACAGCACCAGTGGGTGAAGGGCAGAGAGGGACAGAGAGAGGATCCCAAGCAGTCTCCACATTGGCAGCGCAAAGCCCGCCATGGCGCTCGAACCCACAAAACTGTGAGATCATGACATAAGCTAAAACCAAGAGTTGGGCGATCAACCGACTGAGCCACTCAGGACCCCAGTACAGTTGCAGTGCAAATGCTAACCGAATTGAATAGAGTTGAATTGCACTAGCATCTCTGATGTTGTTGTGTTGTAAATACTGTTCTCTAAATACTATCTAGAGAATTCTTTCTTCTTTGTTTACTCTTACCTTTCAGCAATAATTTCCATTTGGTTTTCTTTCCCCTCATGCTTATCCTTGCCCAACAGACACTGCTTATTATGACAGCCTTTCAAGGGCACGCCACCTTATTCTGCTGCTGCCAGCTTTCTTTCTGAAGGCTGCCCTGGCATGGCCCAAACTTTAAGACAACTTTTCCTTTCTCCTTGCCAATTTTAGAATCTTTCTGCTCAACATCATCTGATAGAGATTTGGGCCCAAGTAAAATGAATGTTGTATGATTTTCCCTGTAATTTTAGATCCCTGAATACAGCTCTTGGCCAGCTACTCTATTCCCCATGGCTTTTTCACTGCACCACATTTGAGTAATATTGTTGGCACGGGTGTAAGTAAACAGTTTGCGAAATGTCGTGTTTTGTAAATTAGGAGATGGATGGGCTGGGTTTTGAATACACGCTGTTGGCTCTCCTGGACCAGAAGAGAGATAAGTTTGGTTGATGAATGGAAGATGAATTTGCAGAAGATGTTGCTAATCCAGAGCTGATGGGGTCCACTTTGCCCAACTGATGGAATCAGTTATTCACAAGTGAGAACTACCTGGCTGGATGTATTTTGGTGATGAATGAAGGGAGACTCTTCACAGAGGAGATAGTTCTTCAGAGGTGAAGACAGCTAGCACAGAGGCCCTGGTGGGGATAGGTCTGGCCTGGCATAGGGCCCTAGAAGTGAGTGAGGACCAGAGTGATAGGCGGTCAGGGGGCTAGAGCTGGATCCCAGTCAGGTCTAATAGGCTGTGTAAGGCCACAGATAACACAGGGGACTTGTAAATGCAAGTGAATTTTATTATTAAGGAATGAAAGACAAGCCAGAATTTGTTTTTTTGGCAGCCCTTCTTTGAAGACATGGACGAAGAATGGTTTAGATTGAAAATTCAATCACCTTTATTACTATTTTTTTTATTGATGAGAAAAACTGCATATATAACGGTGAAGTACCCAAGGCCAAGTACACAAACGATCATTGTAGCCTGACCGGCTGCACTGTGCCCAGATGGCCACACAAGCCCTGTGTTGAAGGCAGCTTCGGGCCTCTGCCGAGCTCTGGTAGACAAAGGTGACAGATGCTTTCACCAGAGCCAGAGGCCAGGATTTAGGGTTGAAAGCTTGAGGGTTAAAAAAAAGAAAAGCCACTGGTCACTGCCGTGTTAAAAGGCAGATTAGTGGGGATCCTCACATGGTTCTCAATGAAAAATAAAATGTTAAATCCTTTAAAAATGAAAACTAAGAAACCCTCTTTGGCCACCATGGAAAATTCAGAGAGCAGTTAGGGTATGTTAAATTCAGAGCATACAACTTTTGGAATACACTTGAATGCTGTTCTGAGGTTTTGTTCAAACCGCCCTCTCCCTCCCCCCCGCCCCCCACCGCCCCATCTAATTCGACAGATGGTAGGGTGAGCCTGAGGTAGGCGAAAAGGCCACCTCTTCTGGGCCTTTTGGGCAGTCACTCACTGTCTCTGTGCGATTTTGTTCTGGTTTGTAAACGAGGTTAATAGCACTCTTTGGCTACACCTCCCATTTTGTAGTAAATATCCAATAAAATGAGGTTCATGAAAATACTTCACAAAAGAGCTGAGAAAACACATGGTGATTTATTCATAAAGTTTTTGGAAAAGTTTTCAGTGGGGGAATTTTTTTCTGTAACGTGTTGGTATATTTCTTGTCTTGAAAAATAGAGTGCTTAATGTATGACAGTGGGTTTTGATGATTACTGGTCTGTGTCTCATGTCTTTATATTGATTGTGCCATTTTACTGATGGTTTATGGTCTCTGGGGGAATGGCCTGGAGGTTGGTTTGAAAATAAACAAAAATACCTAAATCCCCCACTTTAACCACCTCCCCAACAGGTGACTTGCTTCATCTTCCTAAAAGTAGAGAGTAGGCAAAGACAGGAATCCTTTCAAGAGAGCTATGTTTCTTAACTGTGATAGTGAAAAGGTTATGTTAGGTTAGTTCCAAAATTTCTTAGTAATTGGAGGTGAAATAATACAGACAATAAGTAAATGAAAGGCAGGACCTGGTTTTGTTTTACTTTTTATCCATTAGGAAGTTGGTGTACACGGCAGTTCTGTGTATACAATAGACCCTCAGTAAGGTTTCTTGATTAGTAAGCATTACAAGTCACATTTGTTTCTGAGGGAAAGACCAGCTGAAATTCATTTAAATCAGTGGCTACTGAGATGATGTTATTAAGCACCCAGCACTGTGTGTTTAGGTACATTTACATATTTAGAGACAGAGTGCGCAAGTAGGGGAGGAGCAGAGAGAGAGAGTCCAGTAGGCTCCATACTGTCACTGCAGACCCTGATGTGGGACTTGAACTCATGAACTATGAGATGATGACCTGAGCCAGAGTCCAGTGCTTAACCGACTGAGCCAAGCAGGTGCCCCCCAGCACTCTGCGTTTTAATGAGCCTTCTAGGCAATGCTGATGCATGTATGGTTTGAGAACCATCACTCTAGCTGAATCCACCTCTGCTCCTTTTCAGTACACCTCCACCCATCACTTCTAGAGAGAGGAGGGGTGCAGGGGAATTGGTTCCCTTCAGTTCCAGGCCTTGGGGACTAGAATCTTGTTTTCGCCTCCTCTCCAAGGGCATGGAGCAGTCCCCTGGGCTCAGATGGGAACCTTGTAATCTGAGTTGTGCACGTTACCACACATTCTGTTCTGCGCAAGCACTGAGGAGACCCAGTGATGACATTTTGCCATTCAGTGAATGTGAGTTTTGTACCTTTGGGACTTTCTAGTTTCTGTCGTGTTCTAATGTGGAAGATGCTTATATCACATCAAGGTGTGGTACTTGGGCCCCTTGTGCATCGCAATCCACTGTACGGTGCATAGCAAATGCAGGTTGTGGGGCCCCACCCCAGCCTTACCAAGCTGGAGCCCCAGGGGTGACCCCATGACCCTGGTTTTCACAAGCAGCTAGCAACCGATCCACACTGAGGGTTTACAGATTTACGGGGTGTATACCGGAACAAAAGATGTGAAAGTCCAGGAATGAGAGAAAGGTATTACCGAATTAATAAAAGTAACAGGAGAGAATGTGATATTTTGTTTTGGAGGCAGGTGCCATTACTCATTTCTAGAATAGTTCAAAAGTGAAATGAAGAGCAAACTCTTGTCCAGAACATGCCCTCAGCATTGGCAGGGACGAAGCTTTCTCCTGTGAGGATGAGATGGAGAAGGGATGAGGCCGTGTTGCTTGGCCATTCCTTGGGGTCCTGGTGACTCATTCCTGCACGTTGCTGAAGGAATGCATCAGATGTTGGAAACAGCCCAGTTACGAATTTCAGCAATGACCCGCACTTTTATTAGATGTGTTTTTAAGAAGGGAATTGCCTGTTACCAGACTAGAAACCTTTGTAGGAAGAGCTGAAGAAGGAGTTGCTTTGTTTGTCCCATGAAATAGGGAATTTTTCCCTCATTGCATATCTTTTTTTCTTTCTGCAGAATAAATGAGCACAAAGATACTTTACCTGAATATTGAAGAAAAATTAGGTCTTTAAAAAAATGTCTATTTCCTTTCCAAGTAGAAAGATCTTTTTGGGAGGTAGGTGGGAAGAGTAAGGCTTATTTAAATCATCCATTTTTGTGGTAATAGTTCTACCTGCTTAAAAGTAAATATTTTATCTTTTCCCAATGTGAGCACATTTTTTGCATGTTATTTTTGATAAAGCACCCAAAGGGTTATCCTGTAGACAAAGCCACAGTCAAAAGCTGCTCTGTGGAGCTCACAGTCCAGTGGAAAACCCAGAGGACTACAGCCCTAGGATCGTGGCTGATATGCCTTTGCTTAATTCTCTCCCCTCGAGTGTGGGTAGAACCTATAACTTGCTTCTAGTGAACAGAATATGGCAAAGGTGCTGGGATGTCATCTCCTTGGTTATGTTATGTTGTATGAGTCTCCCTCTTAGTCGACTGGAGTGAGAGATGTCATGCTGGATTAGAAAAAGCAAATGCCCATTATGTTTGTGGCTTGCCTTTGGACAGAGCCGCGTGGCAGCACCCTGGGCAGTCTCTCAGTGGCAGGCAGGATGAAGCTGGAGCCCTTAGTCCTACAGCCACAAGGAAATGAATTCTGCCATCAGCCTGAATGACTTTGGAAGTAGAGTCTTACTGAGCTGAGCCCCAGATGAAACTGCAGTCCTACCAACCCTTGATTGTAGCTGCTTGAGACCCCGAGGCAGAGGACTTAGCTATTCTGTGCCCAGACTATTGACTCATAGAATCTGTGAGATAATAAATGTATATTGTTCTTTTTAAAACAATTTTTTTTTTTAAAGAGAAGGTGTGTGTGAGCAGGGGAGAGGGGAAAAGGGAGAGAGAGAGAGGATCCCAAGCAGGCTTATGCTGTCAGTACACAGCCCGACTCAGGGTTTGATCCCATGAACTGTGAGCTGAAATCAAGAATCAGATGCTCAACTGAATGAGCCACCTAGGTGCCCCAAGTGTGTGTGTGTGTGTGTGTGTTTTTTTTAAATTTTTATTTATTTCTAGGAGAGAGAGAGAGACAGCGTGAGCAGGGGAGGGTCAGAGAGAGAGGGAGTCACAGACTGAAACAGGCTCCAGGCTCTGAGCTGGCAGTCAGCACAGAGCCCGGCGCGGGGCTCGAACCCACGAACCGTGAGATCATGACCTAAGCGAAAGTCGGACGCTTAACCGACTAAGCCACCCAGGCGCCCCAAGTGTGTGTTGTTTTAATTTGTTAAGTTGGTGATAACTTCTTAGGCCTGTAAAAGAAAATCAATACAAGAAAGAATGTGTAGATCCTCGAAGAGTGGCTCAGACCAAAGCCTTATCCATCCACTCTAACAGGATCCTAGTGAACCCATTCTTTGTGCTGGCCACTTTCCCAGCCCTGCAGGTAGAAAATGGGAATAAAACACAGTTGTACCTTCTGGTATCTCCCTGTTTGGAACAGTTGGGGTTCAAAGGAGGGACATTACTCTCTTTGGGGGAAAAATTAGAGTAGGAATTGGTTGAAATAGATTTTGAGGATAGACAGAATTTGGACTTGGGAATCTGGTGGGAAGGCCATTCAGGTAATGGATAGTGCTGACTTCATAGTGTGGTAAGAAAAGGTGTTTTCCAGCTTGGAGGCCTTGGATTTGCTTTAGCCACAAGCCTTTATTGAACATGGAAGAATACCATTGGAGCTGAATAATGAGGTACAATCATGGATTAAAATGGTAAGCTCTGTGGCCAAAGTAGACAACATCAAAGTTTAATAACAATAAAGTTACTAATCATAGAGCCTCTGAAGCATCCTATGATAACTCTTTCCCTTAATTCAGTTGGATCATTGGATCATAAAGCCAGATTGTCCAAATAGTACTGAGTAATTTATTTAAGGCATTTTTTACGGTGTTTTTTCCTATTGAGGAGGATTTGAGGGTCATGGATGTTATGTTTTTAGCTTTTAGCTGAGGGTACTCAAGGGAGGTCCATCAAAGACCTTCCCCAGGGATGCCATTTACAGCAAGTACTTAGCATGTTTGAGGGCAGTGTCAGTGACAGGTGGCCCTATACATAGCCATGAGCTCCTAAATGTGTCATTCCGAAGAGGGCTGTTGTGTACCTTGTGTCCTGCGTACCCAGATGGGTACAGAACTCTCTGCTGCTGTGCTATTACTATTGATTGTCTCATTGTGCTGATATCACAAGTGGTTTTGTCCAGTCTTTTTTTTGGAGATTGGAATACATTTCACTTTATCCTTTCATCTCTCTTGACATTTCTCATCACTCAGGTTGGTAGTAGAAAGCATGGCTTTGAAGGGTCTTTCAATTTTGTGGTAACTTTTTAAGAAGTTATCACCATCTTAATAGATTAGAACAATACACATTTGGGGCACCTTGTGGAATCTTCTCTCCTCATGGGATTTTAGAATAGGAGAGCAGCCTGGCACGTGGCTCAGCTTCACCTATAGCAGTGGTCCTGACTTGTGGGGTGGTGGGGCCAGGGAAAGAGAATGGAAGGGTCTTCTGCGGTCACTTCATGCTTTCTGAGCCTTCAATTTTGTAGGAGTGTGGTAAGGCCACGTGAGAACTGACTTTCCCAGGCTCTGTGGACTTTGATGGCCTCTCTTTACCAAAAGGGCTTTAAAAAATTCTGCCTAGTATTCCTTAGGGTTTGATAATAACACGTAAGGTGCATATTAAACTTACTTGAGGGAACAGTGCTATGTAAATATTGACTATAATTAGTCCTATATTTTGGAGAGAAGAGATCACTTGAATGTTGCTAAACTAGCATTGGTTTAAGTATTAGTATTAAAAACAAAGCTGTTTTTGGCTGGAACTCGGAGTGCCCCTCCTTTTGTACAAATAGTGTCCCCTACGGATCTTCGTAAATCAGTGGTTTGGGTCTTCCAGTCCCAGGTGACACAGGGCCATGTGCGGAGGCCTTGAGGTGCCTCACAAGGCAGACTAATGACGCCTCCACAGATTACTTTGGGTAACCCTTACAACAAGCCAGTGATGAGCTACCATTTAACCTCTGGTTTTACAGACAAGAAAACAGGTTTGGCAGGGTTAAGCTCTTGCGGCAGGCCCCAGACCTAGATGGAGCTCCTCTTCATTTCTGCCTCAGAGAGGCATTCTGTCTAGAGGCCAAGGATGGTGCTTGGCCTAGTTCAGAGGCACTGCCACGCCTGGAGACGTCTCTCTAGGAAATGTGCTTGGGTTCTCACTGGGATTATAGGGTTATCTGCCCTTCCTTTCTAATGGAGTTGAGTGAGACTTCCTCCCTTTAAGCAAACATGTATAGTTGTCCCCAGAAACATGAAGAAGTATCTTAGGAGCTGGCATTCTTGTTCATGGTAAAGTGCACTGGGGGGCAGCTCTCGTTCTCTTTAGGCTGCAGGCCTCAGTGGGGTGGCCAGGGCCCTGCACACGGGTGTGGAGATGTTGGGGGGGGGTGCCTTGTGTAGCCCTCCAGGGGCTCTTCTTGTTTCTTTTCTGGAAATCTCCGGGAAGACCTAGGTGTTCTCTTTTCCTGCCCTTCCATGCCTCTTCTGGTTGGCTGCTTTTCTCCTTCCCACACCTCTAAGCTTCTCCACTTGTCTGTTTCTGAAAGAAATAGCTAATTTGAGGAGTTCTAAGGGCATAGTCTACTATCAGTTGCAGGTGCAAAAAGATTCGTTTTTATTTCTCCTCTGACTAGTACATGGTAGGCACTCAAATATTTTTTGAATTTATTAATGAGTGAATTTTGCCCATCTTTCTGACCCTGTTGGGTCAATTAAGTGAGTCTTATAAACATGGAAGATTGAATCAATTCATCCATACCTTTGAGGGAATTCCAGACTCTGAGCAGCAGGGGGCAGAGGATTTGCTAGGGCTTTTAGGATGATGTTGGGGAGGCGATGAACTGACTGGAGGATAGGGCCGAGATAGCCAAGGTCAAGTAGAGTGGGTGTCTTTAGGATGTGGTAGGAGAGAACGTGGACCAGAGGTCATTTTAGGCAGGACTGTTTGGCTATAAGTGAAAGACACACAGACTGGCTAAAGGAAAAGAAGCTCTTTACTGACAGATAACTGGGGGTCCTAAGCCTTATGCTGGCTTCAGTCCTCACTGGATTCAGGGGCTTGAATCATTAAATCAGCACCAAACCATTGGTACTGGTACGTCATTTGCAGGGCCCAGTGGAAAATGCAAATGTGGGAACCATTGTTAAAAAATAGCATTAGGTTAAGTATTACCTATTAATAGTTTCCAAGCAAGAATAATAATAAGTCCTGCCTCTGACCATTTTGGGAACTGCTGTACTGATCTGATGGTTATTGTGCCCACCAATATTCTGTTCACATGCAGTTGACAGAGGTCTGGCCAGTTAACTCACAGTCTCTTGTGTCTGTTTGGTCTTGGCATTCTATGAAGTACTTCTAGAGCTCACGTTGAATTTTCAGATTTCAACCCACTGGTCAGTATTTATATCAGATCATATGGAGACAAAGTATAGGGTATATAAAAATGCATTTTTTTTTTTGTAGTGTGATTTTAGTTTAGGCAACCTTTCTCTAAAGTTCTAATGGAGTTCCATTTAAAAATGTCACTTGGGAACAGATGACGTGAGTTTCCCTAAGCTTAACGCTATTGGGTTGGAGTCATAACATCCTTTACAGTTTACTTCCATGTTTTTTTTTTTTTTAATTTTTAATGTTTTATTTATTTATAGGAAAGAGAGAGAGAGAGAGCGAGCGAGCGTGAGCAGGGGAGGGTCAGAGAGAGTCACAGACTCTGAAACAGGCTCCAGGCTCTGAGCCGGCAGTCAGCACAGAGCCCGACGCGGGGCTCGAACCCACGAACCGTGAGATCATGACCTAAGCGAAAGTCGGATGCTTAACCGACTAAGCCACCCAGGCGCCCCTACTTCCATGTTTACACAAAGACTGGTCTCTGGGCCATTAACCACAGTTTCATGCATCCAGATGCTTTCCATACAGGTCTCTTGAATACCGTTTCTGGGACTGTTGTAGAAACTGTTCCCTAACTGGAGGGGTATGTAGGAGGATCCACAGGTTGCCTGCTCCCATTCATAGCAGGGCACTGCAGAGTGGCTGTGTGGGTCAGATCGTTTCATTAGTAACTTTTATGACTCAATTTGCTATTATGATTCTACCTGTCTGTGCAGCATTTTCATCTGGGTGGGAGACCCTTTAAATTGAGCTTTGGGTGTGTAAGCGTTTTCCACAAAGAAGTCAGTCACCCCTGGAACCGTGGAAGGTTGTCGGGCACCATCCTTTGTCTCAGGAAGCACGGGCCTTTGTTCATTCTTCTCAGTGGACGGCTCATCCCTCACAGATAAACAGTTTATTTTCAGAGATTATAATAGCTACTCCCCCTGGCTCAAAGTGGGATTACAGAGTTAAGAAAGATAGCCGTAGCAGATTTTTGAAAGTGTGATGACAAACTTTGGACTTGAGAAGAAGAAAGGGTTTATTTTCTTCTGCTTGAATTTGTTACACATTCCACTTTTTATCTCCTGTCACAGAACTTGTGGCTGAAAGTCACAAAACAAAAGATGACCTCATATGAGCTTATCTTTGTTTTTAAATATTTGCCCACATCAGTACCTGCAACTGCAGAAGATTCAAGCCAATACAGTTTCTAAATGGACCTCAGGTGTCCAGAATTGCATGACCCAACACCCTTTGGTTCACGACACATTATCATAATTACTTGCAGACAAACCTTTATGACTCTAATGGCTTAACTATTCTTTCTTGACTTGTAGCTGTATAATTTAGCTTTTCATTGCAAAGCAGTCACCACCTGAACTGTGTAAATATGAAGCTGGCTTTTGGTGGATGTGGAAAATGTTTTAAAGTCACACGTAAAATGAAAATGAGGTAAATAAGGGCTTGGGATCAGTGGACGAACTCATTGGCCTCTCTGACTTTTTCTTGTTGCACAGCTTCAGGGTTAAGTGACATTGATGCTTGGCTGAGTGACACGGGGTAAGGTTTCAGGGAAATGTTTTCAGTTGTTACATGACCGTGCGCTCTCGTCCTCTCCAGTGGGCGTCCTGACAACGGCAGTGGCGTGGCTTAGACTCCTATTTGGAAATGATCTAGGAAGTCAAACATCTAATTCAGCTATCCCATCCCTGTTCTAATCCAGGAATCTTCCGGGCACTTCTAGCGCAGGCCATTTAGCCTGTACTTGAATTCTCCTAGACAGGAAGCTCACTCCTTCCTGACCACCCCTTTTATTTTACAGAGGACTTTAAATGTGAAAAATAAAATTGACTTTGTAGAGCTGAAACATGCTTCCTTATAACTTCCATTCATTTGTAGAGTTAGTTTTTACTCGTAGATGACAGAGAGTCCTCACGTGTATAAATATTGGAAGAGTTTGTTAGATGGTCATATCTAGGTTAGGACTCTTAATGCTTTCTCAGTTTGCTTCTCTTTGATAGCATGTGAGAACATTTGCTCAATTTAGCAAGTATTGGTCGAGTATCAGCTGTATGTGAAGCACTCTCCATCAGTGCTGGCTGGAAGACCTTTGTGGGGGACAAAGATAACTTGGTTCCTACCTTTCAAGAGTATGCTTTGGTGTGAAATGGATCAGAAAAGCATGTGGTTGGATGCAAGAGTGGAACCAAGTGTCACTGAGGTCTAAAGAAGAGAGAGTGACCTCAAACTAGCTGTGTTAGAAGAGTTCCAGAGCCAGATCTGGAGGGAATTAATATAAGGTGTTTTTGTTTGGAGGCCGAGTCTGGGAGTAGGGCATTCCAGGCAGAGACCGGTGTGAACAAAAGCCCAGGGATGGGGACCGTAAGTTTTGTCCAAAAGCACGGGAGGGTTTCTATCTGCTCAGGTTGTGGGATGCTTGGGAGAGGCAGGGATGAAGTGGTAGGTTGAGGCAAGAGCCAGGAGAAGCTTGATGGCCCGCCTCACTTGTTCGTCCTGCAGCCCATGATTTCATTGTGAGGCACACACCTGGCTTTGAATCTGGGTGTTCGGCCTCAGCTGCTGATCCCAAAACCGCGTTCTGTGTCCATGGTAAGGACTGCACAAAATGTAAGCAAAGAGTTCAGCAGCACCTGCCTGGTACGTGGCCGAGTCTTGGTAAACAGCCACTGTTAAGATTTCTGAATTTGACAGCTGGGGTGAATGCAGTGGGTGCAGGGCAGGGTTTGGGGTGGGGTGGGGGCTGGGGGGGGAAGCCACTTCAGGGGCAGTGCTCCAGGTTAGAAAGGAAGGTGTAAATGAGGCAGAGGGGGCACAGGATTGAGGAGGAAGAATCAGATTTCATGTTTTGGGCGGGAGGAGGGCCGAGAAGTCCTTCAGGTGTCTGTGGGCGTAGGAGGTGGGCAGGCGGGCTGCCCTTCAGGGTCTGTTGGTGGAGCGTCTCCCCAGGTGGAAAGAGTCTGGGCCTGAGGGGTGAGCTGCGCAGTGGGGAGACTCAGGCTGGTCCTGCACAAGAGCAGCCAGAACCTAAAAGGGGCTGATTTGAAAGCAGAGAAAGGAATGAATTCAAGAGACACAGTGAAAGGAAAATTGGCGGAGACAGTCTGACAGATGATTCCCGGTGTCTTAAGAGTTCTCAGGGAAAACCCAACACAATTGTCACATTGTTTTTACACACACACACACACACACACGCACACATATCAATCCAAACACCATCTATTATTTAGGCCTGTTAGTTTCCTCAGAAAAACCCTTCAGGAAATCCTCCGCTCTCCTAGAGAATGTATCTATATTTAGGAGACTTTTAGAGAAAGCCTATTGTTGTTTTCGTTTACTGGCTAATCACTAAGAGACTGTAGAATGTAAATCACACGGCTGTACGGAGTGGGCAGTGGGAAGAGAGCTGCCTTTTTTGTTCCATTGAAGACCATGAAGTGAAAACGTGACTCAGTCCTTTGTGACCCCAGGGAACCCAAGAAGGGTGGCACTGGCAGGGACCACAGGGTCCCTCTTGTATGAGGGGGAGGAAACTGAGGCCCAGAGCATTGTGACTGGTCCAGGGTCACACAGCTCATTAGAGGCAGAGCCTGCAGCCTGATGCTAAGCGTTCCTGGGGCTTGAAGTAACCCATTTTTCCCGGGCCAGGACCTTTGGGGCCACATTCCTAAGTGGGTGGCCCAGACACAGACGGGTCTCACATGAGGAATGTGTGTATGTGCCTGTGTGTGGTGTATGGGGTTATCTGGTGACTGTTCAATTACAGTGTTCTTCGACAGCTGGATTGTGGGAAGGGACAGTGGGCTGACCCAAAAGATTATTGCTGTGCCCTCGTGATTGTTAGAAGAACTTTCTAACAAGTGTCCCACGGAAGAAAGTACTAGACAGGAAGCAAGAACTTGTCATTGGAAGTCTTTCAGTAGAAGCTAACAGCCACCTGCTCAAGTTAACAATAGTTAACATTCACTGAGCACTGACTGTGTGCCTGCCACAGGGCTGCTTGTATTCCAGGGATTTTATCTCATTTTCTCCTTTCGGTGTCTTTATG
Source organism: Hyaena hyaena (assembly GCF_003009895.1). Taxonomy (NCBI): domain Eukaryota; kingdom Metazoa; phylum Chordata; class Mammalia; order Carnivora; family Hyaenidae; genus Hyaena; species Hyaena hyaena. The sequence goes on from NW_024080998.1 coordinate 1,170,653, forward strand.
AGACAGGTACAATCATGATAGTGATTCTATAGATTAGAAAAGTGAGGCCAAGGAGAGTGTAGGTAATGTCACCTGCCCGAGGTGACACAGCCTATGAGTGGTAGAGCAGGATTATACTCACTGTTTTGGCCCCAGAGCCTGTATGCTCATTCAAGGCTAGTGGTTCTCAGCCTTTGTTGCACATTAGAATGTCTTGGGAAGATTCAAAAAATTTGAGTTCTCAGGTTACCTCCCGTGTTCGTTGAATCAGATTCTCTGAGGGCATGAGTATTTTTTTTTTTTTACATGTTCAATATTTTATATCCATCTCAATATCAACATACTATACAAAATCTGCCTGCCAGCCTAGCCGGGCGGGCAGGAGTGGAGATTTTGCAGGTAATATAGAAAACCAGCGCTTATGTATTTATTTTAATGTTTATTTTTTGAGAGCTCATGAGAGAGTGAGGGAAAGGCAGAGAGAGGGAGGGGGGGGACAGAGGATCTAAAGCGGGCTCCATGGTGACAGCAGAGAGCCCAAGGTGAGGTGCAAACTCTTGAACCATGAGATCATGATCAGAGCGAGTCTGACGCTTAACTGACTGAGCCACCCAGTTGTCCCATGAGTTTTTTTTTTTTTAAAGCCTTGTAGATCATTTCACCTTGGCAAGGTTGAGAACCACTGATAGATGCCATAGCTGGTGAAGTTAGTGTAAGGCAGTGCTTTTTAAACTAACATGCATGGGAATCTCCTGGAGGTCATGTTAAAGTGCAGACTGTGATCCAGAAAGTCTGGGGTGGGCCTGAGATAGGGCATTTCTTACAGATGCCTACGTAATACTGCATTATTGCTCTTTGAGTTTCCTTTATTGGCTGAGGACTAGTCCTCAAGGTCACTTCCAACTCTAAGACTTTATGGCTTTGCTGTCAGAACTGTCCTGTGTTTGTGATCCTACTAAGTATCAACCCTCCACTAAGTGTATTATGCACATTATCTCCTGTCCTCTCCACAGCCTCCAAAGGAGATCCCATTTTCCCCGTTGCTGAGATGAGGAAATTGAGGCCCATTGAGTTTAGCCAGAATCCTAACTTGAGTCTTCTGAATCTAACACCTGTGTGATTAATTACTGTGCTATGTTGCTTCCCCTTAGATACACAGATGTTGTTCCCAAGAAGAGCTTCTGTGGCATTGTCTTTTCTAACCCCATGGAAAAGGCTTCTGAGAGACTCAGTAGTTACTGGGAACTTTCCTGGTTCCTGGTAGTGGGACCTGGGGGACTTGGTAGGGGCTGATGGGAAAGCATCATAGGTGTGCAGTGCTGGCACTTTATTATGAAGTGATGTTTGGACTCTGTTTCCAGTAAAGTTTGCCATCCGTCCCAAAAATGCTTATTGCATTTGCAAGATGGAAATTCTCGACCTGAGCGTGGGCCCTGGAAAGCTTGTTGAACTGTAATTCTTGAGCTCCTTCCCGGTATTCCTATGGGTTAGGCCTGGTGCCCTGTTTCAGAAAGTTCCCCAGCCTCTCTTGATATTTAATACCATGGTCTTCATGGTTCTCAAATTGTGGTTTCTGGGCTATCAGCATAAGCATCACCTGAGAACTTGTTAGAAAGGCAAACTTTGGGGCCCTACCCCAGACACATGGAATTAGAAATGATAGTAGTGGGTCTAGTGGTCTGTTTTAACAGGCCGTCCAGGTGATTTTAAAGTTTGAGAACCCCAAGATCCTTGTTCCTCAAAATGTGACCCATGGACCAGCGTCATCTGTGAGTCTTCTGGAAATGCAGGGGCCTCAGGCTCTATCTCTGCCAACTGAATCAGAACCTTCGTTTTGATAAGATCTGTGCGTGGTCACATTTGAGAAGCCCTGCTCTGGACAGTGGTTTTCTCCCCTGCATTATAATACAAGAGGCCCTTAAAAAATGCCAATGCCCTACCCCCACCCCAGGCAATTAAGGCAGAACCTGTGAGGTTGGGTGGGGCCTAGACATCTAATAGTTTCTCAGGTGATTCTATTGGAGCACCCATGGTCCACCTCTCAAAGCATTTCACCGGTGCTAGTTGTCTGTGGTCCTGTTTTTATGCTTAAGGGGTAAGACTGAAAAGGAGTGAGTTCCCCAAGACATGCCTCCTTCCTGCTCCCAGAATGTGACTGGACATCCAGGCTCTGGAAGTCAAGGCTCAGGGGCTGGCCACAAGGAGTCCTTGCCTGAAGAGATCAGGAAGGATAAGTTCTTTTGGTATTTTCTGGTAAGAGCATAAGAAACTGAAAGAGATTGGGTGGGTGGGGGGATCAAGGGACAATACTCTTTGGCGTGGGCCAAATAAGGAAATAAGAGGGATGGAGTCTGCACTCTGGCTTACGGCCACAGAGCTTCTCACACCTGAGGCACAGAAGAACCACCCTGACTATGCAGATGCCTGGGCTCTGGAGAGCCAGTGTCAGTAGGGCTTGGCAAGGGCCCAGGAATTTGCAGGGTTAACAGTCTCCCTGCAGGGGTGCCTGGGTGGCTCAGTGGGTTCAGTGCATGACTTCAGCTCAGGTCATGATCTTGCGGTTTGTGGGTTTGAGACCCCATCAGGCTCTGTGCTGACAGCGTGGAGCCTGGAGTCTGCTCCGGATTCTGACCACCCCCGTCTGCCCCTCTCGTGCGCGCGCTCTCTCTCTCTCTCTCTCTCTCTCTCTCTCTCAAGAATGAATAAACATTAAAAAAATTAAAAACCAAAAAAACAAAGTCTCCCCTAAATGATTCTGATATAAAACCTTAGGGCCCTCATCTGAGACATGTACTGCTCAGAGGTACTAATTGGCTGGTCATCGGGATTAGCTGGAGAAACTATAAAATAAAGGTCCCCAAGGCTCAAGCCCCGGCTCTTCGAATTCAGTGCGTCTGGTGGGGCTCAGGAATCCGTGTGTTTAATAAGTAGCCTCTGCCTTTCAAACTGCTCTCAGAAGCCCTCAGGTTTCTCCTGAAGTATATCGGGGGCTACCGAGGGGGAGAGATGAGGGGGCGTGCTCACTCACTGCTGCTTTCTGTTTCATATTTAAGCCTCATTGTAAAATTGCATTTGAAGAGAGGATTTAACCTTTTTTGAAATTTCGAGACCAAGTCCTAGCTGCCCATTGATGCAGACCACTCTGAAGTTGGCAGTGTTATTACCTTTCAAGCCACAGGTCAGGACAGCATCTGTGACTTATGATCACCCATCCTTCTTGTCCCTGAGCTAGCTGCCTTGAACTTGGCCTGTGATGCTTACTGTTCAGAATGACTATGACCCTGCTGATATTGCCAGATTCTGCCATTTGCCCCAAGTACCATACTGCTTTGCAGCTAATGGAATGCTGGTCACCCTAGAGATGCCTTTTGCACAGCTCAGGGTACCTTAAGACAAGTGACTCTTCAATATGACTGTGGCTCTCAAAAGTTAAATGCATCAGAATCGCCTAGAGCGCTTGGTAAAGCAGATTGCTGGGTTCCACATGTGTGAGGCGGGGCATGAGAACTTGTATTTCTGGTAAGACCCCAGGTGATGCATGCCGCTAAGTCCACAGACCACACTTACAGCCCTGGTCTAAGGTTGTATAATGTTGGTACAGGTGGGACCTAATTCTCCTGCTACAGGTACTTTTTCATTGGGTTGTCCTTCCTTTGGGGTTAAAGTATATGAGGAGAGGAAATGTCTTCCCTGAAGAGGAACCAGTAAGTGGGATGAAGAACTCCGTGTGAATTAGGATCTGGCTCAGTCCTGTATGTACTCTGTAGGTTTGACCGGGCTCGGCCACCAAGCTGACAACTGTCTGCATGGTTTCTGTAGGAAAGTGCCTTGCACAGTGTGTTCCCTTGCCACTCATCCTGTAGACTCTGCTAGAAGTGGCTGAGGCTGTGACAAGGATCTGGTGGTAGCTTCGCATTGCCTGGGGCTTGGTCAGGCGACAGTGTGACAGACTGCCACCGAACACTGGCTATCAGAAATGCAAATACTTTCCCCTCCCTGAAATAAGTAGCGAAAGGAAAAAAGTGTCTTGTTATAATCGTCTTTTCCCCTTAGTTTATTGTCAAGCTGGTTTCCATGTAACACCCAGTGCTCATCCCCACAAGTGCCCTCCTCCATGCCCATCTCCCCCCTTCTCCTCTCTGCCACCCCCATCAGCCTTCAGTTTGTTTTCAGCATTCAAGAGTCTCTCATGGTTTGCCTCTTTCCCTCTCCCCAGCTATAATGGTCTTTTTAAGGAGTTTCCTCCTAAAGTCTCCGACTTCTGCACAGAGCTGGGTATGGTGGTAAGGCAGAGAGACGTGTCCTCCCACTGGCTTGTGGTCCCTGCCATCTGGTCAGAGGTTGTCATCAGTCACAGGTGGGAAATCCCCCTCGGTTGTGGAACGGTTTCACCAGGCAAATGACTATAATTATTGTTATGTTTAAAAAAAAGAAAAAAAAGCCCTTCAGCTTCTTAACCGTGTAGTGGTTCAACTGTGTGGTGGAATATATTTAATTTTAGTTTTCAACAGTGCACCTGGGTGACTCCACTAACTAGTCTCAAACAAACGCAAAGGTTTAGTTAATAAGGTAATTACATTCGTGCAGGTGATAAGGCAGGCATCTGTGGGTGGTGAGGAGAAAATGTGTGTCTCACGTTCTATGGGGTGGAGTCAGCAAAGCCACCTTCTCCTTTTCTGCCCCGCGAGGATGAGTCAGAGCTGTCTGGGAATTAGGATGAGTACTTCCAGCTGAGTGTGGACGCAGCTGCTGCTAGGCACTAGGTGGGGGTACCTGGAAGGGTAGCACCAGGCTGTGTTCTCCAGCGTGATCTTGTGGGTTCTCCAGCCCTCTTCATCTTGTCCACTGAAGGAAGAAGAAGATAATTGAAAACAGAAAAAGAGATCCTGGGCATGACATTAAAAAAGCAAACAGAAAACAACCTTAGCACTGGCCCGCTAATAGGTCTGCTCTCTTCTACCCTGGGCTGTCCACTTCGGAAACCCTAGATTAGATTTGTCATTTCCTCCTAGAGTCATAGTAGATTAGTAAAAGCTAAGAATGTGGTTGGCTTCTTGGGTTCCAGACCCTGTGCTGGCTGCTTAACATTGAGGTGGCTTCTTTATAGTGGAGTTGCACCATTCACGCACTTAGTGAGCTTGAGTTGTTGCATGAACGTGGCAGAGGGAGGGAGATGGTGTTTAAATGAAGAAATGGGGACGTGTTCAAATGCAGAAAAACATATTGAGAGACTGTATGCTGGCCTTCCTCAATAGATATGCAAGGGTCATTCTGGCTATATGTGATTTTTATCTTAGGTACTCACTCCTGTCCTGACTCCTCCCCCAAAGATGAGACTTCTTTACTCTCTCCATTTTACATATGTTGAGCTTGAAGCTTAAAAGGGTTAAGTAACTGGCTAAAGGTCATATGGCTTGTAGGAGATGGAACTCAGATTTACACCAAGGGATTCTGACTCCAAAGCTCATGCTCTGCCATATTGACACGTGATCTAATACACTCAGAGCTATGCTACCGATGATGGAGAAAGTTGAAAACCGTGCCCACATGAGGAGTAGTGGCAGGAATGAGTATATGGAGTCAGGAGGAAAGAGTTCATGGGCAGTATGGTAGAGCTTTCTTCAAATACTGGGTAAGGAGGAGTCAGTGAATGGAAGCTATGGGAAGATAGGTTTTAACTGAATATGAGGAAAAGTCTTTGTAAGATAGAGTGTTCAAAGATGACCTGGGATGCTGGTGGGGTGGAGATCTTACAGGAGGTGCTTGACTTCGGCAGAGAGATTTCAGGGGAATTTTAACCCTTGGGTAAATTTCACCCTTATTCTGAGAGCTTATGACTTCAGCTTTGGCTACAGCTGGACCAATTTATCTGTTGTCATAGATTTCCTTGAGCTTCATAAGTTGAAGGTAGTTGCCTTATATGGGGATGGAGATTTTGTTTTACACAACTTTATTGAGATATAATTCACAAACTGAGTAGCTCACCCATTTGAAGCATACAATTTTTTTTTTTGCATATTACATTATTTATAAAATGGTGATAAAATATAACAAAATTTGTGAAACAGTACTCGATTGTGGCAGTTATTATCAAGGGTGAGTATTGTGTGTGTGTTTGTGTGTGTGTATCTGGTGACTTGGTCAGGCAAACATTGAAAGCTGACTTTGTGTTTATGTGATCCTATTCAGTGCTTGAGAACGTGTAGATATGGAAGTCTATGCTGGACTTTTCTCCCTGCTTCCTAGGATTCATGGAGTTATTAATCACATTGATGCTAGTTTTTAGTTAGAAGCCTGGATCACATAAGCCAGGTTTTAAGTGTTCATGCAGGGTAATTGAGCATGGTAGAATAACAGAAGCCCCGGAATGAGATACAGTGACTCTTCTTAAGGAAGACTGTTTCTCCAGTGTATTTTTGCAAGACCCAATTACCCGACTAGAGTTTTTGAACAAACATTTCATACTTTGTGGTTTAAAACAAACATTTATTTACTCATGATTTTCCAATCTGGGAGGGCTCAATAGGGACAGTTTGTCTCTGTACCATGTAACATCAGCGTGGGTGGTTGCAAGTGGCTTTACTTCTAAGGTAGAATACGCACACGGCTGGCAAGATCCTGCTGGCTGCGGTGGTTAGGAGCTCAGTAGGGGCTGTTGGTTGGGGGCCTCAGTTCTCTTCCATATGGGTCTCTCCATGTGGTTGCTTGGGTTTCCCCATAACATGGTGGCTGGGTTCCAAGATGGAAGAAATGTTGCTTCTTGGCATTTGTCATGATTGGGCTCACAGGTCTCAGAATGGTACTTGTGCATTTCTTTGGTGGAACAGTCCGAGACCGAGCTCAGATTTAAGGGGAGGGAACAGAAGCTCCATCTTTTGATGGGAGGAACAGCATTTGCTACTGAGGAGGGGTGGAATTATTGAGGACCCTCTTTAGAGACTAGCTACCACAAAGAACCACAATAGTCTTTTTTTCCTCTTTTCCTCATGCCTACTCCATAGAAGCCTGCCGCTAATCACAGTATGAGCTGGTGACAACCCATGGAAAGAAATATAAGAAAAATACAAAAAATGAGTACTGGGAATGTACTATATATAGGGGATTGTGGTTTAAGAATAAATGACTCCAGGGGCACCTGGGTGGCTCAGTTGGTTAAGTGTCTGACTTTAGCTCAGGTCATGATCTCCTAGTTTGTGAGTTCAAGCCCCCATTGGGCTCTGGGTTGACAGCTCAGAGCCTGGAGCCTGCTTAGGATTCTGTGCCTCCCTCTCTGTCTCTCTCTCTCTCTCTCTCTCTCAAAAATATTAAAAAAATTTAAAAAAAAGAATAAATGACTTCATAGTGTCTTTGTTAAACAGGCAGATGTGCGAAATTTGTGATTATTGTATTTTTCATGGCTTTATTAAAACTGCAAAACTCTACTTCCAGAATTGTGTAAAAGTTCCTTATTCTCATTCTGTTTTTCCAGAATCAGTTTAGAAAATTTAGCAGTTCTACTTTTTATGAAAACAGAGACAAATTAATATAAGTTGGTTATTTATGGCATTTCTTGAACAATGAAAAGAATTACTTGGATGAAGTCTTTAAAAACTTTGACCATTTACTTTCCGAAAAACAAAAGCGTTAAGATTATCATCATCCACTTAATAAGTTTGTGTAGTGTTTTAGAAGGAAATAAAATTGACAACTTCTAACAGAAAAATGCCTCATTTAATAATTAAGTGTCACTACTGGTGGTGCAGTTTTTACTTCAGAGATGATGAGAGGTTAGTTTACAGAAGAGATTTTATTTAAAAAAAAATTTTTTTAAAAAATTTTTTTAATGTTTTATTTATTTCTAGGAGAGAGAGAGAGACAGCGTGAGCAGGGAGGGTCAGAGAGAGAGGGAGTCACAGACTGAAACAGGCTCCAGGCTCTGAGCTGGCAGTCAGCACCGAGCCCGATGCGGGGCTCGAACCCACGAACCGCGAGATCATGACCTAAGCGAAAGTCGGACGCTTAACCGACTAAGCCACCCAGGCACCCCCAAAATTTTTTTTAATGTTTTATTTCTGAGAGAGAAAGAGACAATGTGAGCAGGGGAGAGTCAGAGAGAGAGGAAGACACAGAATCTGAAACAAGCTCTAGGCTGGCTGCCAGCCCAGAGCCTGATGCGGGGCTCGAACCTACGACCCGTGAGATCATGACCTGAGTTGAAGTCGGACTCTTAACCGACTGAGCCACTCAGGCGCCCCCATGGAAGAGATTTTAGAGATCAATTAAATTAAGAAACAATTTAGATTGTTAGATTGATTTAGAAAGGTAGGCCCACTTCATGGGTAAAAGGATCATCTGGACTAATTTCTCCATTTGAAGGATGTTGCAAATGAGCATGCTCTTTAAGCAATTTTTAATTTTACATATTAAGGTTTTGAAAAGAGAGCTTTGGTTATTCCTTTCGGCTGCTCGCCGATGAGCCCTTGGAGTCCTCGGTTCTATTTCAGCTTTAATTCTGAGAATATTTCTATCCCGTTTCACCATAGGACAGCTAGTAGCGGGGGATGGGTTACAAAGAGCATCATCTGTGCTGCTTCCTTCCATTAGGGTGGAAGAGCCTAATGGTTGTGGGTTCTGTAGCAGGGGCCACATCCACAGCCTGTCGAGTGTCTGTGTTCTGCAGTGACACTCAGGCATCAGTGACATTTGCGAGCGTTTTTATTTTAGCAGGTAACGGCTCTGGGCATGGCTCGGAGCGTGCATTTTCCAGGGTGTTCCCATCCCTGGTCACATAATCCTCTTAATTTACCTCCAGGATTGCTGTCGAAATAAATGCTGACACTGAAAGTCTCGGTGTCACTCACGTAGCTATTATTTTGTATTCACTTCAGAAAATTGGTTTGTAAATGGGAGAACAGTTATATCATATTTTAGCTTAATGATGCTGTCACTGTGACCACCACAGCCTAACTCTGGGTGATGAGGTGTGGGAAAGAAGGAAAACAAAGGTAGCTGCTTATATTTAATTCAGTGTGAAAGGCTTGTTTTCAGTAAATGTAAAATTCCAAGGGTAGGAATAAAATTATATCCCAGATAGAGGTAAGAGCTGCCTTCTCAAAAGCTTTCTTTTTTTATTTTTAAAAATTATTTTTTAAAGTTTTTTAAATGTTTATTTTTGAGACAGAGACAGAGTGCAGGCAAGGGAGGGGCAGAGAGAGAAGGAGAAACAGAATTGGAAACAGGCCCTAGGTTCTGAGCTGTCAGCATAGAGCCCGATGTGGGGCTCGAACTCACAAACTGTGAGATCATGACATGAGCTGAAGTCAAATGGTTAACTGACTGAGCCCCCCAGGCACCCCTCAAAAGCTTTCTTAAAGGCTATTTTGGGGTACATGGGGGATGAATTTGGTACATGGGGTAATACTAATAGCTGGCACCTCTCTAGGGCTACTGTGAACCAGGCTTTGTTTTAAGTGGGTTGAATAGTCATTTAATCCCTAGAGAACCACCCCTCTCTTTAACATCCCTCCCATTTTACAGATGGGAAAAGTGAGATGCAAAAAAGGTAATAGAAATCTACCCAAAGGCACTCAGCTAGTGATTGTCTGAGCAGGGGCTTGGTGTGGGGTGTCTGGCTTCAGTGGGCTCTTCACCCCTGTGTGACGCTCTCTAATCAGAGTAGTGTTTTCTGTCTTAGTCTCCCCCCCCCCCCTTTTTGTTAATCTAAGATTCAGATACTCCATTCTCAATTTGGCAGTCGTTTTGGTCTTATAAAAGCTTATGTTTTATTGCTCTGACTTGCAAAAGTCTTCTCTTGTTTAACATTATTGGTTGATGAAAATAAAAGAAGTCAGCTTTTCAAACAGATTAAACGTGTTAATAATAGTACGAGACATATTACCCAATCATAGTAAGCTAAGAATAAGTTTCAAAGTTTCAAAGTAAGTTGTAGCACAGTTATCATAACGTCTAGTGTATGGTACTCTGTCTCACATATTGTTTAGATTGTAGAAATTACAGCCCTTAAAAATTTAAGCATGTTTAAACAAGCCCTTAAGTGAATTAACATTTCTTTTCAAAAAAGTATTGTCGCTTTTCACCGTACTATAAAATAACAGGCCACTTTTGAAAATCTGGAAAGCATAATACGGTATAAACAAAAAATAACTTACATAACTTCACCCATCATAGGTAAATAATTCATGTTCGCATTTAGGTCTCTTTTTCTTCCAGCCTTCATTCTTGGGTTCATTCATTCAGCAATTATTTATTGATTATCAGCTATGAGCCACACTTTTTTCTAGGCCCAGCTCCCTGTGGAGCTGATGTTTTAGTGGGAGGGCAGACAGCGAATAGCTAAACGTCAGGTAGGGATGAATGCCCTGAAGAAACATGAGACAGAGTATGGGATTAGAGGCCCAGAGTCTGCTGTCTTGGAGCATCTGATCACAAAGGAGGCTGAGTGACGTGGAAAGGCAGCCTGTGACTATCTAGGGAAGAATGAACATGGGGTGGGGAGCATCTGTGATTATTTGGGGAAGAACGTTACAGGTGGGAGCACCCAGTGCAAGTGGAAACACGTATGAGGACTAGGAAGGAAGCCAGTGTGATGGGGGTATGGTGCTTAGGAGCTCTAGGAAATGATGTGGGGAAAGGTGGCGGAGACGTGCAGCCGTAGAAATATGGGCTTAGAATGTGTGAGATGGAGGCCTTTGAGGGTTTGGAGCAGAGGAGTCCTGTGGTCTGGCTTTGGTTCTAACAGGATCCCTCTAACTGTTCTGGGGAGCATGGAGTGCCGGGGATAAGGCCCGAGGAACAGTTTGAGGGAAGGTGGTGAGCAACGGTTAGATCCAGGATGTATTTCAAGGTAGGGCTAACAGCACTTGAGATGGATTTGGATGTGTGGAAGGAGAGAACGAGAAGCATCACATAGGACAATTGCATGTTAGGGGCTGAAATACTACCCGGCCCCAATTCCTTTGTTGAAGTCCTAACCCCCCAGTTTCCCAGAATGTGACCTTCCTTGAGAAAATTGTCATTGGAGGTCATACTGGAGTGGAGGGGGGTGGCTAATCCAGGAGAACTGTTGTCCTTATGAAACACACAGACACACACACAGGGGAGGTGGGACGACCCAGAGGGGGATAGCAGCTTCTACAAGCCAGGGAACGCCTGGCACCACTAGGAGCTAGGGGAAAGAAATGGGACAGTCTCTCACAGCCCTCAAGAAACCGACCCTTCCGCCATCTTGATTTCAGACTTCCTGTCTCCAGAACTGCGAGACAATGACTTTCCGTTGTTCAAGCCTTCCATTCTGTGGCACTTTGTTAGAGCAGCCCCAGCAAACGAATGCACTTGGTGAGCCAGTTGGTGAATGGCACTGCCTTCTAAGGAGAAGAGTGCTAAGGAGGATCCTGATGTGGAGTTTGCGGTGGGGGAGGGGACTTGAAATATGCTAAATTTCAAAAGTCCGTTTGATCTTCATGTGGAGCTATTCGTGTGGCAGTTGAACGTGGAAATCTGGAGTTCATATAGGAGGGCACAGCCTACATCTGACTTTGGGCACAGCCTCCATGGAAATCAAAGCCTTAGGACTGGATGAGATCACCAGGAGAAGGGTCCAAGGACCACGCAAGCCTTGGAAACTTTCAACAGAGGTCAAGACGGGAAGAGGGGCTGGCAGCATGTGACATCTTAGTTAAGGAAGACAGTGGTGAGGAAGGAGTGACTGATCTAGCAGGGCCACTGCTTGCTGGGTCTTGGCCGAGAAAGGGAGATGGCCCCTAGCTTGGCAGCCCAGAGGTCACAGGTGACTGACAAGATCCAATTCAGTGGACAGATAGAGGGGCAAAGTTGATTGGAGTGAGTTCTAGAGTGATGAGGAGCTTTTAATTAATTAATTAATTAATTTATTTATTATTATTTTTTTAATGTTTTTTTTATTTATTTCTAGGAGAGAGAGAGAGAGAGAGAGAGAGAGAGAGACAGCGTGAGCAGGGGAGGGTCAGAGAGAGAGGGAGTCACAGACTGAAACAGGCTCCAGGCTCTGAGCTGGCTGTCAGCACAGAGCCCGATGCGGGGCTCGAACCCACGAACCGCGAGATCATGACCTAAGCGAAAGTCGGACGCTTAACCGACTAAGCCACCCAGGCGCCCCGTTTTTAATTTATTTTTAACTTGGCTTTACATCATTAGCATTATTCCATATCATTAAAAAGGTCTTGGAAACTTGTTTTAAAAAAATTTTTTTTTTTTTTTTTTTACATTTATTTATCTTTGAGAGATGGAGAGAGACAGTATGAACAGGGAAGGGGCAGAGAGAGAAGGACACAAAATCTGAAGCAGGCTCCAAGCTCTGAGCAAGCTGTTAGCACAGAGCCCAACGCAGGGCTTGAACCCATGAACTGTGAGATCATGACCTGAGCCAAAGTCGGACGGTCTACTGACTGAGCCAACCAGGTGCCCCTCAGAAACCTTGTTTTTAATCCGTGATTTTTATCCATTTGTTGTTGTATGGGTAGGATGTTTCTATCTTGCACTACTGTATTGCTTGTAATCCTGAGGTAGATCTGTTTGGGTATCACATTTCCTGGTTTAGGAATGCTAAAACACAAACAAGCATGAGTGTTTCTAAGTCTTAATCCTAAAATATGGCTGATTGTTGTAAAGACCGTCTATACCCACGGACAGCCTTGTGGGCAGTGTAGGAGCTGGCTTGTCTTACTGTACACCTCTCTTGCATCTATTACTGAACAGATGAGAACATCTAGAGCAGCATTAAGTTACACTGGTGATGATGGGCCTTGGTGTTGTGCTCCTCATCTATAGGATAAGGTCTCAGCTGGTCCCATTCAAGTGTATTGATCTGTGTGCTGGATGCATATATTTAAGAATATGTTGTAATTCCTTCCCCACCTTGCTGAACTTACCTCTAATGAAAAGCCCTTCCCGAGTCAGTAGAGTGCATATGCATTTTGCTTCCTTTTTAAACAAAAAAATTTTTTTGAGACTGTGCACATGAACCCACACACGGTGTAGGAGGGGCATAGAAAGAGGGAGAGAGAATCCCAAGCAAGGCTCCACTCTGTCTGTGCAGAGCTTGACTCAGGGCTGCATCTCACAATCATGAGACTATGACCTGAGCTGAAATCAAGAGTTGTATGCTCAACCCATTGAGCCACAAAGGCATCCTGTGTTTTGCTTCTTAATGGCTTTGTGGCAGGTGTCATGGCTAACATGTGTCCCCACCTTCCAGGGCTAGGCCTGTGTGTTACTTATTTCTCTTAGCTTTCAGGTTTGATCCTAAGTTCATGATCTCAGGGAGGTCTTTCCTAATAACCTAAATCCCATATGGGTGGGCCCCCACTGTGCACCATGCTCTTTCCAAAGTGCTTCTGATAATGATAATCATGGTTCCTGCCAGTCTTCTGTCTGGGCAATGAGTTTCACGGGGCACAGATGGCATTTTCTTGTGTGCAGTTCTGATCACAGGGCATGTGACAGTGCCTGGTGCAAAAGAATGCAGAAATTGTTACTCAGTATTTGGTTCAGTGAAAGACCAAAGCACAGGTCAAACGTGGCAACAGGCCCAGGGGCCCACAGCAAGGGCCTGGGGTTGGGGTGGTCTGGACTCTGATCGGTGTGACTCCAGAGCCCAGCTTCATCTGCTTTCTATCAGTAGGTGAGCTTGGGCAGGGGGATTTCATTGGTCCTCAAGGAAACAAACCATTCTAAGAATTCTTTGTATCCTTTGTAGTCCCTTGGATATGATAAATCAAAATATTTGTCATTTACCCATTGAGGACCCCTCATTTCTCATCCCTTCTATGCCTTTGTTCCAGTATATAGCTGTACAGTGACTTTTTAAAATGCCTTTCCTACCGGACTCTGATCTTGAGTGCTAGCCTAGAAGGGGGAAGGTCTTAATGTGTAAATGAGTGAAGAGAGATCGTATGATGGGATTAAAATTCATTATAGATTTATTGTTTAGAAATATATGGTCATCCTTTTGATGAATCTAGAGATGTCAATTATAATCGTACTCCATATGTGCATAGTAGTTTAGCCTGTGAAAGCAAACATTTGTCACCAACTTGTATTTATCATACATACATACATACTAGCATTAGTGCAGAGAATAAAATTCTACTATTAGAGAAGGTGGTTGCTAACTAACAGAATAACACTGTTTTCATTCACATGAACAGTATTAACATTTAAAAACCTGACAGTATCACATTATAATTCTGATTTTGAATGGTTGTAATACCATACTTGATTCAACCTGTATGCTTCTTTTTTGAATTTTTCATTGGTATAAAGAACACAGCTGTGGGCAGCTGACATATGTATGTGCATAGTTATTTGTTTTTTGACTACTGTTAGAATAAATTTCTAGAAATGAGGCTACTGAAATATTTGAAACCGTGTTAAACTGCTTTTTAAAAGGTTTGTGCCATTTTACTACCTCCTTTGTGGCACTTTATACTAATGCAATATTTGGCTAGATGTCACATAAAAGTATCTCCTTGTTTTAGTTTGCATTTATTATTTTTTTATTTTTATTTTTATTATTTTTTAAAAAATATTTTTATTTATTTCTAGGAGAGAGAGAGAGACAGCGTGAGCAGGGAGGGTCAGAGAGAGAGGGAGAAGCAGACTCTGAAATAGGCTCCAGGCTCTGAGCCGGCAGTCAGCACAGAGCCCAATGCGGGGCTCGAACCCACGAACCGCGAGATCATGACCTAAGCGAAAGTCGGACGCTTAACCGACTAAGCCACCCAGATGCCCCTGCATTTATTATTTTTTTAAAGTTTATTTATTTATGAGAGAATGCAAGAGAGGGAGAGAAAATCCCAAACAGGCACCACATTGTCAGCACAGAGCCTCATGCAGGACTTGAACTCACTGAACAGTGCCCTAAGCCGAAATCAACAGACACTGAACCAACTGAGCCACCCTAGAGCCCCTAGTTTGCATTTCTTTTGATGACTTAATTAATTTGGATATTACCCCACAAGTTTATTTACTAACTGCATTTTCTTGTTTTATTGTCTATCTTGTCCTTTTATCCTTTTAATATTTGGCTTTAACTTGTTAAAGACTTTTATTCTTTCTACATAATAGCATATTTCTGAAAATGTTTTTCTGGTTTCTCTCTTCCTTTTGCTATTTTTAATTAAATGTTTATATAGTCTAAACTGTAGATCTTTAACTTTGTTTTCTTTTCTTTTCTCACTGACTTAAAGGTTAAGACACGTTAATAAAACGACAGTAATAAGACCAGAAACAGAACCCAGAAAAACTGCTGGTGGTTTTTCGTTACATGACTTACGACTTAATTATGTTATATTCCGTGAGTGATTTCACAGTTATTGATGGGATTGGGAGGAGCGTGTTTGGCCTCAGCTGACGACCTATTTTAAATTAAATCACATAGTAACAAGCTACTCCTGCTGAGCTCAGGCTTCCAGAACCTCACCCTTGCAGAACACAGCTCCTGGGGAATTAGGCAGTCGGCAGCCCAGTGCTTGACATAAAGGCATTAAACTGCTGAGAAAAGCTATGAAATTCTACACACAACCTTTGTGACTTGCATTCCATGTAATTTGTGCAGACTGTCTGCACCACCATCTGACTATCTTGGTCTAACTAGCTTGGTTAAGTTGTCGCTGGAGATCGAGAGTAGATGACAAAAGCAAACAGGGTAGGAGAGAGTGGAGAAACAGCCCATGCTTGATAGCCTGACTTGGCAAGGCAACATGAATGCGGCACACGCACACCTAAAGTATTTCACGTGGCTTTTCCTAACGATCAAAACCCCTAAGGGTTACTCTACATGTTGGTGCTTGGTTCACCTGTGCACAAAATTCGGTTCTGTGGAAATCGTCACTATTGCATAAGGCTGGATAGAAAAAGCCTGAGGATGCTATGCTAATAATTTTTGCTCATGAGGGATTTTGGAGGAAGCTGACCCGGAGACATTTGTGAGGCAAGCTCAGCATTTATTTGGGTTTGGTACAAGGAGCAGACAGAGTTAGACCAAAATGTGTGACCTCATGCTACGTTTCTTGTGATCTGATATCACTTAGCGTTATTGAATAACTTCAAAGGGCAGCTGGGAATTACTGTGAAGACACACACAGCAAAGCCATTTCTCACCTGCTGTCTCTGATCACAGAAGACACAGTTAGACTCACATTTCTCCACGGGACGCATGTGGTAGACTTGCTACAACTTGTTTGGAGAGAAAAGCAAGGGGCAGAGCGAGTCACACTCTTGGCCCCGTGTGGGCTGGGGTGAGTTTTAAATATAACTAAGAGTTACTTTTTTAGAATTAAAAGCAATAGAGGCTGAGCTTCAGGGCATGGGTTACTTCCTAAAAATACAGTCACTCTAAACGTTTAAAGAACGTAAGGATCAGCTTGTCAGCTGGAGTTGGATTCAGATATGGAAGAAATTGGAGAGTATTTGGGGTGAAATCTGAGAATTTGTTTCAAATGATGAAAGGGTTTTTTTCAGACGACGGACCTGGCAGCCAGGACAGTAGGATTGTGTTGCGTACTCTACTCGTCGAAGCCTTGATGTCAGCTTTCTGCAAGCTCAGAATTGGCGGACTGAGTTCACCCTGGTCGTGGTGGCACTTTCTGACACTGACCGGCCTCGTCCCTGTGCTACACTGTGATTAGGGAATATTTCATAACTGCCTTCAATTCTCAATTGCCTTTTGTGGGGTTGTTTTTTAAAAAATCATTTTGATTTTGAAAAACAGAAGAATATACAGAAAAGTACCAAGGGTAGAGTAGTAAATCCCTATGTAGGTATGCACAGCTGATCTAAGTATGCTTGTTGTCATGTTTGCTACGTGTCTTAAGAACTAAGAAAACAAAACCAAAAAAAAGGCCAGTAAAATGATTTGTTTTCTTCTCTCATGGTGTTCTACTTCTTTCCAAGAGGTGATCACTGTCATGAATTTATTGAGAATCCAGTATATTTTTTTATGCTTTTGTTGATTTCATATTCTATAAAAATGACTGACTTTTTTTTTTATATGTTTAAAAACTTACATGGATGGTTATTAGAATCATATAAAGAAAAGTATTACAAAGTATCATCATGTAATTTACTTTCTCAGTGAATGTGATGTTCAGGATCCCTCCACGGAGCTAGATATCGATGTGGATCATGATTTTTAACTGCTTTGTAGTATTTAATTGTATGAATATACTACAGTTTATCAATATCAGTATTTTCCTACTGTTACTGGTGTGCCGTGAACATGCCTGTATGTTTCTCCTTGGGCACATAACAGCCGAGAAGTAAAATTGCTGGGTATAGGGTTTTCACATTAGAACCTTACTAAATATTGCTGAGTTGCTTTTCACAGAGTATAAAATCTATCCTGTGAGCAGTGTGTAATAGAGTTCCTGTTTCCCTAAATCTTTGCTAACACTTGGTGGTAACAGACTTAGTGCTAGTCTCTTGCCTGTAGAGTTGCATCTCAGTGTTGTGTTGATTTGCTGCTCTCAGGTAATTGGAGAGGTTCAATATCTTACTGCGTTTATTTGCCACTCACATTTCATCATCCATGAATAACCAATTCATAGCCTTTGTCCATTTTTTTTTGCATTTCTATTGATTTTTAGGACTTCTGGATAAATCTAGTTATAATTTTGTTTAAATGTGTGTCATTTGTCTTTTGGTTTTGTATACGGTGTCTTTTATTATTTTTTTAAAGCTTATTTTTGAGAGAGAGAGAGAGAGAGAGAGAGAGAGAGTGAACACACGTGAACAAGCATGGGAGGGGCAGAGAGAGAGAGGCAGATTAAAAATCATGAGCAGGCTCCAAACCTCCAGCACAGAGCCTAACCCCTGGCTCGAACTCACAAACTGTGAGATCATGACTTAAGCCGAAATCAAGAGTCAGACACTTAACCACCTGAGCCACCCAGGCGCCCGGAGGGATCTAATTTTAATTCTAAATGAATGCTTGTCTATTGTCCAACACCACTAAGTAGTCCATTGTTTCTCTACCCATTTGTTATATCTCCATCACCTTGCACAGCTCCATGTTGTAGTCTGTTTGTATGTTTTATGTTACATAGTATTGATCTGTTGCTCTGTCTCTAACCAATTCTACATTATCACTTAAAGTAGTTTGTACAATCTTCTAAATTATTTATGTAGACATTTACTTAAATTGAAAATAACGATAAATTTGTTTTTTCCTTCCAGTTCTTAGACCTTATATTTCTTGTTTTGTCCTATCAGCTGCTCACGGCAATACCACATCAATTATTAGAGGTTATTATAGGCATTTAGCCTTGTTTACGACTTTGATAGGAATGCTTCTGCAGTTTCCTCGTAGTATTTGCTATACACGTTGGTATGCTCTTGTGGGATTTGCTGTAGATACTGTTTACCAGAACAAGGAAATCCCCTTGTATTTCTAGTTGGCTAACAGTTTTTGTTTGTTACTATGAGTAAGTGATGAATTTTATTGGAAGCTTTTTTTTTGCATTCATTGAGATAAATTCTCATTTAATTTTTTTTAACATGGGTAATTCCATAGACAGATTTGTTGACATTAAAGCCATCCTTATGTTTTTGGAATATTCTGCTTGCTTTTCTGTTTCTGAAATACTAATATTTTACTTAGGTAATTTATACTTATATCCTTAACTGGTTTCTGTGTTAGTTTTCTTTTCATGTACTCTTCTTGCCTGATTTTGATATTGAGGTTTGCTATCCTCCTTAAAAGGGGTTTAACTCTGGGGGTGCCTGGGTAGCTCAGTTGGTTAAGCATCTAGCACACGGGGCTCTGCACATGATCTTGTGGAGCCTGCTTGTGGTTTCTCTTTGCAAGTAAACTTTAATAAACAAAAGGGGTTTAATTCTGGTGATTCTACCAAATGCCTTGACTTAAGCGGGTCGGGATTGGGAATTTGTGCCTTACACGTCCTGGGTAGTTTGCCCCATGGTGTTCTGCTCTGTTTAGCTCAGTATCAGGTGGATGCTCAGGAGACAGTCTGTAGACAAGCTGTCTCTGTGTGCAGGTACCTGGCAGCAGCTCTTTTTTCTTTCTGCTGCATCTGAACCTCTGAGGCTAAACCCCTTAACATGCTTTTGCCCTGGAAGTTTAGTAACTTGTCACAGTTCCTACCAGTGCATTGTGATTTTCTTTTCTTTTTCTTCTTTTTTAAATTTCTTAATGTTTATTTTTGAAGGAGGGAGAGAGAGAGAATGAACAAGCAGGGGAGGGGCAGAGAGAGGGGGAGCTGTCAGCACAGAGCATGATGTGGGACTTGAACTCAAGGACCGCAAAATCATGACCAGAGCTGGTGTCAGCTGCTTAACCGACTGAGCCACCACAGGTGCCCCTGTGATGTTCTTTTCTGTTCATCCTTGACCAGCTCGGTTTCAGAATGTCCTATCCCTTCAGAATTCTTTTGGAATACATTGGATCTGGGCTTCTGAGACCATTTCTTTAATTGCAGATTGTTTAAATGCCACCACAGATCTTCTACATGAGCAGAGTATATTTTAATATTAATTTGTGTTAAAAATATCTTTGGAGGATTGGAGATTTGATGGAAGAAGCAACATGCTAGTGGAGTCTGGAGGTGTAGATGTTATTATGTAACCAATTAGGAGCCCACTGATTATATTCCCTTTCCAGATGTCCTCAACTCCCAGCATCCTTTGGAAAGGGGTGGCTATGCTTTCATACCAGTTAGTCGACCAAGATGAGGTTAAAGCTCCCGTCCTAGGGTACCGAAAGTTCTATATAAGCCAATTAATGTACCTCAGTTTACAATATAGTTTGGGGCATAAGAGAACTTGTTGAGATGATTAATGACATGTGGCAGAACATGGGGACTGTGATATGAAAAATAAAAGGGGACAGGAGTTCAGGTGATGAACAGATCATTGTAGGGGACCAGGTGGACATTTGGGAAGGACTTTATAGAGAAGGAGGTGGTTTCACATGAGCAAGAGCTTGGGGCATGTGTGTTTTAGGACCGGGCACTGTGGGCAGAGGTGAGGAGTGGCGGGCTTCTGCAGTGATGGGTAGGGGGCAGTGAGAGTGGAAAGGTGAGTTGGGCAGGTGTCGAGGGTCTTGAAAGTATCTCACGGGCAGCTAACTTGTGTTGAATTCAACTTCCGTTGAATAAATTTTTGAATGAAGGAGAGGGAAAACAAATCCGAAGAGCTGCATTTTACAAAATCTGGTCTGTCAGCAAGTCTGGATTAGGATTTTGTTCAAGTTTGGCTGCATATTGCAATCACCTGGAGAGTTTAAACAACAACAACAACAACAACAAAAGCAACCCAAACTGATGTCTGAGCCCCTCTCCCAGAGATTCCAATTCAGAGCCTGGTGTCAGCCCTGGGTTTGGAGAGTTTTAAAAGCTCCCCAGGTGATTGTAACGTGCGACAAAGCCTGAGAACCATTGCCCACCCCAGTGATAAGATCTTGATGTAGTGTTTGCTCCTTGTGTTGAACTGCTTGGGGCTGGGCAAATGCAGAATCAACTGGTGGAAAAAGCGGTTTTAAAATATTTCTGTAACATTTATTTATAATTTTCCACATAGTTCAGTGCCTCGGTTAGAATAACAGTTTCCTCATAAGTGCCTACAAATTTTTGCATTGGCCATGAAGTAGATGATGATAAACACAAACTTTTGGAAGGGACCTATAATAATCTTGAGAATTTGGTCACATGGAAAGTTTTTTTTTATGTATTAAAAATAAAAGGGCAGCACCATAAACACATTTATCACAACAATTCAATAAAATACAATTGTAGGGTGAAAACCCCAAATTTGCAGTTACAAATTTACACAAAGTTACACAAATATAAATCCTAATATATGGAATTGTTGATTCACTATGTTGTACACCTGAAACTAATACGACACTGTATGTTAATTACAGGAATTAGAAAAAGAAAATGAGCTTAAGAAAAATCCTCAAAATGCTTGCTGGTGGAAGAGGGCCAGTTTCCAAACACGGTGTGTCTGTGGTTGTGAGTTGGGTGCGCGTCCGACTGTCTAGAGGGGGTCACATCTCCAGACTCCAGTATGGGATTTAGCAGGAGGGGGGCCGTGGAAGACTGTGTACTCCTGAAGTGCTTCTGGGGAGACTCTGCCACTGGTCCAGGTACCACACTTGAACTTGGTCAAGGTGCCCCACGAGAACCGTGACGCATGGGGTCCCAGTTTCTGAGGAAACATGGCTTGATGAAATGTGGTTGCAGGTCGTGAGGTTTGCTTTTTTTTTTCCCCCCAAATGTCAGGTGAGGGGCTTACCCTGGCATTTAGGGACTCTGTCCCACCTCTCCCTTCCCTGACTCAGCTCCAGCCAGCCCCTCCTGTCTGCGTGTCCCGGGAAGCTGCTGTCAGAGCCTACGTGGGAAGAGAAAATAGTCATTTTCCTTTTTCTTATTTCTTTTTATTCTTTTTTTAAAATGTTTATTTTTGAAAGAGAGACAGAGAACAGAAGTGGGGGAGGGGCAGAGAAAGAGGGAGACACAGAAACCAAAGCAGGCTCCAGACTCTGAGCTGTCCGCGCAGAGCCCGATGCGGGGCTCGAAGTCCAGAACCCGTGAGATAATGACCTGAGTCAAAGTCAGATGCTTAACCGACAGAGCCACCCAGGTGCCCCCCCCCCACCTCATTATTGTTCTTTCAGCATTTACTGCAGAAGGGTGGTATCGTATATAGTCAGACTACTATATAACATACTTTTTCTCTTATAGTAGAAAACTTTTGTAAGTTTAAAGTCTTTATACTATTTTTTCCCTTGACTCTCACATGCTACCAAATTTGAAGGGTTAAAAAATCTCTAACCTCTTACACTTTGAATCCCTTGCTGTCCTCCTAAAGGCAGGTTCTGGTTGTATAATCTCAGTGGTATTTTGGAAGATTGCATGATTGGCCCCCATCTAGGTACCAACTTTTGTACGCTGCTCTGTGCAGCCTTCCTGGTAGATGAGGGGACATTTGCAGCACACCTTGGGAGGGAGGAGAAGCGGAAATCATTCTCAGATGTTAAAATGAGACATAGTTCTAATTGAAAGCATGAAGAGAATGTATACATGAAAGTGCCTGGGGGGTGATCTCTGGCCAAGGCTCAGCTTTGAAAGCCCGGTCCTGTCCTCCCTTGTGGCCACTTCTGTTCTCTCTGGGTGGAGCCCATTTCCATTCCTGTGACATTCCATAAATAACCATGGCCGAGTAGGGACCCAGTGATCGTTGGTTGGCTCGGAAAATGCTGATAAATTAGAATCCTCAACCCTGGAAGTGCATAGTTTTGGATTTTGAATTCTAGAAGCCTAATTTGGGAAGAACTCTTGGGGACCATTTTAGAACAAGCAGTTACTGCCCTGCTTCTGCCCCCAAACATGTGTAGGTACAGAGGTTAAAGTTAAATAACTTACCCCAAAGTCACCTAGGGAGCTGGCTGCATTTTTCTTTGCTTTTTAAGAATCCTTTCCCACTTTTGGAAAATTTGTCAGTCTATTCTGACACTTGGCAGTCATTTCTTATCATTATTTGCTGTAACTAATAGGAATCATATTGTAGGAAGGTGGGAAAAATATCTTCTCTCCTTTATAGCAAATCAGGAGGTTAAAGGGCTTTTAGGTCTTGGTCATTTGGTTCATCCATAATTAAGCCTCCTCTGGTTCATATCCATCATCTATTTTGTAAATATTTGTGGATTGAATCTGGCATTGAATTTTATGGGGGATGTTGTATGAACCCCAAGGGTTTAATTTCACCCTATCAGTCAAAAGTGGACTGATAACAAAATCAGTTGATGTAAATGAGTGCATGGGGACAAATGAAGAAACTGAAGGAATCCTGTTCATCAGCCTATAACATTAACCTAATGAAATTTGAGTCTGTAACATCTAAACTTCTAAGGGCTCTTGCCTGTGATGAAATCCACTTACCTTACCCGTGACCCATAGCCCTGCTAACTTTGAAACTCTGGCCACAAGACTTGTTATTCAGAGTACATGCCTCCTAGCAAATAAGAGAATAAAGGGCTTGTTTCTTTCTGGTTGCCTTTCATTGTAAGATTAGGAATGGTGTTGAGGGAACTGGCTTTTTAAAAACAGAAGTATAAAAGTGTATCTTGGATGATTCTCAACCTGTGCATCCTTCTGTCCATGTAGAAACAAAAAAGTGGGTTACGCTACATTTCTGAGATAGTCACCCCAGGCTCTGATAGCTTTTGCAAGATGAAGTTGGTAGCTCTTTGGGGGTTGGGGATGGGACTTGGGCTTTTTTACCAGGTCTTATTTGGATACCTGAAACTTAAGCCACTGAGCACAATTTAAAAAGAAGGACAAAACATTTTCTTAAGTTTTTCCTTTGCTTCTGATGCATTTTTTTTAAATGTTTTTTTTTTTTTTAATTTATTTCTAGGGGAGAGAGAGAGAGAGAGCGTGAGGAGGGGAGGGTCAGAGAGAGAGGGAGTCACAGACTGAAACAGGCTCCAGGCTCTGAGCTGGCAGTCAGCACAGAGCCCGACGCGGGGCCCGAACCCACGAACCGCGAGATCATGACCCAAGCGAAAGTCGGACGCTTAACCGACTAAGCCACCCAGGCGCCCCACTTCTGATGCATTTCTGAAAGGCAGCTCTACTGCAGTGGTTAATGGTGATGTTGAAACCCTCCACCCCCCCCCCACACACAAAAGTAAAAACAAAAGAAAGATGATGTTGGAGCCAGTTCACTTGGATTCAAGTCCCAGCTCTTCTGTTTACTCATCATTGTGTGACCTGTGGCAAATTACATAACCCCTGTGTCTATTCCGTCATCAGTAACATAGGCAAAATAAATAAAATAATAAATAAAATAAATAAATAAAACATTTGCTTCCCGCAATTGCTGGGGGATTAAATTTGTTGTTACATATTAGAATAGCCTGGCACCTAGGAAGCCATTAAGAAATATTAGCTGTCATCATCATTGTTGTCATTGTCATCATGTCTTTTATTAAGGTTTTATTTTATTGGAGAACATCCTGGTGCTGATAGTAAAGCCTGGGGAAGAATTTGTGAAGTCTCCAATGCTTCTCTTCAAAGTCACGTCTTCTGTTGTGTTTCTGCAGCAAGCTGTGTTCCACCGTGCCAGAATGGAGGGATGTGTCTCCGGCCTCAACTGTGTGTGTGTAAACCGGGGACCAAGGGCAAAGCCTGTGAGACAGCAGCTGCCCAGGACACTTCATCCCCAGGCTTTGGAGGGCAGAGTCTTGCGGCTGCTTCCTCTTGGGTCCCTCCTGAGCAAGCAGCAAAGCCCACTTCATCTAAGAAGGCAGACACTCTTCCAAGAGTCAGTCCTGTGGCCCAGATGACCTTGACCCTCAAGCCGAAGCCTTCTGTAGGATTATCCCAGCAGATTCATTCTCAGTGAGTGTTTTCAACTTGCCTCTACTCAGGAGCATCTTTTAATTATTGTCCTGAGTGATTGCTTTCAATCACTCTGCCTTTCCTGTGCAGTTTGCAGAAGTCACTGGGATAATAACGTCTCTTCTTTCCTGAAGGTTTTACATGTTATGCTTGTACATCAAGTCTCTTTAAAATATTTGGTGTGTGTGTTTAGCTTCTGCCGGGAAGATGGACCATAAGCATGAACCAAAGCAGTAGTGAGGATTAGAGGGATCAAGGTTGGACTGGAATAATAGAGTTATTGGTGGTGCAGTCATGAGTGTTAAAACAATTCTTTTTTCCGGGGGGGGGGGGGAGCAGTGTCTAGAGTTTTGAAATAATTGAAGAAGAGAAATCGTGCAGTTTGTAAAAATACATGGAAATGGCAGGAACTCATCTTCTCACAGAGAAGATATTCCAAATGAGAGTTAGCCCTGGGAAAGAGCATTTCTCAACCTCGGTAGCAGGTTAAGTGTCTCCTCTCTTAATACCATGTTTACCTTCCAGTTGCCACGCACGTCCATTTTTGGTGAATGAGCTTGTGTTCTATTTATGGGAACAAGGTTTTTTCTTAGCGTTTGGAAGTAAGTGCCCTTCTGAACACAATGAGGACTCTCGGAGAAGACTGCTTACCCCCTGCCTCCTAGGAGGGGCTCCTCTGCTGCACAGGGTCCTTACGTCCATCGTTTCCTTTTAAATGGTTACAGGACGTGGATCACAAGATGCAGAATGTGTTGTAACTCTCACTTATCATTTGCCTAGGAATGTAAAATACAGGAAGTTCTCCACTTGGAAATGGGTTTGACCTAGCGGTTCGTTTGTAAGTCACTTGCTGGGAATTTTGAATACTTTTCCCCCTAGAGACAGCTTCTACATGGTGATTAGTATCCAGTCAGCCCACAGAAGTTATTTCATCTGTTGGTATAGATGAAATTATCCTAATTTATACTTCCCCTTTGAGTAGGCCACCTACTGTCCCCGTCAAGTGGGGTCCTTCTATTTTTTCCTTTCTCTTCTCATCCCATGCTCACCCCCTTCATTCTGCTTTTCTTTCCTTTCTTTTCTCATTGTTCAGTTCTACCTTGGTAAATAGGTTTGTGGAGCTAGTTTGAAATCTCACCACCTTGCTAGCTTGTCAGTTGGAAAACATGCCCTGCAGCAGGAAGGAATGGTAGTTGCAGCTAATCTTCAGCAGCGGCTTACTCTATGCTTGGGGCTGATTCAAGGGCTTTGCATGTATTGTTAATGTACAACTCCCAGTGGGCCCATAAGGTGGGTGCTGTTATTCGCCCCATTTTGCAGATATGGAAACTGAGGTGCAGAGTCGTTAAGTAATTCGGTCAAGGTCACACAACCCAGTTAATGAGTGAGTAATATTAACAAATGTTAGGCTTTAAATAGAGGTCAAGATTCAGCATCCATGCCCTGAAGAGTGGTAACTTTTTCTGTAAAGGGCCAGGTAATATTTTCAGCTTTGTGGGAAATATGGTTGCTGTTACAGCACAAAAGCAGTCATAGATGACATATAAATGAATGTGATTGATCCAATAAAATTTTATTTATGGACATAGAAATTTGAATTTCATAGAAATTTCACATGTCACCCATGTGAATTTTCTTCTTCTTTTGGTTTTTCCCTCAACCTTTAAAAGATGTAAAAATACACAAATTCTTAGCTTGTTGGTCATACTAAAACAGGCGGTGGGCCAGCTCTAGCCCCTGAGTTCTGTAGTTCACTGACCCTTTCTTGAAAAGATAGTGGTGCTTTTTTTGGTGGCAGAACATGAATGAACTGTGTGTCCTTGAAATGACACAAAGCTTTGATTATATCATAGCTAGACCTGTCTTTTCCAACATTGTTCTGGATCTTAAAAACAAAGAACAATTCTGTGTTGGAACTATGCCTTGGCAATCAAGAGTCAGGTTACTGTGCATTGCAGTGATTTTTTTTTTTTTTTCCTAGCGTTATAACTTACATAAACTGAAGTAATTTACAAATGACATCCTTCATCTGAATATCACCATCTTCTCTTAGAATTTGATCCTCTGTGATGTGTATGTATATGGCTTGTTAGTAAGAACCATATGTCAGAAGTCAGATGAAGAAGCAACTTTCTCTTTTTTGGTAGCAGCAGTATAATTTAGACAAGAATGTTGTGAGTCAAAGAGTTGGCTAAGGTGTCAGTTCTAACACTGCTTTGGAAAAATAAGTCAGTGGATACATTTGCTTCAGAAGCTTCATCTTCTGAATGAAGATACTTTTTACCATAGCAATGTTACAGGGCACACGTATGGGGGCATACCTATGGTGTGCTTTGGGTGAGGAGAAAAGATAGCTCTAGGTGCTAATGATTCTCGCTAACAATTCTGACCATTTCTTAAATCCTTATTGATTTTATTTTTTTATTTAAGAGAATGCAAGCAGGGGAGAGGAGCAAAGGGAGATAAGAGAGTCTTAAGCAGGTTCCATGCTCAGCATGGAGTCCGATATGGGGCTTGTTCTCACAACTGTGAGATCCTGAGCTGAAATCAGGAGTCAGATGCTTAACGGCCAGAGCCATCCAGGCACCCCAATCTTGACAATTTCTTTTTTTCTTTTTTTTTTTTTTTAATGTTTTATTTATTTCTGAGAGAGAGAGAGAGAGAGACAGCATGAACAGGGGAGGGTCAGAAAGAGAGGGAGACACAGAATCCGAAACAGGCTCCAGGCTCTGAGCTGGCTGTTGGCACAGAGCCCGATGCGGGGCTCGAACCCACGAACTGCGAGATCATGACCTGAACTGAAGTCATATGCTTAACCGACTGAGCCACCCAGGCACCTCTCTTAATAAATGTTTTTGGTCACCCTGTTATCTGGGCACTGTAGGGTATATGAAGATGTAAAGGATCCAGTTCTGCATTTAAGGAGGTTTGGAAATGATAGATGAACTGTAATGTGTGAGGGACACAGAGGCAGGGGTGCATTGGGTCCAGAGGTTAATTTAGGTAATGACCTCATCACCTGAAATCCTACTTAAACTGCCAAGGAGCATATATTTTGGCTACTTTTGAGAAATGTAACAATTCTTTTTTTTAACTTTTTTTAAATGAGAGAGAGAAAGAGCAAGAGCAAGTGAGCACAGCATGATTGGGGGAGGAGCAGAGAGAGGGAGACAGAGAATCCAAAGCAGGCTCCAGGCTCTGAGCTGTCAGCACAGAGCCCAACACAAGGCTCGGACTCACGAACCATGGGATCATGCCCTGCGCTGAAGTCAGGTGCTTAATGGACTGAGCCACCCAGGTGCCCCAAGAAATGTAACAATTCTTAAGTTATCTTTTTTTAAGATTGACTGCTTCAGGACGTTTCAAGGTTTTGTTTTTGTTTTATCTTTTGGAGAGGGAGATTGATTAAGCCTCCTTAAAGTGCTTGTAGACACAGAGATACCTAAAATATCAACATTTAAAAAAAATTTTAAATTTATTATGAGAGAGAGAAAGAGCAGAGAGAGAGGGAGAGAAAGAATCCCAAGCAGTCTCTACACTGTCCGCACAGAGCCCGAAGCGGGCTTGATCTCCCAACCCGTGAGATCATGACCTAAACTGAGACCAAGAGTCCGACGCTCAGGTGACTGAGCCACCCAGGCACCCCTCAAAATGTGAACTTAGCATTACATTCATTACATGGTGTATGAATCATTACCATCTTGATCTCGTACCCGGCAAGGTGTCGTGGAGCAGGCTCTGTGTCCCAGGCAGGCACTGTTCAGGGCTACAGAACAAATACACAGGATGTCGGCCTTCCTGGAGCTTTCGGTCTGCAAAGTGTGAGGTGGTTGGAAATGGCGTGATTAAAACACTGTGATAAGTGCTATAGAGAAAATAAAACAGCAGTAATGGGCCAGGAGTGTTGGGTGGGTGCAGGGTGGGAAGGCAGGAGATTTCTGGTGGTTTTAATAGGCTGTCAGGGAACACCCAACTGAGAAGGTGACATTTAAGCAAACGCCTGAAGGATGTGAGAGCATGAACTGTGAAGATGGATGTGTGCCTGGCATGTTTGAAGTAACAGTTACTTTAGTAAAACTGTAATGTTAAAACTACACATTTAAGGTACGTGAGTAGTAGTTGAATTGGTTTTACTTTTGGGCCAGATTAGTGTTATACAGCTTGATTTAGAACCAGAGACAGAGCTCTTTAGGAAATCAAAGGAAGGAGCAATTGTTTCCAGATTTTGAAGTGTTAGGGAAGTGGAGGTCCAGGGACGGCTCTCGAGAAGGTGAGCTTGGAAAGATGGTTAAATTTGGACACAAAGAACTGGATAGGGAGGGCATTTCCAGGAATGGCAGTGATGTGATATCAGAAAGTATGGCATATTAGTGGGGCGCCTGGGTGCCTCTGTTGGTTGAGCATCTGACTTGGGCTCAGGTCATGATCTCCTGATTTGTGAGTTCAAGCTCCATGTTGGGCTCTGTGCTGACAGCTCAGAGCCTGGAGCCTTTTTCAGATTCTGTGTCTCCCCCTCTCTCTCTGATCCCCCCTACTCATGCTCTGTCTCTCTCAAAAATAAATATTAAAAAAAAAAGCATGGCGTATTAGTTACCTGCTGCTGTGTAAACAGATCACCCCCAAACTCCGCAGCCTAGAAAAACATTTATTGTGTGACAGTCTCTGTAGGTGGGAACCTTGGAGGTGCTTAGCTGGGAGATGGGGCTCAGCATCTCTCATGAGGCTGTAGTCATAGTCAGCAAGGGCGACTCCACTAGGGCTAGAAAACCCACTGCCAAGTTCACTCAAGTCCCTGGCTATTGGCTGGGGGCTTCCCTTCCTCACTACATGGATTTCTCTGCACAACTGCCTGAGAATTCTCATAACATGGCCACCGGCTTCTCCCAGAGCCAGTGATCCCACACTGGAGAGAGCGGGGGAGAGGGCTACAGCGCCTTTGTGGTCCTTGGTCTTAAAGATATACACCTTCACTTCCACCTTATTTTAGTCATTGGAAGTGAGTCACTAAGTCAAACGCACTCTTTCAAAGGGAATGAAATTAAGCTGCACCGCTTGAAGGTATGAATATCAAAGAATTTTTGGACGTATTTTAAAAGACCACATTTAGGATATTATTTGATTGGAACTTAATATAGATGCAGGCTAGTGCTAATTGTAAGGATTGGGTTAAAAACCAAGTTAAACACTTAAGATTTCAATAAAACCATTCCAAAAGGATACAATAAAGCAAAATAGAAAAAAAAAAGGAATATAGATGAAAACTATAGTTTAGAAGGAACTTGAGAAACACACTAATCACAATGTTTGGAATATGTCTATCCTGATTCAAACAAACTGTAAATAAATGAAAAAGATGATTATGATGTATAGGAGAATCATGAAAATCTAGACATTGCTTGGAAATTTAATGATTGTTGATTTGTGGGGCTGTGATAAAGGTGTTATAGGTATGTAAGGAGAATGACATTAAAGTATTTGCAGATGAAATTATTCGATGTCTGAGCTTTGATTCAAATTATTCAGTGGGTTGACATACAGAGGTAACAAGATTGGCCATGAGGAGATAATTACTCAAGCTGGATGATGGGTACAAGGAGAGTTCTTACAGACCTTTTTTTTGTTTGTTTGTTTATTTTGAGAGAAGGTGCGAGTAAGTGCGCAGGGGAGGAGCAGAGAGAGAATCCCAAGCAGGCTCTGCACTGTGCGGAGCCCCATGCAGGGCTCGATCCCATGAATTGTGAGAACATGACCTGAGCCGAAATCAAGAGGCGGACACTTAACCAACTGAGCCACCCATGCGCCCCCAGAACTCTGTTTTTGAGATTTTCTGTAAGGAAGAGTAACAACAACAAACCAAAAGAGAATCTCAAGTGGGAGGAACGCTATGCTATTTTTCTGCCTAGGAATTAAGATCCATCTGGCTGTGTAGCATCTGTAGTGGGTTAGACCTGGAGGTAATTAGAGGCTGGCTCTGTCACAGGTGTAGCAGTGCTGGTAACTAAGAGGAAGGAAGTGAACTCCGGAGTGACTGTAGATGAAAAACCTTGGCACTGCGTGGAATGTGGGAGGCGAAGGTAAAGAGGATGGGGTGTGACCCAGGCCTGGGACTGTGGGAGAAAGGAGGGATGTGGAGGTCTTCCCATCCTGCTGGTTTTGACAGTTCCTTGGTAATATCATGGCTCTCCAGGGTCTTTGAAATGAATGATACCTGGTGAATGGGTGATTTCTGACACAGCTATGTGGGTGAATTGCCAGGATTATCCACTGTACCCCATTAGCGGGTGTCAGTGGCTAAGAGCTGGACACTTGGCCAGGTACTGGTTTGAAGATACCTGGCCAGGGCATTCTGGCAATACTTCTTGCCATAGTTGGTAGTTTCATTCATGCCTTTCATGGAAGGTTTATTACTGTGGTGTTCCTTTTTCCAGTTTCATGGGCTGCATCACAGATTCTTGATGAGCCAAAGAAAAACACCACGCGATGCCTTATCTTCCTGTATACAAATCTTGGTAGTCACTTCTGATGCTTTGAACTTTTACTTCACTTTATAGTACTGGAGTCTTTGGAAAGTCTATACTAACAGTTGAGGTTACTGTCGAGCTGCATCCTGTAGATGTTACTCACATGCAGCTGTCTGGGTGTTTGTCAAAGAATTGCCACTGTTAGGTCGCAGATGCATCCCCAGTGTCTGTCTTTGGTCCTATGTGCAAAAAGGTGTTAATGCTTCTAACTTCTAGCTGGGAGACCACACTAAGGTGAAAAATGCAAAACTGTTCAGCTTTCCAGAGCTTTCTCATCACTTGTCAGTATCATTACTCACATAGATCTTGAGGTTGCCAATAAAAGTTTGTCGTCAGCCCTCAGTGCTGCTTACAGAGACTGTTTTGACTTGCATAAGAGGTTCTGTCTTTATCGCCGTTAATTGTGATGGACTTTATAGGTACTGACCATGGAAGCCAAAGGGGGAGGTCATGAGGGGCATTCTTTAGCTGCTGATGTCTTTGGTCACTAGAGAATGGCGGTACACATGGTCCCTGCTTTGCCAGATGGGGAGCTGTTATCTGTGTGGTAGAAAGAGGAAGCAGTTTTGCCAGAGACACTGGACCCCATTCCCTTGTCTTTGAGCTTGAGAAGGAAGTCTGGTTCTACTCAGGATATGGATGTCAAATCTATCTAGGGAGCTCACATGTGTCCTGTCTTTTTTCTTCCCTGATGATGGCTCTTTTCATCATCTTATGGTGTCCTGATGTTACAAAGGTTGGTGGTTAGTTTCTCTGGAAAAATTGGTTTTGTCCTGTCCCAAACCAGGTGAGGGGCCGGCATTTATGTAATGGCATTGACTGTCCCTCTCTTTCATTCTCTTCTTCCCAGGGATGCGGTGAAGAGAAAAGAGGCGAGTGAGCAAATGTTCTTTTAAAAGACAGGAGTAATTCACATGCATTCTATATTTATCAAGTGAGCTCATAGTATGCCAGATATTTTCTAAATATAGGCAGGGCCCTTTAGAATCCACATTGGGATGATCGGGTCCACTTTCAAAGTTCTTGAGAGCTGAATGCTCTGCATTTACTCTGGGCTGGTTGATAGGAAGCAGTGTTGAGTGATGTTTATGCTGCGGAGGAGAGGGTGCTCCCCTGTCCTTTATCTCTGCCCCACTCTTAGCTTCCTGGCACTGTGGTTGTGAGTCTTTAAAAAAAAAAAAAAAACACCCATAAACTATATGCTATGATATCTAAGGGGGTGGGAAGCTTGGTGTAATATTCCCTCCTTATTAACAGCAACAACAATGAAATGTAAGCTCATTCCCTTTATTTGGACTTTCTTATACTACCTCAACAGGGGGGAACCTACAACTCATTATAAAACTGCACCAATAGTTAAAACGTGGGAGAAGTTTCAAGCTTTTTGTAGCATTCTAGTTGAGATTGGGATCTTCCTTGAATCATTTAAAAAGTCAAGGACTCAAATGGTCAGTTTCCCCAAATGATCTCTTAGACTAGAGGGGAGACCTTGCTCAGTATTGACCCTCCCCACCCCCCACTCTGCTGATCGGGGGTTCTCTCTGTGCTCTGCTACCCATTATAATAACACTTGCTTTACAGTTTTTTGTCTCTTTATTGACATAGGTACACAGAAGGGCTACGATAAACGTTGAATACATTTTTTTGAGATTTTTCTAGAGAAAACATCTAAACCCTTGTCTGAGTATTGTTTCATGAATATCTACCCGTGTTGCAGGAAGTTACCTTTTTTCACTTGGAATGATAGTCTGCTTTTGTAAAGCCCTGCACATTTTGGAGAATACTTTGTATTCCTATTGCATCTGATCGACCTAACATGTCTATGTGATGAAGGTTTTGATCCTACTTTATGATGTGAAAAAAAGGCAAAGTGGCAGGAAGTTGAAGGAAAGGAATTCAGTCCAAGGATTTTAAGTGTTCCCTTTGTGACACCTTAGGGATGGGTGAGAACTCACGTTGGAACCAGTGATTGATTTTATCATTTTATATGTATATTTTAAACTTTTAAGACAACTGAAGTGCCATTGAAGTTATGTACAGAAGAGTATACTAAAGTGCACACAGCCTCGTGGTGATCTCAAAGTGATGACATACTCCTGCAAGTACCACACATGCCAGAGAGTGGAATATTGCTAGCATGACAAAAACCCTTTGTTCCCAGCTCTGCCTTCTTCCTCCTTCCTGAAGGGCACTGCTGTCTTGACTTGTCACACCAGAAATCAGGTTCTCAATGTCGTATGTATGAATGAATCCCACAGTGTGTATTTTTTCACTCATTGTATCTGAGATTCACGTATGTGGTTGCCTGTGATTGCCTTTCACATTTACATTGCCAGAGATTATTTCGTCCTACACATCTACCACAATTTATTATTTATTCTGCTCTTGATGGATGTTTGGAATTTTCTGGTTTTTGGTTCTTAGGAATAATGCTGTAGGTAGGCATGTGTGGGAATTCCGGAAGAAGACCATTGTGAATTCATCACAAAACCAAGTCCAACTGGACATGGCAATGTCAGGGTTTGAGAAGGAGTCCATAATCCATTGTGCAAAGTTTCATCATACTAGTATCTGTCAGTCAGCACTGTTCTGTTGTTTAAAAAAAAAAACAACAACACCATGCACGTAGAGAAAATGGTGGAGTAAGATGGTGATTGAGGAACCAGGAGCAAGGAACCTTGTCTCCTGAGTGGGACTTGCAAGGAAGAGTGGACTATAGGATGGGGATGGGGGAGGCAGGGGAGGGTAGAGGAGCTCACTTGTGCATTGCCCTGTCTGCACCCTGCAGAGTTCCACACGGAAGGCTTGGGAGTGGTTTTGAGACAGAATGAGCAACTGCCTGGGTTTAAGTTCTGGTGAAAGGTACATCAGGAGTTGGAAACTCAAAGTGTGCATTTGAAAAGGGCAGCTACTGGGGTGGAGTTTGCTCCCCACTTTAATTGCTGGAAATTAGGCTGCTGTTTTGGTGTTGTGTAATAATTATAATGGTAGCTAATATTTACTAAGTGTTTATTCTATGTCAGTTCTCTTCTGCCTCTTCCTTTCTTTTCCACTTAAAATTGTTTTTAATGTTTATTTATTTATTTTTTTGAGAGAGGGAGGGGGAGAGAGCATGCAAGAGTGGAGGAGGGGCAAAGAGAGAGGGAGACACAGCATCTGAAGCAGGCTCCAGGCTCTGAGCTGTCAGCACAGAGCCCAATGCGGGGCTTGAACCCATGAACTGTGAGCTCATGACCTGAGCCGAAGTGGGACACTGAACTGACTGAGCCACCCAGGTGATCCTCTCTTCCACTTTTAAGGACACTTGTAATTATATTGGGCTCATCTGGATAATTCAGGAGAATTTCCCCATCTCAGGGTCAGTTGATGAACAACCTTAATTTCATCTGCAACTTTATTTTCCCTTTGCCTGGCAACCTAAGATACTCCCAGGTTCTCCCTGTTGGTGTCTTTAAGGGGCTGTTATTTTGACTACTAGAGTATTTAACCAAGGACCCAGTCCTGTTTTGCTGATCTCTTCTGATAGTCAAGAGTGAGCTATAATCACAAGGGATAGTAAATAATCATCAGAGTACCCTTCAATTAGTAGCACAGCCAGTCCTTATGACTCTGATAAAAGTTAGATTTAAGCCCTTCACATAGATTTAAGGCCTAAATGTGGCCCCCATGTTCTCTTCTGTCTTGGGACCAGCACCCTCAGGCACTTATGGTGGCTGGAAGAGGGGAAAACCAAGAGCCTCGAGATGGCCAGGCAGCAGGAGGGGCCCTGACTGTCCCTATGCCCTTAGCTACATGGAGCTAGGGATTGAAATGTCAACACTACTCCTAAACAAGTACTTTTTGACATCGAACAGCCCCAACACTAAACCAAGTGGCCTCGGGGCTGTGACTGCAGCTCTCCTGGGGGGAGGGGGGAAGGGGTGGGCAGACATGGAATGGAGTGGGGAGAGGGCCAGAAATGTCCCTTCCTTCAGTAGTTAGAGTGGGGTCCTTGAGCCTGATCATGTATTTCCCATATGACTCTTCTGTGTTGAAATAAATTTGTGCTCCGGAAATGAATTAGTTGTTAGAGGACCTCCTGCAAACTGGTGATGGAATTGGACTGGAAACACACATGAATCCACTGATAAGCAGTTGGGACAGAACACAACGTGGTGGACACGTGGGACTGTGTGCTTTAGCCCTGGCCTGCATGGCTCATTTCAAACCCAAGAATACTTTTTAGAGCCTGACTTTGAGTGTTGTGTAGATTATAGGAAAGATTCCTCTTTGCATTTGGATATGTTTGGCATTCCATGGATACCGCTCATGAATCCTTCCAAGGTGCCCCTAGGGTTGTACTAAATCCTCTTTCCTTGTTTTCCTTGGCTTAACAGTTTGTTTATGTTCAAGCAAGTGTAGACTGAATTTTATGACTAAATTTTTATAGTGGCCCTCTGCCCCAGAGTTGCCTGGGATCAGAATAAAGAACCTAGAAGATGTGAGTCCTACGTGAGGGAGGCGACCATACAACTCACATTATGCAAAATATGCTTAAGGAAATAAAAAAAACTAAGTTAACTCATAAACATGCTTAGAGTCAGTAAGTTTTCATAACACTTTTCAAACTTGAGTATATTTTTTACCTTTTTATCTGCTCCTCAAATGTGTTAGAGATGCCATAACAGAAATAGCCGATCCTATGGTCCCAGAGGCAGGATCTTCTAAGTGGAAAGAATGTCTACTTAAACACTATGGAGAAAAGAAACCCTAGATTTACTAATCCAGGAAAAAATGTCTGTCATTTTTCAGGATTGCTATTTCTGGACAAGATGTCGATGTGTTTCTGCAGGATAGCAGGAGGGACCGGGAAGACTGGATGGAATTCAGTAGTGGATTGGAGAATGGTTCTGTGCCTACCAGAGTTAGGTGGATTCTCTCATAAATGGGGTGGAGAGTGGAAAGGCTCTGTTACCTGTATCCCAAGTGCTTCAGATTTTATTGAGTATGAAGCCCAGTCAACAACTGGAGGGATCTTTTCAAAATGTAAGTCTCAGGGGTGCCTGGGTGGCTCAGTCGGTTAAGTGTCTGACTTTGGATCTTGCTGTTCATGGGTTTGAGCCCCGCGTTGGGCTCTGTGCTGACAGCTAGCTCAGAGCCTGGAGCCTATTTCAGATTCTGAAACAGTCTTCTCTCTTTGCTCCTACCCCGCTCACTCTGTCTCTGTCTCTCAAAATAAAATAAAGACATAAAAAAATGAAAACAAAACGAAAACAAAATATAAGTCTTATCTCACCTTGCTCTGCCTAAAAGCCTGCAGTGGCTTCTCAGCGCTCTGAGGATAGGGATGAGTTCTCCCCTCCTGGGACATCAGACTCCTAACCCCTGACTGTCATCATACACAGGCGCCAGCCTGTCACCATGTCCCAGGCAGCTCCTTAACCCTGTCCAGCTCCTTCCTGACACATTTTGTCCGTCTGCAATCTTCTGCCTCCCTTGCACACTGTCCTCTTACCTGTTAACACCTGTTCATTTTACTGATTGCAGTCTCCCCTGAGAAGCATTTCCTGACACCTGTCATTCCCTCAGCCATGCTCTCATGACTCCTATGTCCCCATCCGCTCCCTTCATAGCGTTCATTTCAGTTTGTGTGATTTACTCTTCTCGGCACAGTGCTTCCTTGGCAGATGTAAATGTAGGTGGTATTATGACTGCCCTGAATCCAAAAGTCTGACCATGCAGGAATGCAAATATTAGCCCATCAGCTAAGCTGCCTCAGTTTCCCCAAAGTAATCAGAAGGGCCCAGTTGAAAGAGTCACTGATGAGAGTAGGCAAAAGTTTTCTCAGTCATAGTGCACTCCATTCTCGGGCGGTAGTTCCGCCCTGGCATCCCACCCTTCTCTGGTGCTTCCAGGTGATGATAGGACCCACTTGCTGAGTATTTCTGACTGTTAGAAGGAGTTTTCTTTGGTCAGGCTCTAGTTCTTTGGATCTTCTCTTCTTTGCCTTTTCAGTGCCAAGTCTTCTTGCTCCTAGCACTTCCTAGGATGCTTGTGACAGATGTGAGCCACATTAGGAAGAAAAAAAAAAAAATAACGGCAAAGCCCAGGCAGCCAGTCTCTTGGGAAGATTACTGAAACTGACCCTGAAAATCCCATTTTATGAGCTTGAAGATCTTAGGACTTGTATTTAATTAAATATAAATTGATTTGCACCTTGATGCAAGATTGGCTCATTTCTCAGACAGCAAACAAGGATGTGCAGGCAAACTTTATTTTTCCTTTAGGGTTATTTTTCACTTAGTGTGAAATCCATTTTTCACTTATAGAGTTCATAGAATTCCAGAGTTATGTGATTCATTGACTTAGCTGTCAGTAAAACACAAATATTTTATCAATATCACTGTCTCTGAAAATAATTAATCCTGGGTATTTGTCCCTTTTGAGAGTTGAGTGTAATGGGAACTAGAACAAGCATGTATTAGGTACAATCTTTTTTCCATCTTCCAATATCTTCAGCACAGATCATAAAATTTTATAACTTAAAGGGATGAATGTCTTACCCAGAATTACATGGGTAGTAGCAGAGCTGTGACTTGAGCCCGACCTCTTATACTATGATCTCCTTGTTGTCTTTTATATGTCGTTGTCTGTTTGGCTTTTTATGATCAAAATTAATGAAAAAGTTGCACAGTAATTTTGAAGCCCCAAATCTAAGAAAGAGGAGAGATGAAAAATTTGAGTTATTTCATGAGTTTTCAAGTAAAACACTGTTGTTTGATAAAAATGTTTTGTTATTTTCAAAATGATGAAGGTTCATTTATCAAAATGTATTCTGTCTCAAGGAGAAAATGCAATAGTTACTTCTTTATTGTTAGTTACCAACGTAGAAGCTGTTCTCAAATCTTTAAAAATTAATTGGATGGTCTGCCAGACACAGAGGTTATTTAAAAAAAATTCTCATCTTGGGGCTTTCTTGACATAGACATCACTTTTACTGCTTGTGAAATGTACTGCCTTTATTTCTTTGCCGGATGTTGGGGTTTTGCCAAGTGCTGGTATTTGGAGATTTGATGGACAGCGTCTAAAGTGAGACCTCATTCTTCCTTAATTTGTGCAAAGCCTCTTTATGCAGCAGCTAATCCTTCCAAATTATATTTTTAGGAAGGATGTTCTTAACTCCTGCAGGAAGACGACATAGACATTTTGAGACAATTAGGATGCACTTCACTCTGAGAAAAGGAATTTGAAAGGAAGTGCTTTCTGTTTCCCCTACGTCATTCAGGGAGGACAAAAACCCACTGACCTTCCCGGCCCTTCGTGAAAATTTTCTCTCTCTGTTCCTCTTCTGTTGCTGTGGTCCCTGTTCATCTCTTGTCTTTAATGAAGCTGTTTTGAAGGAGCAAAAGAAAAAAAAACAAAAAAACAAACAAAAAGCCTAAAAAGCCCATTTCCATGTATGAGGCAAGTGTTTCACAACTTAATTGCCTTCGTGTCTTGAAAGGTGATCTGTGAATGTAAATAGTTGGAGATTTTGGTGTGTGTATTAGAAATACTTTATGTAAGGTTGAAGCACTTTGCAGTCTCCCTGATTGATTTCTTTGATGCCCTGTCGATTTGTATTAATTTAAGGTAGTGATTTTTTTAAATGTTTATTTATTTTAGAGAGAGAGAGAGTACGTGTGTGCATGCGTGTGTGCGTGCATGCTTGTGCACATATGGGAATAGAAGAGGGGCAGAGAGAGAGGGAGACCGGATCTGAAGCAAGCTCTGAGCTGTCAGCACAGAGTTCGATGCCAGATTCGAACCCACAGACTGTGAGATCATGACCTGAGCTGAAGTCGGCTGCTTAACTGACTGAGCCACCCAGGTGCCCCTAAAGTAGTGAAAATAGATGTTAGTGACATGTGTGTATCTGAAATGTATCAGATCATTTCAGATTCTTAGTGTTTTGAACAGAGTACATGTGGTCACTGTCAAATAAGACCTTGACCCTCAAATCAAATGAATTATAGCCTGTAAAGCATTAGTGGTTTTGAATATTCCTATGAAGTGTGATTTTATCATATTGCTCACAGATTAATTTCAGCTTTTATTTTTATTTTATTTTTTTTTATTGAGCCATCTTAACTTTCTAAACTTGAATAGTTCTCAGTCCATTTCTAACCTGGTTGATTTATCCCAGGTTCAGCAAAATGAAGATAGAAACTCTTCTCCCCACCTCTGCAATTCAAAATTTCAGTTTACTATAGTTGATTAATTTAGTCTGTCAACAAATACTGAGTACCAGCCACATGCCAAGTACTGTTCTAGGCATTCCAGTTGGAGAATCAGGCTAACATACTTGCAAGATAGTTAACATGAGATACCACCATACTGACTGGTGATTTAGGTGGTACCTGTTATAAATTCTAGTGGAGTATAAGGAAAGGGGCCATTAGTAAGGACTAGAGTAAAGGAAGACTTTCCAGAATGTAGGGGACTTCATGAAAGAGGGGCTAGTCTTTAAGTAAAGGAAATGACAGGATGAAAGGGTGAGAGTGAGTCTATGTTTCCATAGGACAGGTGGGAGATTGACTTATTTTGGGGGTATGGAAGAGTGGGAGGAGGGGAGATTGAGTGTGTAGATCCAGATTATGGAAGGTCTTGACAAACAGGGAGAGTGTCTTTGAGTGGGGCTGTGAAAAATGGAGAGATTGCCCCTCAAGCAGGCACAGATTTACCGGTGGGGAGACAGCTGAGCCAGTGCTGTGGAAATGTGAGGAGCGCCCAGGTGGCTGCCAGCACATGAGAGAGAGGTGCCTCAAGGAGCTGGCCTTGTAGCCCACCTTCATCTTCTGGAGAGGAAATCTAATTTTCTTTAAAAATAGAAGAGGATGAAGACTGGCAGTCCAGAAAACCTTTCCTTTGGATCCAGTCGAAGGAGTTACGTATAGTCTGATGTTTATCTCTGTGTCTAGATATGTGAAGGCAAAGGATAGGTTGTCTTATTCACTTTAGGAATGGAAAATGGGGGCTGTCTTTGAAGATTTTCTTTATCCTTATTCCACTCTGTCCCTGGATTCAAGTCATGGACTTCTAATCACAAGCAGATTCTATTTCCTTCTGTGTTGATCACACTAACTTTCTTCAAAATGCATTTGGTAACCATTCATCATGCTCTGTAGAAATATCAAGGTCTCTTCTTTTTCAAATGTTCTCAGACTCCTTTTCTACCTTAGCCTTTGTTGGCTTTCTGGCTTTTGCTAGACCCATTGTGTGTTATCTTTGCCCCTTCTAGTATAAATCTCTGTGCATCTACTGTGTGGGGTTTTTGTACTATACTAGGAGTGCTCAGCTTCCCTAGAGTTGCTTCTAGTAGGTGACTGCAATCCTATGTTGTTCATGATGTCATTACTGAGGGCTGCAAGTGAGCCTGGGGTATTTGGGCACGTGTGCACACCTAGGTTTATAACAGCTTATGTGTTGATGAGCTCTAGACATCTTTCTAGTTAGATTGCATTATCTGGTTTCTAGTTGGATTGTATTCTCATTAGTTACTGAAAATAATGTCACAAAAATAATTAAAATTTGAAACAAAAATTTCATGATTTACTGTATAATGTTAGATCATCAGTTTTATTTCAGACTTCATGTACATTTGTTGTTTAACTTAGTTGTTGAGGGCTAGGGGTTGCCAGGAGTGTTTTAGTGATTTGCTCTGTGGAGTAATCAATCTAGCCCCAGACTGCTTGATAGTACCAGTAGTATTTGTCTTTCACAAAATCAGAAATACTTTCCAAACCAAGTGAAGAAATACTGTGCTTTTCTTTTTTTAAATCTCCTATATCACCTTTCTGTTCATTAAAATATGAGGATTTGTCCCTAAATTCGAAAGGATACATGCACCCTGATATTTATAGCAGTGTTATCAATACTAGCCAAATTATGGATGGAAGGAGCCCAAATGTCCATCGACTGATGAATGGATTAAGAAGAGGTGGCAGATATAAACAATGGAATATTTCTCATCCATAAAGAACAAAATCTTGCCATTTGTAACAGTGTGGGTGGAGCTAGGGACTATTGTGCTAAGTGAAATAAGTCAGTCATAGACAGTCACTATAAGATTACACTCCTACATGGACTTGAGGAAGCAAAACAAATGGACAAAGAAAAAAAAAAGACCAAAACAAAAACCTCTTAACTATAGAGGACAAATTGGTGGTTACCAGAGGAGCGGGGAGGGTGGGTGAGGGAAGGATGAAATAGGTGATGGGGATTAAGGAAGGCACTTGTGATATATGGAGGTGATGAATCACTAAA
This sequence comes from Hyaena hyaena, assembly GCF_003009895.1. Lineage (NCBI taxonomy): Eukaryota > Metazoa > Chordata > Mammalia > Carnivora > Hyaenidae > Hyaena > Hyaena hyaena. Next base: position 1,211,835 of record NW_024080998.1, read on the forward strand.
TTCTACACTTGAAACTAAAATTTAAATAAAAAACTTGAGGGGGAAAAAAAAATAAGGAATTTCAATCCAGTTTACTAGGAAGTCTTTGACAAGGAACCAAAAGAAAGGACTTGGAACCTTCAATCTCACATGTATTTACTGAGTACTTACCATGGGCCAGGTAACTATGGTTGGTGGCTCAAGGAAATATTCTTTACTTTCAGCAAATAGCCTGTACCTGTTGTGTTTCTTTCCTCCTTTTCTATGATTTCTAGAATCAGTAGTTGACTTTTGTGGTGTTTTTAGTAGAGAGCTGTATTTGTATAGGACAGAGCATATGAAGGGCTGTTCCCTCTACTGGTAGTAAGTGATATTTGAACTGTTCCTTCAAAGTCCAGCTCAGGTGTTAACCAGCCTGAAATTAATTTATCACGTGATTTGCCTGCTGTATCATCCCACAGGGCACCATTCTGACTTGCAGGCATATACTCCAGAAGATCTAACCAAACCCTCACAAGCCTTACAGACGCAAAACACTTCAGTTGTGGGCACTTCCGTGAGAGCTGGGAAAGAGATATGTGCCTGATCAGAAACATCCAGCCAATAATAGTGTCTGAATCCACAGCTCCTGTAGAATTTTTGAAGAAAAGAAAAAAGCGCATCTTGTATGCATGTGATATTTCGGAGAAACAGCAGTGCCTGAAAGCTAGCTGGCTCCTTTTGTATGAAGATGCTGCCTCTAGTGTTGAGGAAAGAAACACTCCCTAGAAAATAGTGCAATATTATGGTGCCATCTGTCTTGAACATGAATTATCCTTTTATTGTCTGCTTTATAGCTGTTCCCTAACAACGCAGAAACTTCAGCAAGAGTTGGTGCTATTTTGCATATGGACAAGTTCCTGCTGGCAAAAGCCTTTAAAACTTTGTTTTAAAGGGTGATCACATAGGGAGTTATCATCGTGGTGTGATGAGGCTGCTTGGCAAAAGCTCCCAAGAGCTGCACACTTGCCCAGCTTCCTGGGTGAAAGAAGAGCATATGGTACGGCCGCTATACCTTCTCTCTCCTGTTTCCATGGGTTTTCAGGACATCTTCCTCTCAGATGGTATTCTTTTTCCTAGGAGTCTTTTGAGTTTCTTTTTATTTATTATTTTTATTTTAGAGAGAGGGAGAGAGAATGAGTAGGGGAGATGGGCAGAGGGAGAGAGAGAGAGAGAGAGAGAGAGAGAGAGAATGAATCCCAAGCAGGCTCCACACTCAGAGTGGAGCCTGATGCAGGGCTCGATCCCATGACTCTGGGAATCATGTGCTGAGCGAAAATCAAGTCAGATGCTCAACGGAGTATGCCACCCAGGCACCCCTTGAGTTTGTTTCCAAGGGGATGAAGACATGGATATGCATGTCTGCAGCTCTGGAAAATGAGACAAAATTTGAAGGTTTGGTTCTTGATGGGAAAAAAAGGCTAAAGATGCTTTTACTTCTCAGATTTTTTTTTTTTTTAGAATATATTCAAGTGAAAAAGAAAGCTAGAAGCATTTAAGCAATAAAAGCGTTCATCAGTGTTAATAATTAAGATCTTTGAAAGCTTAAATATTTAGGGTTGACTAAGCAATGGTGACATGTTGGCGAGATTTTTCTTTTTGGTTAGCTGGACTGCTACTTAAAATTGCGTAATTGAAATGTGTATAAACATAATAGTTTATAATTGTTTATACACATTTCAACTCTGTTAAACTATTAATGTTTGCATTTTAAAGTCTGCACGGATCAGAAAATGGACTTAGTATTTCATATCCTCTAGAATGATGACAGGCCATGGATGTGGAGGACAGTGTTGGCACATTTTCAAAGGCATTCTTCCCTGGTCTGGATACTATCATAGACGCAAATGCGGTTTGTTCAATTTATTATATACACAACATGCATAATCGTTTGAAAGTGGGTTTTTTTTTCTTTTTTGTTTTTTATGGTTTTAAGCACACTGGTTATAGTTGATTATATAAAGGGTTTGAAATAGTGCCTGGTTTTAAAAACTTTGGGGCTGATATTCTTTCTTTTAAAAAACACTCCCAACTAATGAATGAATCTAGAAAACGCAGCCACCACACCATTCAATTCATAAAAGGATTTCATTTGAAAATGTGGATGCAATTTTAACTTTTACGATTATGCCAGTGGGCAGCAGGTGGCAAGCTTTGCTTTTCAATGAACTCCAGTTTTATTTTTATACCAGAGTACGCCAGAGTTTGAGGAGGGTGGTTTGAATCCACTGGAATATGTCATTTCTTGGCAGTGCAGCCTTGAACCACCTCCTTTGCTCATTGTGCATAATTGCCTTTCTTTGGATGCTGAAGCCGACCCTTCGGTTCCCTTTGTTGCAGATGGATAGGAGTTTAATTCACATGAGCAACGCTTTTATTCTCTTGTGGTTTTAGCAACACATTGCTAGTGAAGAAAATAAATGAAAAACAATGAGTTTTTTGAGGCAGTCCCTGTATGGTTTATAAGAGGTTTGTTGTATGGTCTTAATACTAACATGCATATCACTTATTTTGCTTCCACTTGAAAAAAATCACTTCTGGGGCACCTGGGTGGCTCAGTTGATTAAGCGCTCGACTTCAGCTCAGGTCATGATCTCACAGCTTGTGAGTTTGAGCCCTGCATCTGGCTCTGTGCTGACAGCTCAGAGCCTGGAGCCTGCTTCAGATTCTGTGTCTCCCTGTCTATCTGCTCTTCCTCCTCTCACACTGTATCTCTCTCTCTCTCCCAAATATAAATAAACATTAAAAAAAAAAAAAAAGCCACTTCTGACTAGAAACCTTGACGTAGAGGTCTGACGAATACACAAAATTGAATAGAGTTCCATGAAAGAGTTTTTGGAAAACTGGAGAAGAAAAACACTTGAGACCAGAATTGAAAACCATTGTCTTCCCCTAGGCCATACTGGGTGTTTAGTCAAGATTTGGATTTCAATTCTGGTAAAGAGACTCAGTTTAAAGTTAGGAGTGATAGTAAGATGGGCACTGAATTAATTTGGGAACTGATATACTCTCTAAATAAAACTTTCTTCTTGGATTGTTAGGCAGTGTGGAAAAATTTGAGGGAACAGAAAAATGAAGAATCCTGTGAATCATTGTAAACATTTAAACATTTATAGGCTACAGATATTCAATACCTGCTATGCATGCTAGTTTTCCTGTGCCTTTTGTTAGAAATCAGTTCATACGGGCTATGCTACTTTCTATTCATAGTATTATTTAGGTGTTCTTAAGTTTTCCTCTTTTCTAGTGCTACTTAAAAACTTGTTTTAGAAAGTCTATCACATACAAAAAGGTATAATTTACAATGCACGCATCAAGGAGAATGATGACTAACCCAAATTCTCATACCTACTACCTAACTGAAGAAATAAAACACTGTCATTCTTAGAAGCGCTCTTTGTGACCCCTCTCCATACTTTATCCTCTTTTCTTCCACAAAGTAATATGTATCAATCATTTTCTGCTTTTTAATTGTTTTATTATTTTTAAAAACTTTTTTAAAAAGTTTGAGAGAGAAAAACTGAGCGAGCGTGAATGAGCTCACTTGAGAGGGGCAGAGAGAGAGAGAGAGAGAGAGAGAGAGAGAGAGAGAGAGAGAATCCTAAGCAGGCTCTGCATCAGTAGTGCACAGCTGGATGGGAGGCTCGAACTCACCACCTGTGAGATCATGACCTGAGCCGAAATCACAAGTCAGAAGCTTAACTGACTGAACCATCCAGGTGCTCCATTTTCTGCTTTTTTTAAAAAAAAATAGCTTTATTATATTTTTCAGTACTTCTGAACACTGTTATTTTGGTTAGCCAATTTTTCACTTTTCAGTAAACCTATTTCTGTTATTCTGAGACTAGCTTTTCTTGCCCACGTGTTACCCTCATCCATGATAGTGGCGCTCAAACTAGAGTCTGTCCGAGTATTCTGGATGACTTCTAACACCTGACTTGCTGCCGCCTCCCCGGTCTGGCCTAGTCTATCTTTGAGCCAGTACTTTAATATGATAAGTGTATAACAAGTCTTGGTAGGCAAATCCTTCCTCTTCATTCTTGAGCTGTGTTTCCATGTGAATATAGAATCGGCCTATCACTTAAAAAAACAAAAAAACAACAAAACCTGGCTAGCATTTTGATTGAAGTTGATCGAACCAGTATATAATTTTGCGATGAATATCCCTCTTTTGGATACTGATTGTTCCTATCCATAAATGCAATATCCCTCCATTTTCTTTAGGTCATCTTAAATGTTTTTGAGTACTTTTAAAATAATTTTCGGGGCGCCTGGGTGGCGTAGTCGGTTAAGCGTCCGACTTTTGCTTAGGTCATGATCTCGCGGTTTGTGGGTTCGAGCCCCGCGTCGGGCTCTGTGCTGACTGCCAGCTCAGAGCCTGGAGCCAGTTTCAGTCTGTGACTCCCTCTCTCTCTGACTCTCCCCTGCTCACACTCTCTCTCTCTCTCTTTCCTAGAAATAAATAAAACATTAAAAAAAAATAATTTTCACGATCTTTTCCATCTTTTGTGACCTCTTATTCCTCCAGTATTCCTGTCGCTATTGTAATGGAATCTTTTCTAAAACTTCATCTTCAAACATACTTTCTTATAGAAATGAGGTTTCACGTTTTTCTGTGCACTAAAACTTTGCTAAACTTACTCTTGTACATCGTCTGATATTTTGAGTTTTCTATAGAGAATTACATCATGTATGATGATGAATTTCTCTTCTTGATCTTTACATCTGTAATTTTTGTGCCTTGTGGCACTCGCTGGGGCCTTCAGTTCATTGTGAAACAGAAGCTGTGATCGTGGGTGTGATCCCTGATTTAAAGAGCATTCCATAGATGTTGATCATTGGGGACCACGTTTGCTATATAGGTTTTTTGTAGATACCCTTCTCATGTTAAGGACAACCCCTTTATTGCTAGATTGCTGAGAGTGCCTGTTACATCTGTTAGTTTGATCATATGGCTTCCTTTTCTCTTTAATGGGGAGATTAAAAGACTTTCTAATGTTGGAACATCCTTGCATTTGTATAATAAACTGGACTGATGTCTTTTTAAATCTGTCACTACTTTCAATTTGCATCTGTATTCATGAGTGAGACTGCTTTCTCATGTTGCTTTGATAAGATTTTGGTATTAAGTTATGTTAGCGTAATAGGATGAACTGGGGAGTGTTCCTTCATGGTCTGTTCTTGAAAATTTTGTGTAAGATTGGATTTAGTAGAACTCGCTTGTAAAACCACTTGGGTATTTTCCGTGTAGGGTGATCTAATTTTTATTGTGTCATTTTGTACTTTTTATTTGTACTAAAAACTTTTTTTTGGTTCTTTTAGATTGATTAGTCCTCTCCTCATTCCTCCCTCCCCACAAATTACTTTGGACTATATACTCACCTGTGCTTAGTGATTATCACAGGTGTATACCTCAAATAAAGGTGTACTGAAATTAACAAAGGCAGAGATAATCAGTATTTTTACCCTCCTACCAAACAACATAAGGCCTTAGGATAATAGTTTGTGCTATTGTTTTTCAAACTTCCATGTAAAAAAAAAAAAACTTTAATTCTAAAAATTAGATAGTCTATCATTGCTTTATATAGTCAGTGCTTATTTTAGATTGTCCCATGTTTTTGCCTTTTTTTGTTATTGCTGTTCTCTATCCCTACTTGCATTGTAGACATTCTCTCTGGGACAGTTTTTCTTAGAGTGCCTCCTTTAGGAATTCTTGTGGTCAGGGTCCTTATTTCATTGAATCTTTCTGGGTGTGCAGTTGTAGCTTGTCAGTTACTTTTTTTCTAAGTATTTTGAAGCCATGTTGCCGTGGTCTTGTGGCGTCTCTTGTTAACTGCAGGTGAATCCACTAATGGATGGCCTGATTATTGTTCCTTTATGGGTAATCGCTTTTCTGTTTAGATTTTAAAACTTTGTCTTGCTTGGAATTTATTAGAATTGCATGTGAGGATTCATGTTTGTACTTTTGCAAAATCCTAAGTTATTTTTTAAAAAATTTATTTATTTATTTTGAGAGAGAGAAAGAGAATGTGTGCACATGCAGAAGGAGCAGAGAGAAAGAGGGAGAGAATATCCCAAGCAGGCTGTTCACTGACGGTGTGGAGCTCGAACTCCTGAACCGTGAGATCATGACCTGAGCCGAAATCGAGTGAGACGCTTAACCAACTGAGACACTCAGGCGCCCCCTTAGTCATTTTTATTCTTTGACTCATTGCCTCTCCCCAGTTTCCTCCTTTTACAAGTGTGATTAGACAGCTATTACACCTCATTCTGCTCCCTGTATCTTTTAATATCTCCTGTGTTTCCTGGTCCCTGTGGTGTATGGAGGCTTATTTTTTTTGGTTCACTAAATCTCAACTATGTCCTGACGTACCTGCCCTCACTCTTTGGATTCCCTTTTTCAACCGTTAAGACTTTTTTCTCATGTCTAAAAGTACTGTTTGTTTTTCAAATCTCTCAAGACCAGAGATATTTATTAATTCTATATTAATCTTTTATCAAGTAGTCTTAATTTCAACATGGTCTCTGTGTATATTAAATCTAGTTACATTCTGTATCCTAAAACCCCAGGTGAATAATTGGCAGTTGTTACTGAACTGATCCCACAGTTTGATTTGTGTGTGTGTTGTGTGTGTGCTGATTCTCTTATTTCCTTGTGCATTTTGTGATTTCTGATCGTGAGTAAATGTTCACTGGAATTGTAGGTCTGGAATTCCTTATATCTGCATTTTCAGGTATGTTCCTACGGAGACAGTCTTTGTGTTTGATTTTTGAGATATTCCTGGAGGCGGCACCAATCCAGGCCCACTTGTAAATAAATTGGAGTTTGGCTCTTGTTTTGGTCACTTAGGTATTTTGTCACTGACTGCCGAGGTTGCATACAGGTGGACCTGTCATCCTCCCCTGGGATTGTATTTGTTGTTACCATAACGTTTTATGTTGAGCCAAAGCCCTAGCTGGCCTAACCACATGTCTTCACGTTTGCACTGTAGGGTGCTTTTCTTTGGCTCATTTACTAGAAGTGTTTCTGTTTGGTCTCACGTGGAATCTGTTACCTAGTACAGTTAGCAAGTGTGTCCCTGTGCCCCATGCCGCACGCCAAAACCTGGAATCGATGCACCCGGAAACGGCAGATGCCCCTCCAGGGCAAATTCCTGTTCTGGTGCCAACTCCTTTCCCTGGATCCACGTTCTCTGGTTGTTTCTGGCCCCTGAGAGTTTCTCGTACTCACGTGCCAGCTCGAGGATAGTTTGATATTTCGTCCAGCAATTTCAGTTGTTTGATACTGGCAGGTTTTCTCTGCACATCTAACCTTCTGCCTTGCCAGAAGTAATTTAAAGAGTTTTCATCCTGAGAAATTAGAAACCTCATAGTTGGAGGATAAGCCATAAAGTTCCTTGTGCAGCAGGGAGCTCATATCACAGCTGAGTAATGAGACTCCAGGTCTTTGGAGAGATTCATGCATTCTTTTCCTTGTCATTTACAGCATGGGAAGTCTAACGAAACCCCCCCATTTTGGGGAGCTCTTTCAACCAAATGGCCAGTGAGTTGGAGTGACCTACAGGATACTCTGAGGCAGCTTTCCCCCGTATCTTTTCCTTGGCATCCTGACCTGGGATGTCTGCGCTCTGGGCTGTGCCTCTGGTTCCCGCCCTTTGTCTTCCTGTGCCCATCCTAGTCGTTAAACCTTGTCCCCTCTTGCTTCCTTTTGCTAGATAGTTTCACGTGGGTAGTCCTCAGCCCTCTCAGATGTGTCCTGGAGAGTGCTGATGAGTATAAGCAGAGGTTAAATTGGCTTTTGTGTCTTCTAATCCCACTTTTCTCTTTTAGGGTTTGAGAGAAAATTGAAGTTCTGTTCATTTCAAGGGAGGGGGAGAGAGATAGTAGTTTGGGGGAGGAAAAGAGCAGATGCATCCTTGTTGCTTCTCCTGGGGCAAAAAGCAAAACAGAATTGCTGTTAGAAGGGAGAGGAGAAGCCCCATCAATACATATTTTCTTAAGCCATTAAAACTCCTGAATTAGTATACTGGCTTAGTAATGGAAATGGCATATCTGTTTTGAGCATGCTGTTCTCTTGGGTTTAAATTGTAGTCTTTTAATGCTCTTTTAGAGTCTTCCATTGTAGTGGCCACCTGTAAACTTGGCTGCCTTTAGGGCATTGCCAAAAATATCAGGACACCAAGTAAAACATCTTTCTGACCGAAATTGAGATCGAGTATATCTTTGGCGACCAATTCTAATCCCAGACTTGTCTAAGTCATTGAGAAATTACATGTTATGCCTGTGGAGGGGGGGTATAATAATATAATCATAGGCAATTAAATTGAATTGAGGAAGTGAATGAAATTACTTTTTTTCTTTTTTTGGTCCCATATTATTTCTTACTCAGGAATCCAGGGTTGAAATTTGATAACCATTAGTTTAGAATGTCAGTATCAAACCTGGGGCGCTAGTAAGTTTGGAAAGGCAGATTCTGGGGAGAGGAAAGGCGGACTATGGTTGCTTACAGTTGAGCTTTTAGATAGTAAAAGCTCTATTCTTTGATTCTCTCTTCTTTCCTATTCTGTTGTATTCTCCTGTATTCTCAAGGAGAGATCAGATAAGAGATCTAACAGGACAGGTTTTGGAGTACAGAAGCGGTGGCTGAAGTGCAGGGAGAGTAGAAGACAGATCTAAAGAGTTGTCCTGTCATCTCTTTCATTTCTTGGAAGAAAATGAGCTATGGGTTACTTAAAGCCTAAGCTTGAGTTTGCGATCATGACTACTGATTACAGGTGGTGATCGTTAGGAGTGCTGGAGGATGTGCAAGTGGGAGATGGGGGTCTGTCAGGCAGAGGGGGTTCCCATGGGATTGGAGGATGGGTGTAGACTGAGGTTTGGAGCAGTGGGTATTGTGAACTCCCGTCCCCGGGAGTGCTTCCTTGTCACATGTTTGGGAATAGAGACCTTTACGTGCAGTTAAGGAGCTCATGGTTCAGTAGAAGGCGCGTGTGCACACACACACACACCACCCACACCCAGAAAATTATTTCCTGGGATAAAGATAATGGGAGAAGTTTTGCAGGTGCTCTGGGAGTTGAAAGAAGAATGATTCACCATTTTCTTCCCCATGAAACCTAAACTCTTTAAGACCCTCCATAATGTGGGCCCATCTACCACTTGCTCAGCTCAGTTCTTCACTGTTCACTAGCTGATGCCTCCCCCACCATGTGGGCCAGTTTCCTCACTGTTCCCTCTCCTGACCTCCCCCAGGCTTTCTCAGCTTCACACTTACCTTCTTTCCCCTCCCCCTGACAAATCCTCCCTTGAATTGTGGGATATGATTCATTTTTCTAGGAGCTTCCCAGGAACTCTGATGATAGCCAGCCCTTACTCAGAGCATACAGTGTTCACAACGTGTCCAGTGTACTGCATGCATGCTCTTGTAAGGGTGATGTTCAAATCATGACTGTGTCAGAGCAGAGCCTCTGGAGTGTGGGGCAAGGCTGCCTGCTCCTCTGGAGCTTACTCTTTTTTTTTTTTTTAATTACGTTTATTTTTAGAGAGACAGAGACTGCATGAGTACGGGTGGGCATAGAGGGAGAGGGAGGGATAGAATCCCAAGTAGGCTCTGCACTGTCCTCTCAGAGGCCGATGTGGGGCTTGAATTCACGAACTGTGAGGACATGACCCGAGCTCAAATCAAGATTCAGACACTTAAATGACTGAGCCACCCAGGTGGCCCTGGACGTTATTCCTTTAGTGCTGAATTGTAGGGGAGTTACTGCATGGAGCTGCACTTGGCATGGGAGGGGAGGATGCCCAGAACCGCATCTCTTTGCCATCTGCTCTATGAGGTTATCAGCAGTTTTACGAAGGTAATGCTGTACTGGCGATGCCTACCTGTCAGGCTGCCTTGTAGCAGCCCCATCATTAACGCCCTCTTTTTACAGATTAGGAAACTAGTTTTAGAAACACAACCTGACAGGGGTGCCTGAATGGCTCAGCCAGTTAAGCATCTGACATCGGCCCAGGTCTTGATCCCATGCTCTGTGAGTTCGAGCCTCACATTGGGCCCTGTGCTGACAGCTTAGGGCCTGGATCCTGCTTTGGTTTCTGTGTCTCTGTCTCTCTCTGCTCCTTCCCCGCTCACTCGCTGTCTGTCTGTCTCTCTCAAAAATAAATAAGCATTAAAAAAAAAAATAAAAGAAACATAACCTGCCAAAGTGACAGCTAGTAAGCCAGAATTGGACCTTGAACCCAAACCTGTCTGACGTTAAAAAATGATCTTGATTTTGTGAGCACCAGGCCACTTCACACAGCTGGTAGGTAGTCACTTGGAGTCTTGCATTCACCATTTCCTCTGGACCCAGCCTGTTTCCCTAGCTAAGTTGGCTCTCTGACGATAGCTGGCCGGGGGTCATTTGGCAAGTATATGTTTTACTGTATACAAAGCCGCCAAACCTTTTTTTCCATGGTGACCGTCCCATTTTGTATTCTTCCCAGCAGTGTGTGAAAGTTCCAGTAGCTCTACATCCTTACCAGCATTTAGTAGTGTCAGGTTTTCTTAGTGCAATTCTAATAGACGTATAGCAGTAGCTCCCTGTGGTTTTACGGTGCATTTCCCTGGATTAAAAATCCTGAGCATTTTTCTACATGCTTATTTGCCATCTGTAGATTTCCTTTGAAGTGTCTGTTTGGTTCTTTTGCCCATGTTTTTAATTGGGCTGCTTGCTTACTTGTTATGACTTCTCCCCCGCCCCCCCCAGAACTTCCTTTTCAGGGATTTGTTAATTAGGTTTTCAGTGCATTTGATATAAACACTTTATAAAGTGCTTCAAAGAAGATGCTCTAGAAGTGGCTGCCAAGGAAAACTAAGATGGACTTTGGTTCCGACCGGGGCAGGAGCGGTGAGGATGTGCTTTCCTCAGTGTGGTTTTGAAACAGGAGGGCAGAAAAAAAGGGAGAGAGAGAAAGGAGCCAGAAAGCACAGGAGGGACTTTGATCTTCAGTCTCAGAAGGAAAACAGGGATTCATTTGGTTGCCAGTGGGAGCTGGGAGGGTTAGAAATGCCAAAGGGACGGTTTACTCTGAAAAAAGCAGTTGAACAACAAGAAGCAGAAGCGTCCGTCCTTTTCTGCCCAGAACTGGGTGAGGCTGAACCAGTGAGAGGTTGCTGCCGCTGCGCAGTGAGGTCACATCATTTTGTAACCTAGAGTGAGTAGATACTGAATCCTTTGAGGAAGGGTAAGAATGCCTTACTTTTACCCCTGGATAGTGATGATTGAGATGTATTTTCAGCATCTATGCCAGTATGTTAATGTTTTTTTCTTTACAATTTTTTAAAATGTTTTATTTATTTTTGAGAGATAGAGAGACCGCATGAGCAGGGGAAGGTCAGAGAGAGAAGGAGACACAGAATCCAAAGACAGGCCCCAGGCTCTGAGCTGTCAGCACAGAGCCCGACATGGGGCTCGAACCCACGAACCATGAGATCATGACCTGAGCCGAAGCTGGATGCTCAACGGACTGAGCCACCCAGGCGCCCCAGTGTTGTTTTTCTTTAAACAAAACTACTCTTTGGCTTTTATGTGAACTTCTGGGAAGGAATCTGTGAGGCTGAAGCACTTGCTGCCTGTCACCTGACCTGCAGACCCTGTGACATTGGGAAAAACCAGTCTTGTCCTGGGGTTTCCAAGGCCATCAGAGCTCTGGACCCCAGCCCCCAGCATTGTCTACACACTGTGGTATGTGTGTTTTTGAGGGGAGTGGTGACACAGCCTTTTTGAGGCTCTAGGAGAGCTTCTAATCCCCAGTGGCAGTGAGTCTTTGTTCCATAGGGCATGGTTGTTGGCACATTGGCTGTGGGGATGGCCTTGGAAACACTCCTGGCCTCAGCTTGAAAATGTTACGGCAGGAAGTACTGCGTCAAATGATACTAGGTTTACATTAACATAGTGGGATTGAGCCCACAGTCTTTTCTGCTCTTGGAGGAGAGCTCTTTGAGTCCCTTCCTGATGTAATTAAGCATTGACCAAGAAAAAACTTTTTTTCACATATTAAAAGTACCCCAGATGATATGTGTTCCTGACTATGTAGCTGTATTTATATATACACACAAACGCACAGTATACGTATATAATATATACATAAAGTATATATGTATACATACATATATACAGTATATACGTGTGTGTATATATATACATATATATATAAGCTGTAGTGTTTAATGAAAAATAAACGCGGCTTCTAGGGTGGGCTGAATTTATGCACTGTACCATACCCTATGTTGGAGAAGACAAAACAGGGTAAAATGTTGCTAGGAAGATAAGGGCCCTCTAAGCAGAGCATGAAACGTGAGAGCCCCTCAGGCTGGGGTGGTGGGTGTTGGCTGTGGATGGATGAGCAGTAGTTGATAGGCCCGAAGGCGAGGAAGTGTAAGAAGCTGGGCCAAGCATGCTTCACCTGGGGTAGTCCTGTGTCAGAGAATAGATGTACGTGGAGTTCGAAATGCAGCATGGGTGAAATGCTGGTTTGGAAAATGTATCTGGTGGTGGATGGCCAGGTATGTTGTAGAGCAGGGAAGGGGGCGAAGGTCGGATGATTCTATTGATTCATAGACTCTGGATTCAATATATAAATTTTTGCTCCATTTCTTAAAGATAATTTTCTAAATGTTCAGAAGGAAAGGTGTGTGTGGACTTCTTATTAAGTAGAGTTGTTAAAGCAAAAAACCCAATTTTTTTGTTTTTAAACTACAAGGGGTGAACCCCGACTAAGTTAAGGACCATGGTTACCAGGCACCATTAGGGAGTGGTGGATTGAGAGGGGTGGTAAAGAGAACAAAAAAGCAATCAGGCATCCAGAAGCAGCTGAGGATTGCAGGTGGGGAATGGTGTTGGTGGAAAGAGAATGAGCGTTTACTCAGTACACGGAGGTGTGTGACCGTAATTGAACCCATTCCTTAGAGTACAGCCAAGTGCTGGCAGGAAAGACAGAAGCAGAACCATGAAAAGATTTTGGAGTGCAGTACCTATCTTCCAGATTCCTCCTGGAGAAGAACAATATTGTTGGTTCTATTAGCAACTGGGTTAGACGTAGCTGTAACCATGAAGATCTGGCCTGACACATTGATGTCTATAGCAGCACTTTCCAAAGTTAGGTGCTTACACTCCCAGCCTGTAGAAGATATTCCACTGGGATGCAAGAAAACAAAACAGTAGAGACTCTGCTTATATTCAGTTCTGTCTTAAGGTAGGAACTGTATGTAATAGTCAGTCTGCAGATCACCCCTGGTGCCTTCAATGCATGAAGATCAGCATCCCCAGGCATTTCGAGAGAAGGGTGTGCTGTTCTGCTGGTGAGGGCAGGGTGGCTGACTCTGATTAGAGGTTTATCTCTACCCAATTAAGTAGATTTCCAGATTACGGCATCTTAAGTAGCCAGAAAATCTTATAGCACATCACAATGGCCTGGGGAGTGATCCTTATAATCTTTGGTACCACAGAAGCTAATGGGAGCAGATTACCTAAAGGAGTTGTTGAAGGAGGATTAGGAATTCTTCTTGTAAAGTCAGGCATTTTGGCCTTTTAAGTGACACTTGGCTATTGTATTGCTGCTTCGCAGATCTTTTAAAAATGAATACACACAATCTGCTTTCAGAGTAGAGATGATGAATGAATAAGGAAGTAAGTTTTTTCTTTTAACTGTGTGCTACAGAGAGGACATCTGTAAAATAAGTGTGGACTCACTTCGATTGTTAAAAAATTATTGCAGAAAGTGGTAGCTGTGTGTTATGTAAACTCATTCCTTTATACTTGAAAATCTTCAACTCAAGTCATGCAAAGGAAGGATTTCAAACCCAGTGAAGATTTTTGTCAAAATGGAACATTTTCCAATTAGTTTGCAAGACCAACTGACTGAAAGGGAAAATGGAAAGTTACTAATTTTAGTAAAGGAGCCTTTGAGTAATTAGTGTAGGAGACTGAAGCTGGAGAATGAAGACTTTAAGAACAGTTCTGTTTGGACCCAGGTGTTTCTGTGAGGTGTCTTTTTAAAGCTAGATCAGATAGTGGAGGTAAATATTGAAATACACTGTCCTTAGAGTGTTTCAAAGGTTTGATTCTATCACCAAGTGTTAAACAGAGATTTAGGAGGGCAAAAAAGAAACGAAACACATTTGGAGGCAGAGTCATTGAAAGAAGTGTTTTTAGTGAAAAAGGATAAAGAATAGCAGAATTAATTTTAAATTTCTTAATTTCATTGTTATCTCTGCCTTCTAAATTTATATTTTTGAATATGTGTTAAATGTGTCTGTAGAGTGTATGTATTTGAGTTTGGACTGAAAATTTTTTTTTTTTCCTTCTGATAGGTATATGATTCTGAATATTTTCTCTTAAAATTTTTTTAATTATTCATTATTTTATTTTATTTTATTTTATTTTATTTTATTTCTAGGAGAGAGAGAGAGAGACAGCATGAGCAGGGGAGGGTCAGAGAGAGAGTGAGACACAGACTCGGAAATAGGCTCCAGGTTCCGAGCTGGCAGTCAGCATAGAGCCCGATGCGGGGCTCGAACCCACGAACCGCGAGATCATGATCCAAGCGAAAGTCGGACGCTCAACCGACTAAGCCACCCAGGCGCCCCTTTTTAATTATTTATTTTTGAAAGAGAGAGAGAAACAGAGTCCAGGGGGTGGGGGAAGGGCAGAGAGAGGGAAACACAGAATCTGAAACCGGCTCCAGGCTCTGAGCTGTCAGCACAGAGCCCAGTGTGGGTCTCGAACCCACGAGCTGTGAGATCATGACCTGGGTCAAAGTCGGATGCTCAACCAACTGAGCCACCCAGGCGCCCCTCTGAATTTTTTTTTTAATGTTTATTTTTGAGAGAGGGGTGAGGGGCAGAGAGCAAGGGAGACACAGAACCTGAAGCAGGTTCCAGAGCCTGACCTGGGGGCTTGAACTCGTGAACTGTGAGATCATGACCTGAGACGAAGTCCGATGCAGAACCACAGGAGCCACCCACCCAGGTCTCCTGATACGGTACATGATTTTGAAAGTTGGAAGGCCATTGGTCTACAGAAGGAGATCCGCTGGGATCTTTCTTGCAAACTCATCCCGGTCTCTGTGGGATTGGGGGAGGTTTCAGCGATTGGAGTCTCTCCACCCTGGAATGGTACCTCGGTGGTGGGGGAGGGAGAAGGGCTGGCTGCGTCTGTGGGAGATTGAGGGGGGGGGGCCTGCTCATTCGCGAGTTGGAAGGCACTGCTTGGATTGTGCTGTGGGAGCGTGTGGTCCTCATGGAGGAGGCAGGACCGTGTCCTGCTGGTGAGGACCGGGCACCCCCGAGCCTGGGAGGAAAAGCCTTGCGGAGCCTCTCTGCCTGGCCTGTTTGGTTTCCGTCTCTGGCAGCAATGGTTTTGTTCATGAATTCTGTCTTCAGAGCAGCACTGTCCAATAGTAATAGAATGCGAGCCACATGTCTACTTTGAAATTTTGTAGTAGTTGTATTAAAAGGTAAAACAGATGAAGCTTTTCAATAACATTATTTAACCAAAAATATCCAAAATACCATTTCACCAGGTAATCAATATAAAATATTAATGAGATTTTTTTTTCCTCCCATGCTGAGTTTTAAAAACGACCGTTTGGTTTATACTTAGAACACCTCACTTGGGATTAATCATGTGTGCAGTGCTTATTGGCCAGTGCTGGTGCGGTATTTGAACATCCATCAGAAATGTTACGGCAAAGTTAGAAGAAACCTGGAGATCATCTAGCTGTGGGTCTGGAGACCTGGCTGGCTGCAGGATTTTCTCCTACCCCCCATTTTTTTTTTTTAAAGTAAGCTCTGTGCACAGTATGGGGCTTGAACTCAAAACCCTGAGATCAAGAGTTGCATGCTCTACTGACTGAGCCAGCCAGGTGCCTGTCCTACCTTATCCACCTGCCATTTTTTAACAGTTGGAGCCCTGTATGTTTTTAAAGTATATATAATAGTTGAGGAATTTGAACATGTTGTGATAGCCAGCATGTAGGTGACTTGTCTATGGCTTCTGGAATCTCCCATTTTATTCCAGGTGAGGAAAGACTGAGAAGCTACCTTTTACTTTTTGATAGGGATTCAACGAAGACAGATTGTCCTGCATACAAGGTCATGGAGATGATGTCTCTGAAACTATATTGTCACCTGATGGTTGCCCAGATGTGTGGCAGAGCTTATGTCCAGGGGGAAAGGCCCTAGACTCAGAGCGCTTGGCTTCAGGTTTCTACTTTGTTCCATACCAGCTTTATCGTCTGGGCAAATCCTTAAACTTCTCGGGAAGGTTTCCTTGGCTACGAAGTGAGTGTGGCCATCCGTCATGGTGTGACGGTCAAGTCCGAGTTAAGGACGGGGGAGTGCTGGAAACACTGCTGTTAAAAACTGCAAAGCTCTCTGAGAATGGAGAGGCACTCAGGGGAGCTGTCCCATCCCGACTGGGATGGTCCTGCCCTTGCCGAGATGGGGAATTTTCTAGAACAGGCCTGTGAGATATTTGTACCGTTGAGAGTTGGGTGTTGGGATGAGTCAGTTGCAGGGTTTTCGAAGCTTGTGTTGCCAAGTTGTGTGACACGGGCAAGACTGCGGTGGGTGTGCAGCCTTGGCCTTGTGCATGGTGTGTAGCAGGGCCTGGACGTGCTGGTGCCTTGTAATAAAATGACAGTTGAGGGGCATCTGGGTGGCTCCATTGTGAAGCATCCGACTTGATTTCGACTCAGGGTTTATGAGCTCGAGCCCTGTGTGGGGTTCATGCTGTTCACGTGCAGCCTACTTGGGCTTCTGTTTCTCCCTCTTTGTGCCCCTCCCCACATGCGTGTATGTGTGCACACTCTCTCAAAATAAGTAATTAGACTTAAAAAAAAAAAAAAAAAGACCATTGATTTCTGCTCCCACATCTTGCTCTATTAGGCTTCCAACCATCTCAATCCTAGAGAGCTATCAGCTGTCCTCAGGAAATGGAGAACCCAAAGAATTAGGCACATATTTTCACTTCCTTTTTAAATGATACAATCTCTTTTCAAGTTTTACTTGAATATTGATCTGTGGTTTGGATAAGCTGTTTGAATTTTAAACATGTGTATGCAAAGCTTGGAGTTCCAATTTTACCCAGGTGATTGTTAGGGGTGCAGCCTGCTCCCCCACCTGTGTGACAGGCTGGTGAGGACTTGCATGTGCTTTTCTGTTAAGAACCGTGAAACTTCAGCCACGTACACGGCCGCTCTCTGGGTGTGCAGTGGAGGGCTGTGTTGTTGGAACACGGATCCAGGAAATACACGTGAGCTCTCTCATTCCAAAATTGACTGATACATGGGCGCCTGGGTGGCTCAGTCGGTTAAGTGTCTGACTTCGGCTCAGGTCATGATCCCGCGGTTCGTGGGTTCGAGCCCCGCATCGAGCTCTGTGCTGACAGCTAGCTCAGAGCCTGGAGCCTGTTTCAGATCCTGTGTCTCCCTCTCTCTCTGACCCTCCCCTGCTCACACTGTCTCTCTCTCTCTCAGAAATAAATAAAACATTAAAAAAATAAAAACCAAAATTGACTGATACATGCACGTGTGGTATTTGGAGAAACTTAAGGTGAGAAAGTTTTAGTAATGCTGATTCTTTGAAAGAGGTGTTTGCTGTGCTCACTTCCGTGAACGATTTTTAGTGTTTGTACCACCTAGCTAAAATAAGTTAGGGTCTTTAAGCATATTTAAACATTGTCTCTCTAAGAGTGAATGGGAAAATTGGGGGAAATATAAGCAAAGTCCCCCTTATTGGAATCTGGGAGAAATGAGCTTAAAAAGCCCCAAATAGTTAATGTCTAATATTATGTGAGAAAGTAAAAAACCTGGTTTACTATTTGTCAAACCAGTTTAAAAATTTTTTTTAAAATGTTTATTTTTGAGAGACAGAGCATGAGTCAGGGAGGGGTAGAGAAAGAGAGGGAGACACATCCAAAGCACACTCCAGACTCTGAGCTGTCAGCATAGGGCCCAACGTTGGGCTTGAACTCAAGAACTGCAAGATCATGACCTGAGCTGAAGTCAGACGCTCAACTGACTGAGCCACCCAGGTGCCCCTGTCAAACCAATTTTTTGACAATAAGCTTAGGTTGTCTTATTTAGAGCCAAGATCTAGGACAAAACAGAAACAGTGTGCTAAAGGAAATTAGTTTTCCGAGGAGATACTGACAATAAATGTCTTTTTCCCCTTAAGTGTGTTATTTTAGAATACGGCTTTGTTCAAATCTGTTGTCTTGGAATCCATGGTTTTTTGGATTGCTTTCCTTTTGAAATTCCAGTCTCCTATTGAGTTACTACCCCTCCTTCATTTTCTCCCTTACTGTTGGGCTAGAGGGACTAGAAGGAGGAAGTGGTACATGGTCTACTTTTTCAAGCCTGGGGCAGGGAGGGGGGATGGGTTTAAGGGGCAGATGTCCATTGGTGATGTCAGTGGGCAACCACCTTCGGTAGGATACTAATAAGAAAGCTCAAGCTATCTTTAATTAGGATTTAATCCTTAATTATCTTTAGGATAGGCTAAGTTGTGCTATAACAATCCCAATAACTTTATATCACAGTCTAGTGTGGAACAAATAACTCGCTATGCCAACTCTTCTCCAGTAGGGAATCAAAGGCATAGCGGATTCCATTTTGTGACTTCTCATCTTGCGGTTCTTCATTTTGAACTCTTGAGTTGAGGAAAGAGTAGGAGAGAGCTGAGGGAGAGAGAGAAAGAGAGAGCGAGCGAGCTCTTGGAGATTCATGTCCACTCTTTTTTCTTTCTTGATGATTTGTTTTGAGATCTAATAATATGCCATACAATAACTTGCCTGTGACAGGAAGTTGAATATTTCTTTCACTCACATTCTCATGGGGAGAACTTAGTGATCCTAACCTAAATTTAAGGAAGGCTGGGAAATAGTCTCTCTAAGGGTCCAGGAAGGGAAAACAAACAAACACTGGCAAACATAATACATGTCACTGTTCCACTGAGCTTCTGTGACCCCCCCCCCCCAATCCCTTGACTCATGGGAAGCTCATTCTACTTTGGCCCACACTGATGGAAAAGCAGGCTGTTTGCCTTATAGCCTCCATCTCCATTCTTCCCAGTTGCTTGTTTTCTTCTCTCCTGTTCCATCAGGAGTGGGGGAAGGGATGCAGACCCCTCGGTGTACCGTGTAAGCATACCTCTGGCTGGGGAACAGTTGCCTGTCAACCTCTGCAGTGGGAAATCCTGAATTCTACAAGAGGTTCAATGGGACTGTCCTTCCTTGTTTGATTTTCAGAAAGACCCAGTTCCCCACAAGACTGCTGCTGACTTGCTCACTCTCTTCTGTATTCTTTTCTCCTCTCCTTTACAGTTTGGGCTTAGAGTTGCAGGAGGGGAAGGTGTGCCTAGTAGATACCTCTTGCACAGGGGAGTAGGGGTTTCCTTTATGGAAAATGAGAGGATTTTCTTTATAATTCCACAAAATCATGAGTTACCATAGAAACAGTTAAAAATTCTGAATCGCTTAAAATGATTTTTCTTCTGGGAATCTACAGGGTGGTAAAATGTTTATTCAGTATATTTCAAAATTCCTTGTATTATTGGCATGTTTTATTTCAGTGAGTTAATACAGAGTATGAGTCACTATGTAGTAAATTTGATGCAGGTATTTTGATTTATTAATATTATATAAGCTTTACTTTGGAATAACTTGAGATTTACAGAAAAGTTGCAAGGATAAAACAGGGACTTCCCATATACCTTTCACACTGATGCTTAAGATGATTTAAATTAGTTTTGGGGTGCCTGGGGTGCTTAGTCGGTTAAGCGTCTGACTTCAGCTCAGGTCATGATCTTGAAGTTCTTGGGTTCAAGCCCTGCATCAGGCTCTGTGGTGACAGCTCAGGGCCTGGAGCCTGCTTCGGATTCTTTGTCTCCCCTTCTCTCTGCCCCTTACCTGCTCATGCTCTGTCTCTCTCTGTTTCTCAATAATAAATAAATGTTAAAAAAATTTTTAGGGGCGCCTGGGTGGCTCAGTCGGTTAAGTGTCCGACTTTGGCTCAGGTCATGATCTCATGGTTCGTGGGTTCGAGCCCTGAGTCGGGTTCTGTGCTGACAGCCAGCTTAGAGCCTGGAGCCTGTTTCAGATTCTGTGTCTCCCTCTCTCTCTGACCCTCTCCTGCTCACACAATCTCTCTATCTCTCTCTCTCTCTCTCTCTCTCTCTCTCTCTCTCTCCCCCCGTCAGAAGTAAATAAAGCATTAAAAAAACTTAAAAAATTTTAATAAATGATTTAAATTAGTTTTGTACTCATTAAGAGTTTATCTTAATGTTCATATCTTAGACAGCCATGTTAAATTTATCCAAACTAGGAAATTAACCTTCGTATACTGCTATTAACTAAAGTATAGATTTTATTCTGATTGCACCACTTTTTCCACTAATGTCCTTTCCTCTTCCAAATCTGGTCCAGGATACCATTTTGCACTTGGTTATCTTGTTTCCTCAATATTCTATGTTACAGGTTTTCATTCTTCTTTTGTTTTTTTCTAAGCCTTGGCACTTCCGAAAGTATTTTGTAGTATGTCAGCCAGCTTGGGTTTATCAGTGTTTTTTTCATGATGAGATGGCCTTAAGGTTTGGGAGAAAAATACTGCAACAGTCAAGTGCCTTTCTCATCTCTTCAAATGAGGAGGTAGATGATAGGGTCATCGTATCCCTGGTGATAATAATCTTGACCACCTGCTAAGATTGTGACTCCCAGGTTTTTCTACTGGAAAATTATTGTTTTCCCATTCTATCCTTTCTTATAGGGGTGGGGAATTAGGTTCACAAGGGGTGGTGAATTAAGCACTACCTCTGAGGGTACATATGAGAGGGTATCTTTGTATTTTATTTAGATTTCTTTTGTAAGGAGGACTTGTCCTGTCTCCCCATTTATTAATTCAGTCCCTTATTTATATTAGTTTAGCTTGATGCTTATTTTATTCTTTAGGTTATATGATAATTATTGTTCAAATTATTCTACCTTTGGCCATTGAGAGCTCTTTCAGGTTGACTGTTGGATAAGAAGAAACTTAAGAATGTTTCCAATTACTTGACCCCTGGATAAATTGGGACTTCTCCGTTTCCTCAGTGCTGTTACATGAGAAGCATGTTATGATCATTGTAGACCAATAATAACCATCTCTAAGGAAGTATATAGGAACTTGGCAATGTTTATGAAAGTCATAAGCGTTTAGTAATACAATTAGCATTACAAGCTCTTTCAGAGACTGATTCCTGCAAAAGACCATTGATAATAGATTCCTAGTGGCTTAGAGGAAATTAGAAAAAACCACCCTACCTCCTTTATTTTATGGATGAGAAATGAAAGCTTCCAAAATTTAAGTGATTATATAAAGCCAGGACTAAAACTCACTTCCAGTGCGTTATAAACCTAGTTCTTTCCACTGAATCAAGCTGTTGGTCCTCTGGTTCTTTTTTCTTTTTCAAGAATGAATACTCTGGAAGATTTTGTAGGTATAGAAACCTAGTTGCTATGTAAGAAAGATATGCTGGAGGAAGAATTTTGCATATTTTACATGGGCATCTCAAGTTGATGGCTTGTACTAAGAGCACATTAAAAACAACTTGTTGAATTTCATATTCTTTTAAGGTTTTCAGCACAGAAAACCAATGATCCAGGTTTCTTGGATATACTTTGATGCCAGAATTTCTGTTTAACTGGTACTAATTCAATTGCCCTGATTTTATTTTGAGCATGTCTGCTTTAGTATAAATGTAGCAGGAGAAAAAGCATTTCCTTTTATGCTAAGAAAGTGACATGGCATGCATGCATTGAAATGACAGTGCTACAAGGAGACTATGGAAAATGTGTGGTTCTAACGTGTTAATTTTACCTGCAGTTAATTCAAAGGTAGGTGTTTATCTTATTTTCATAGCCATACACATTCACTGCCACTGGGTGTTATCCTTACGAGTGATTACCATTACATTAACTTGGTCTTCCAGGAGGGGAAGGATGACGTGAATCTCATTTTTAAAAGGCACCATTGGCTAGTACAACATTTAAGAAATGTTTTGCCTATGCCCGTAAAAAGCTATATACACCATTATGTTGATGGATTTGCTACTTTGTGTCCTATTAAGTATAAAATGTGACCATATATTTTGGATTCCAGCACCTTTTCTGGTTTGTTGAGCACACCGGTGCTTAAAACGACGATTTAAATTAGTTTTAATGTACTTGGGTAACCAAGCGTACAGTGCTTTGAAGCCACTAGCAGAGAAAAAGAAGAGGGCTATTCCAGCCTTCCCCACTAATGAGACTCATAAATCAACAGAATGAACATGGAAACTTCAGGGAGCCTTGAGATCTAATTTCAAACACCTTAAAGGGACTCCTTTCTTTTCTTGGGTTCAGACTTGCTGGGACCTTAGTGCCTTAGGGTAAATGGCTGAGCTGGAAAATCTAGGTATAAAGTGGACAACTTCTATAGCAAGAAAGCAGCTGGGCCACATGCTCTCACTCTGAGCCTTCGGATTGGACAGGCTTGGGGGTAGGAGGTCTGGGCCTGAAGAGGTGGAAGAGTTTTCAGTGTTGGTATTCACGTACCAAACATAGACTATCTGAGAAATCATAACATGACTGCAAGAGGGAGCATATTTGCCTTTCAGTGTATCATTATAGTGGGCTTCTGAAGCTAACTCTGCTGCGATAAATTTGGAGCATAAAAGCTTCTTGCCTGAGACAAAGGGAAGGAGCGTGAACTTTAGAGAATACATTGGACACCTTCCTAAAAGAACAGAGAAATGCCTTATAGACTTCAGGTACATCTGTGGCAAATATGAAGACAACCTATTTCTAGGCTTCTGGCAGAGGAGACTGGCCTTCCACTCTGTTCTTAAAAACAAACAAAAATAGGCGAGAGATGTTTGGAATAAGAGATTCAAGGTCTCTAGCTGTTGTTGGTTCAGGCAATGTCAGAAATTCTTAGCTGCTCTCTTGCAAGCTGACTTTGGACCGTATACATATGTCTATTTGAAACGGCAGACTCCACTTCACCCTTGGACTGGTCAAGTCTATGTGCCGGTGCATGATGGGATCAGAATTTAGGACTCCGGAGTGGTGTTAGAAATGGGCTGAGAGGAAATGAGAGTGTTCTAGGGATCCTTCTTATTTCATTTCCCCCTTGAAAACTCACTGGAATCCTAGAGCACACTTAATTCTAATAACTGTAGAACTATTTGCATACTGGGTAGGTTTCTATGGATTTTAGTAATGTGTTGTCTTTGATCATTCCTGGGAACCATTTAACTACAAGGCATAACGGAACAATTATTTTGCCATAAAAGTTTTTATTTTGATTTGGGCTGTGTGTCAATCATCTTAAAGTGTATGTATGTGTACTGCATTTGTAGGAGCAGACTGGGGTTGTGGGTGGCTTTTACATTGCCTTGCACTGAATTTAAAATTCTAGATTTTTTTTTGGAGCAATACATTTATGATGGCTAAAATTGAAATATTTGTGGTCATTGAAAGCAAAGCGATCAGAGAGAATGGATTATTTTCATACTCAAAATTCAAAATCAGAAAGGCTTCTGGTTTTGAAATAAAAGCATAATGGTTATATAGTTTTTAAGACTCAGGTTTTATAGCTATTGGAATTTTCTTGCTTGGCAGATTTTTTTAAAACTAAAAATGACATTCCTTAAAGTGTTTTTCTGAAACGGCTCATGTAGACGTTGAAACAGAATTAACTGTAGCCTTGTACTTGATTACATCACATCGGATCGTAGAACAATAAGGGTGTTCTGCCTGGTCCTGTGATGGAAGAACTGGTGTTAGTAGGGCACATTCCTTCACTTAGGGGGATAATGAGGGATAAGGTGATCAAAGTGGTTACGGAATATAATTTCATCGTATTTATGAAAGACTTCGGTTTCCTAACCAAGTATCTCATGGTGGTACTCACTGTGTGTTCTTAAGTCCCTTTTGTTTACTTGATCGTTTGCAGACTAAGATGCAGCAATTAGCACTACATTTTACCCATAAACACTTATACATTCATATTATTAACTAGAGCTCAGTATTTGCTTATTGTTTTTTGTTTATCCAGTTACATGGACTGAAACGAACAATTCTTACCTGTACCCTTTGAATTTTGAAAAACGTATACACTCGTGGAACCCAGACTCGTTTGAGATGGAGAGCTTAACCTTATGTAAGAGTCCTGTCTGCCTTTTCTCATTCACACCTACCCTCTGCCCTAGACACCTTGACTGTTCTCATCTTTTCAGTATAGGTTAGTTTTCCCTGTTCGCAAACTTCACATATATGAATTTACACAGCATGCCCTCTTGGGTACGGTTTCTTTTAGTCACTCTACTTTCTTGGAAACTCACTCAGATTGCCATCTCAGTAAATAGTTCATGCCTTTTTATTGTTGAGTAGTATTCCATTGTATAAATAAACCAGTTTGGTCAGCCATTCATCTGTTGATGGATGCCTAGGATGTTTCTAGTTTGGTGCTGCTGTGAATAAAGCTGCTATGAACATCCTTGTGTTAGTCTTTTTGTGGAAGTATGCTTTTAATTCTTTTGGGTAAATACCTAGGAGTGGAATTTCTGTGTTGTAAGGTAGGCCTATGCTTAGTTTTTTAAGAAACTGTAATGATCTTGCTCCAAAATGGTTTTACTATTTTACTCTCCCGCAGAGAAAGAATGAGCGTTCTGTTTACTCCACATAGACACCAACCTATGGTATTGTCAGTTGATTTCATATTGATTTTTCTTAGCGTCTAGTGGTATCTCATTATGTATTTCATTTGCATTTCCCTGATGACTAATGGTGGTGAATGCCTTTTAATGTACACTTTGGCCATCTTGTGAAATGTCTGTTCAGTCTTTTGCATACTTACTAATTGTTTTTTCTCTGAGTTGGAATTCTTTATCCTGGATACCTTTTTTTTTTTTTTTTGGTCACATGCACAATACATTTTTTTCTCCCAGTCTATGGCTAGCCTATTAGTTTTCTTTATTTGTTGATAAGTAGAAGATGATAATTTTGAGTCTAATTTATCTGTTTTTACAGGGTTGGTTTGTGCCATTTAAGAAATCTTTGCCTATTCCCAGATTGTATACTTTCCTTTGATTTCTTTAGAAGCATTACAGTGTTTTTTAAAAGTTTTTTTTTTTTTTTTTTAATTTCAGTCTCTTGATGTTTATTGACTTGGGTCAATGTTGGCATTTTATAGCCCAGAATTAAAATAATGGAATTTTAAAGCTAGATAAGACTTCTGAGATCATCCTGTTCCCTACTAATACTTCTTTCTGGAGGAGAAGACTTATACTTTTAATCTTTAAATTTAGGCCTATGGTTAGAGTTAATATTTGTGTGTAGCATGAGGCGAAGATCCAGGTTCATTCTTTCCATACTGATATCTTCTTGTTCTGGCATTAATTTTTGGAAATTTTCCCCCCTTTGGCGTGCCTTCTGTCAAAAATCAGCCAACTACATCTGTATGAGTCTATTGGTAGTTTCTAGTCTATTTTATTGATCTATTTGTTGATTGTTAAGCCAGAACTACACTTTCCTGAGTCCTGGAGCTTCAAAAGTAAGGCTTCATATGAAATTGTGTAAGTCTTCCAATTTTGTTCATTTTCAAAACTGTTTTTCTGATATTTGATATTTGTAGGACCTTCATATTTCTATATAAATTATAGAATCAGCTTGTCATTTTTTTTTAAACAAAAGTTTGCATTGTCTTGAACCTGGATTCCTTGGTGTTTACCAGATCACTGTTTTCATTATAAGAGACATCGCTTGCTTTCACCCTCTCATTTTCTTTCATGTGTACAGTAGTCTTTCAGAGGCTACATAATGTGTGATCTTATAATAGATTGAGAGCAGAAGCAGATAGGAAAATTCAGCTGCCTTCTATTATGCTAAACATGAAAGATACTGGCAAAAATTTAAAACAATGCAAATATTCTCAATTTTACACTTTTAGGAAAAGTTTTCATAAAAATTGTGTTAATGTCTAATGAATATTAATTTTTTAAAAATTTAATGTTTATTTATTTTTGAGAGAGAAACACAGAATGTGAGCAGGGGAGGGCAGAGAGAAAGAGAGAGGGAGACCCAGTACCTGAAGCAGGCTCCAGGCTCTCAGCTGTCAGCACAGAGCCTGATGAGGGGCTTAAACTCACAAAGCTGTGAGATCCTGACCTGAACTGAAGTCAGATGCCTAACCAACTGAGCCACCCAGGTGCCCCAATGAGTGTTAATTTTAAAAGACCTGTTGTAACATAATTTTGTTTTAAACTTATTATGGTAAATGTGACATCCACATAAATTAAAACTTTTTGGATCCTCCATTGTTTTTACGAGTGTCCAGGAGTCCTTAGAAAAAGAATTTGGAAACTTGCTACTATAGATCAAATTTGGGATAACTAACATGGTAACAATATTCATTCTTCACATCCATGAATGTGGTATATCTCTACATTTTTTGCATTTTGTAGTTTTCAGTATAGACATTCAGAAACACCTTTTGGTGAGTGTGTCTTTAAGTATTGTATGCTTTATGATGCTATGTAAATTTTCAGGTGGTTTGCTAACTTATACAAATATGTTTGATTTATACAGGCTGACTTTGTTGCTGCACATTTGTGAAATTTAGACCTCAGTGTGGTAGTTCTGTGTCAAGAATTCTGAAGAGTTTCAGCTGTTTTCATGGTTGCAGGCTAACCGTTTAGCCTCCCACAGTTTTGTGGATGCTGACAGAAGACATGAGAATCCTCAGAGACAAGAGACTTGATTATTCGTGGCTCATCAGGCAGCATGAACTTCATGTTTACATTTGTTCCCATAGCTCCTAAGTCCCATAGGGTTGCTGACCTTGTGGGTTTGTATCACAGGCAGGGAACCCTGAGCTCAGCAAACTCCCATTCTCTTCAAGGAACTACTAACACATTTTGCCTAACCTTTGCCCCAGAGAGACCATTTTTTTTTCTTGTTGTTTTGTTTTGTGTTTTCATTTTTCTGGACAGCATACAAATCTTTTTGCTCTGGAGGGGGAGACAATGTCTCTGTTGTCCAAGGCTATGAACTTTCCAAACAGCCTTGAAAAGCTTATCCAGATCAAAAGCTGATACAAGACCTGCAGAAACACAGTAGTGGTTCTCCTTCTCATTACCTCTGTAGGGGTTTTCTCCCCCCTTCTCTTTATCCTGATTCTACCCCTTCAACTTTATCTTTCATACAGATGCTTAGTCTGATAGTTCTCTAGACCTTGTTTGGAAACAGCACTTCACTACTTATTGGGGGCTTAGTTTTCTAGCCTTGAGTTTATGGTTCTTGGGTGCCTTAGTCCTGCTTTGTTGACCCAGCCTCATTTCTCATACTCTCACCAGCAACCCTGATGCTCACCTTCACTCGAGGACTTTTCTTTCTTTTTTTTTTTAAATAGTTTATTGTCAAATTAGTTTCCACATAACACCCAGTGCTCATCCCCAAAGTGCCCTCCTCCATGCCCATCCCCCCCTCCCCCCCACATCCATCAGTCCTCAGTTTTTGTCAGCATTCAGGAGTCTCTCATGGTTTGCCTCTCTCCCTTTCCCCCACCATTTCCCCCCTTCCTCTCCCCCTTGTTCCTCCGTCAAGTTCCTCCTAATCCTCCTATACGTGCAAACATATGGTATTTGTCCTTCTCTGCCTGACTTATTTCGCTCAGCATAACACCCACTCGAGGACTTTTCTTGAAGCAATTCTCTTTCCTGCCATGTTGGTCTATCCCTTCTGCTTCTCCTAACCCTACCAGTTATATAGATCCAAACATGGATCAGACCCCGCCACTGTTCCATACTTCCTCAACCTGTTCACTCTTCCCGTGACCATTAATCTTGTAATCACCTAGAGCACAAATCACCAGCCATATATCAATTAATACGTAGGTACATAGTCAATTGCAGTTACTTAAATACAGAATGAGAGAATATTACTGTTCTAGAGAAAGCCAGAGGTTAACTATTTTATGTTTCTTTGACTAGATAACACTGGTAGGGTAGCTCTCTATGCTAATTTTGTTCTCCCAAAAAACATATGAGTGCATGAATGGATTGATTTTTATGCCTCGTGTGTTTTTCAGTGCTCAGCATAGTGTTGGGAAGTTGGTGGATGCTTTAGTCATGAATTCAACAACTAAATATTTATAGAGTCTTTATATTGTAACCTCAAGAATGAGTTCTAAAACTTAATCGCTCTACGGGGAATGTGATTTGATCTGTAGGGTATACAAAAGTAATAATTTGAAAATTTTTAATTGAATAAATGATATTAATTGCAGGTATACAACATGGTAATTTGATTTTTATATACATTACAAAATGACCAAAATTCTTGGATTGCCAGTTTTAAGCATGCTTTTGAGGGAGAACAAAAGAGCAAGAAATTGAAAATTGAATTAGAGCTGCAGTATTTTTATTTTTTTTAGTTGTGCTGTTGAATGGATGTCATGTGAGGGAAGTCCATTCACCTGTCTACTTTTATCTTTAGTAATATTATGGTTAATAACAATGTTGTGTCTACTTTCCGAAGTATAAACACCCTATAATTAAAGGTTGGAGAAATATTGGGCTAGGAGGCATGTTGGAATACAGACTGCTATTAAAAATGAATGGACTTACTCATAGGTTCTTGGATCATCTGGAAAATGTGTGGAGGTTTTGGAAGGGGTTGTGAGTAGAGAGGGGGCCTTTGTAAAGTTTTTACTCTTTAGGGGGGACCAGAAATCAGACTTTGAGAGACTAGCAATGAATTAATGGCTGACAGTACCTTATGATCTGTTCCTTGATAAGCTCTAGCATTCTCATCAGGGCTTCCTTGGTTCATTTACACGGAGCTACTGGAGAGATTTTGGTACCCTGAAACCTTATCTTACTGGCAGGCTCTAAGGCCACGTTTGAATAAGGCCAGTGTGTTCATAAAGATGGAAGGGGCCAGGAATGGAATGGGATAGGAATCATGTTGGATAAATGCTTTCCCCTACCGCTCTCGACCTCCTATATGCCTGGAGCAGACTTACAGGAAGGATGGAAATCATGCTTTTCCAAAGCCAGATGCCTCTGCATGGGGCCCATACCTGCCATTCTTACCAGGAAAAGGTGACTTTGCTCTGCTGTTCTGTATTTGCTCTTAGCAGTTGTGGCTACCTTGATGAGAGAGAATCCACTTCTCTCTGACCCATGTCTGCTCATAGTAAGCCTCTGTCTTGGTGAGAGGGAATGACCTTCCCAGGGAGAAGGGCTGTGCTTTGTTAAAGGACTTATTTTTCCTCTGGCCTCATTAGCTGTTTTCAGGAGCTTACTTCTGTGATGGCCCAGGTGCCTTGCCTTGAACTGTTTGAAGCAGTGGTTAAGGATCAGACAGACTTGAGTTCAAATTCTTGCTCTGATTTTTACCATTAGTAGGACTGATGGGCAATCACATAACCTGTTGAACTTCAGTTTTCTGATTGAGGAATAATACGTAGGGGCTATTGTCATGTAATAGGATTAAATGTAGAGCTCTGAGGTCATTTCCTGGGATATCAGTTGTCCATCCATAGATTGTGGTGGTTACCATAAGAATAATAATAATCATACTTGTAATCAGGCATCAGAGAATTTGTCATCTTCGACTTCTCTGAAGGTAAATGGACTTGACTTAGGCAAAACTATGAAGTGAGCAAGGCTTATCTGTGACATCTCTGATTCGTCTTTTCTTCACTCTCCATTGACATCTCCTTTCCTCCTTTATGGGCCCAGTGGCAATCTGCTTTCTGACCGCCTTCCTCAAATGGAAAAGGGAAGAGTCTGATCGTGGTATCTCTGTGCTGTTGAAACCAAGTGTCATGTAAGTCAGAGATTCGTAATCAATGGCCAGCTGCCTTTGGCCCAAGAGTGAAGAAGGTGTTTTTTTTTTTTGTTTTTTTTTTTTTAAGTGTTAGAAACAAATCAAAAGAATAATTTGTGACACATAACGTATGAAAGCAAATTTCAGTGCCATGAGTCAGGTTTTACTGGAGCACAGCCATGCTCCGTTGTTTCCATATTGTCTACAGCTGCTTTCTCCATACACCAGCAAGGTTGAGTTGCGACAGAGGCCATATAGAGCTCCCATGTCACTTTGCACTGCTGTTTGGTGTACTGAGAATCACGGTGGCACAGGTGTAATGACGTTTTGAGTGCCACGTGTATACCTTTATAACCCCCACATCCCTTTGTTGTTGAAGGAGATGGCAAAGCACTGTGTTTATTTTGTGATGAGACAACTCCTTCAGCAGACCAGGAGCTCAGCCGAGCACGTTGTATGCACAGGGGAGCAGTGGTGAAAAATTAGAATATAGAACCAAATATCCCATTGTGGTAGAGCTTCTCTTCCCGACCCCCAGAATTAATTGAGGCTGTACCCAAAGTACGTTTTCAAGTGGCTTGTTAGCCCAGTCACAAAAGCTGTCATTGGTGAATTATGCCATCGTGTCTCATCACCGCAATTGAAGAAACAGGTTAAGAGAAAACCGAGTTACTCAAACTTAGTATTCTTTCAACAAGAACCATTGTTCTAGGATCCTGGGCTTGATGTCAGTAGTCAAGCAATGAGGCAGACGTGTTTCCTTGGATCTTGATGGGTCCACAAATACTAATTCCGCTCAGTTGTTGATTACTTGGATTGATGTAGAGTTTGAAGTGATGGAAAAGTTAGTGTCTCTGAATAGTCTGTAGAGAACAGCCACATACAGGAGGGAATATTCCCAAAGAAACAAAATACAGATTCTACTCCAGATTGTACTGAATTCAGCCTGGCTAATGACTGGTGTTAAAGATGTGTGGCTCAGGGATGCCTGACTGGCTCACTGAGTAGAGCATGTGACTCTAGATCCCAAGATTATGTGTTCGAGTCCCATGTCGAGTATGGAGATTACTTAAATATTATTAAAAAAATGTGTAGATCAGAAAAAGGCTTAGTGGGATAAATTTACAAAGGTTGTGAAAATACAGGGTGTTGAAAGCCTGTGGCTACTGATTTTATCACCAGGTGCTTTGGAAGTTCTTGAATTTGTCTTGTGTTATTGCAAGTGTCAATGGTAGAGTGACTTTGTTCTCTTAAACTAAGTTCGCGACTTCTATGAACTTGTGTCAGAAATAGAAACTGAATATCCCGGTTTGCCCTACCACTCAGCACTTAGATGGCTTTGCTCTGGTAAAAGTGTATGTGTTTCTTGTGAAGTTCTAAACGTGAGGGCCAAGGTGAAAATTCTTAAGAGAAAGTACTGTCTTTAGACACACATAGCGAACACTGAATGGCTTTGGAAGTTAGCCTTTGTTTCATACTTGATAGTGAGCTAACATAGAATGACAACTCAAAACAGTGCTTCTATGTGAAACTTAATACTGGAGTAGTTTATTTAGACAACAGACCCTGTTCGAATCACTAGACTGTCAAGCTGTTTCATGTCCTTCCTTTGTTGTCAAGTTAAAATAAGAGATGGAATCTCTCCTCTCAAATTGGTTGGTAGTAGTTAATTTTTCTTAGCACAGATGAAATGCTAGAAGTGCTTTTCAGACCTCAGTGCAAGTCCAGAGGAAGTTTCCCCATGTCAGAATCCATTTAATTGTGCAAATAAGCATCTTTCACCTAATTTCAGTGGGAATCTGCAATATGACATACTAAGAGGAAAATATCAGATGAGGAATCTAATAGAATTTCTTAGAATGCCATCCATGTACTGAATATAGTTAATTAAAATCATACTGCTGAATAACTATTACATATTTGTGTGAAAAGAAATTTTGAAGATGAGGTATGTAAAATCATATTACAGATCAGTATTAACAGGTAAACATTTGCAATGGAGTCTGGTGATAGAAAGTGCTAACTAAGTTTGTGACTTCTATGAATTTGTGTCAGAAATAGAAACTGAATATCCCGATTTGCCCAACCCCAGACAAGCAAATTGTCATCTCCCAAATAGAATATCATTCTTCACAGTAGGAGGCTTGTGTGACAAATAACTGTATTTTATTATGTTTTGAATTTTGTCACTATAAAATGAGTGGGGTGCTTTTTTTTTGTTTTTTAAAGCATTTATATGATATCCTTGAAATTCCTCTTGGCCCACAAAGGGTAAAATGTTTATTGTGTGGCCCTAACCTGAAAAATTCTGCTCACCTCTCATTTATATGTGCCTGTTTCTTCTGTATCCATATTCAGGAAATGAATGCTTTTGTGTCCTGATAAAGGTCAATGTTAGAAACCAATAATGGTAAGGGATATTTTGTTCTTTTGCTCTAGATGCTAAGGTGACTTAGACTTTACTATTGTCCTTATGTAGTATTGGGTTGTCTCGCAGAGGGCAGAGCACTAAACAGAGCACGGGGTTCCCTCTCCCGGTCCCTGTTAGGTGTCCTTCTCCCCTGAGAGATGGCCCCACTCCAGGCCTCCTTTCTGAGAGCTTGGAATGAGGAGGCGGGTGGGCCCTGGCTCCGTGTACTGCTTCCTCTCCACCACTCCTTTAGCCCCCGACCCGTGTCTGTCTCTCTTTCTCCTTGTGTTCAAGGAAACACATCTCTGATCTCTTGGATGTCCAGCACCCATTCTTGCTATTACCTCTGGATCATCCCTTTTGGTCTGGAAGATTTCCTTGATGGCCTGGGTGATGAGCCATCTACTCCAGAGTTGCTGCTGTTCCCCAAAGCTTCCCTGGGAAGAAGAGGAGAGAGGGAGGGGGTGACAGTGACCCTGCTCCCCTTCGCACCCCTGGTGAGTGTGAATGTGTGTGTGTACCTGTGCACGTACACATGTGCATCATCTGCAAGTCCTAGGTTGGGATTCTTTTCAAGCCTTGAACACCTAGGAACCCCTAGCACAGGCACCTGCTCACAGATCAGTTTTTTGTTCACAAACAAAACAGATTAGGGTTGACTACAGTGCGGTTTCAGTGTTTGCCCCTCGGTTTCCTCTTTTCCTCCTTCCTGTCCCCAGAGGCCCATTGCCATTACTCTTTGCAGTTTTAACTTATCTGGGTTATTTATGGGGAGTGGGTGGGTGTAGCACTCCTGACAGACTGAGAATGTTAAACACTCCTCCACAGTGCTGGGTCCAGCCCACAATCCAAAGGAGGCTCTGTGAGACCTTGGCCTATTGATCATGTTGAAAGTGAGCATAGCATGTGGGAAAATGACTCACCGGTGTGACTTCACCATTGCCCTTATTTTAAACTTCTTACAGGGAAAGCATAACCTAGTTCTGACAAAGATTTTCAGCCAGGGCTGGGCTTGCCTTTGACTAAGCGATGTGTCACATTCTCTCTGCCGGAAACTCACATTCTTCACACCAGTCATCATGGTCCTGGCAAGAAACCTCTTGGAGAGGTGTTGGTATTTGGTAGATTTATTTTTTTTTTCCAGCTGCCCACAAAAAACAAACTCAGACGTATCTTTTTATTTTTTTTCCTTTTGAAAAGTTGGTTGGAATAGTCGGTCATTTCTCCATCTGGAGATGTTTGTTGCTGCTCTGCCAGCGATGGTCTGCTTAGGGCCATGGCAAGGTGACTCTGGCCCTACGTGAAGGGTAAAATAAACTGGGGCAGCATGCCTGTCTGGGAAGGTGAAACCTCATAGCTGACGTTAGGAGGTGGGTGGCTAGCCGTGGCTGGTGGCCACAGGTCCTCACTTCAAGTGTGGCTGGGATTCGCTTAAAGAAGCCCTTTAAGTGATGCCTGCCCAGTTTGCTCCCTGAAGTGGATACTTCCTCACTGTTGCATGGTTTTGTGCCAAGAGAATGCCCGGCCTTGCTAGCCTGCTCTGAGAACTTCCCAGCCCATAGTGGGAACTTCCCAGAAGCCCGAGGACCACACCTAATTTACAAGAAAAGGAGCTCCTACTTCATTCTTCCTTCTTTACAGCTCATGGAAGAGGCATGTTCTAACAGACTCCTTCACTACTGATGTATAGATGCTGTGCAAGCAGCCTCTTGAAGGTGGGGGCCTTGCTCCTGTGTTTGTCCCTAGTGTCAGCTCACAGTGGACCCTAGTAGAGAAGGCAGTGTTGGCCAGTAGCTGTAAGATCTCAGACCGTTCATATCTGGCCATCTTCTTGTTACTTAATTGCTAGGTTGAGTGAGAAGTTGTCTAATGCAGTGGTTCCCAATCCTTGCTATGCATCAGAAACACCTGTGGACTCTTTAACCTGTGAATACACATCATTGGGGTCACCTCCAAGGTGAGTTCAATAGGTCTGGTTAGAGTCTGGGGAGTGAATATTTTTCCAGGATTCCTTAGGGCTAGGTTTGAGGACCACTGTCTATCACATCTATCCATTATGAATAAATCAAAGAACTAACTAACTAGATAGGTAATAGAAGCAAAGACTGATCATTTAAAGATACTTCAAATGAGGTGTGTTAACATGTGCTAAGTAGGACCTTTTCGGCAGGCTTTAACACTACTGAAAATGGAGTGAGGTGAAAAAGAATGTATTTGGCCTTAATAGAAACTTCAGGATTGTTTTGTGCTCTGGCATGTGGAGTATCCCATTCTGAGTGACACGGAAGGACGCTGAGGCCAGGAGACAGGAAAGATGGGACTAAAGCTTAAGCACAAAAGCAAAAGAGATGGCAGATGGTTGCCTGAGCACAGGCTTGGAATTTCTGGTTTCTGTCAAGGCTGAAAGTGGTTCTTCCACTCTTGATTTTTGGATCACTGGGTTAGATGCTGAGGGGTGTTCCTGTGCCGTCTCATAAAACTCTGTTTAATACAGTGTGTTCTATCTTGTGGGCTGGGCTGTACATGCTGGAGGTTCTCAGAAGATGAGAACCTCAAAAGAGGGAGACAGGATTATGAAAAAGTAACTAGAATACAGTCTGCCAAGTGGCAGTCATCTGTGAATGCAGGAATAATTTTGGGAGTGAGAAGCGATCAGGGAGGGTTTCACGGAAGAAGAGATGCCAGAGTTGACTTGGCAGCGTGGGGTGTGTGGGGTGCGTGGGTGTGTGTGGTGGGAGAAACAGGGTCGAGGGGGTCACAGGTGCAGCCGCATGACACGGTGAGCTGAGCTCCAGGGACTACAGATGTTACTTGCTTGTGAAGTAGATGGAGCATCAGAAGACCAGGCTCATCTTCAAGGGCTTTGGGTTCCAGACTTGGGGATTGGAATTTCGTATCCTAGGTTTTTGAAATATTGTCAGGGGGAGATGGCCATAGTTAGGTCTGCTGTTTAGAGAGGTCAAAGCGACTACCTAGACAGTGGCCAGCTGAAGTCAAATTGGTAAAGCTTAGTAATTGAGTGTTGAGAGTAAGGGAGAGGAAGAGTCAAGGCTGTTTCTTAGGGTTTTGGCTTGGCTGATAAATGGAAGGTCTTGACACCATTTGATACATGCAGTTCAGGGACCGGAAAGAAGATGTATTGGTTGAGTTGAAGGGATGTGTGGACTTGCAGACAGAAAGATCTGGTGGGCATTGGAGAAGGGTTTCTGCTCAAAATAATAGATTCAGGAGTGATCAATGTGAAGTTAATTCCAAGGAAAACAATAAAATTGTTCTACCTCTGGAAAGTGGGGGATCCAAGAAACACCTAAATCTGTATTAGTTAGCTATTGCTGTGGAACACAGTTATCCCAAATGATGTCATTGAGTGACTTAAAACCATAAGCATCTATTATCTCATCATTTTTGTAGGCCGGGATTGCAGGTGCAGCTTCACTGAGAGTCTCCATTGCAAGATCTTGTAAGGCTGTAGCTTAGTTATTGGTTGGAGCTGTGGTCTTACCTGAAGGATTGACTTGGGAAAGGTTATACTTCTGAGGTCTCTCAAGTGGTTTGGGGTAGGTCTCGATTCCTTCCTGGCCTTTGGTTTAAGCTTATTTGTGTTTCACCACTTGGGCTTCTCTGAATAGCATCACACAACATGGTAGGTGGCTGGCTTCCCTCAGAGTGATCAAGAGTGTGGGCAAGATGGAAGCTACAGTCTTTTGTAACCTAATTGCAGAATTAGAAGTGACCTCCCTTTGCCATATTCACTAGAAATGAGTCACTTGGTCTGCCTCATGTCCAAGGGGAGTGTGTTACTCAGCCTGAATCCCAGGATGTGGGGGCCATCTTAGAGGCTGCCTAGCACAGCATTCAAGAGGTGTGCTGATGGATGGGTAGTACAGCAGCAGCAGTAGCAGTGGGAAAAGCAAGTAAAGAAACAGAAGGGTATGGTCTCGCTAGCTAATGGGAGGAGGAAAGAAATTCAGATACAGACTAGGTTATGATTCGGTTAATAAAACACATAATCTCGGGCTTAATAACAAAGATTTGTTTCTTCCTCTTGCAAATACTCATTGCGGGTTGCTTTGGGCTCTGCGCCCACATAATCATCCCTGGGACAGGTCAATTAAGGTCATCTAGGATTTCTTCCTGTCGTTTTTACTATGACATGTAAGCTGACAGAACTGGGGAAATGGCCAGCATCTGAATTGCTGTTTGTTACCATGGCGGACAGAGAATGTGAGGGAGAAGCATGTGTTAGCTCTCAGGGCTGATCCCCCCTTGCTCCTTTCACATGTCACTGGTGTGGTCTGCCTCACCTCCTATGATGTATCTAGAGAGAGGGGATTCAGAGACACTTGGAAATCTGCACCACGACAACCCTGGAGGGGACACATCGTGAGTGTCACCCTCCACAGAGAGGGCAGCGTGACCGGACATGGTGTTGGCATGGGCAGCAATGTCCCTGTCGCTCGTGTTGGCCCGGGGAGTGTTGTGGGGAGATGAGGCATACGCTCAGTGCATGGGTGAGACGGGAGAGTGGAGAGAGCTGGCAGGAAGAAATAGTAGACACTGCTTTCTCAGGCAGAAAAGGGTCCCCAGTCTTCCTTCCTTCTTCTTCATTATCACTGACTGGCACCATGGTGGGTTTGTGTAATGTGTAGCAGACGCACGCCCACAGAGTCCTCCTTAACTGCAGGGTGCTGCTCTGCCCTTAGCCTTTGATGGTAATCTCTGAAGTGACCAGTGGGAGTTGACTGAATGCTGTGTGCCCTTTCAGTGCTATATTTAAATAAGAAATGGCTCCTTTTAATAGTTTTCCGGTGGGGGAAAAGTTGGGGTATTGTGGGAACTGCCATGCTTTTTGAGGAAACTTAATGTTTGTTCTTGATACTGCCTTTTTTTTTTTTTAAATTGGTTTTGGAAGTTTGGTTATAATAAAATCTGATATAATCTCCAGATTTGCTCCAAAACATCAGCTTTCCATGTTAGCTGAGTTCATTATTTCAAAAAGGATCTATGAAAGTTCTGGGGAACTTACAGAATGATATGGACGCAAGCTTTTGTTGCCACTGATTCCATTACTTTTTGGTGGTGGAGAGTAATAGAGTGCGTATTTTCCTGTTGTGAGCGGAAGTCGAGAGGCAGATGATCTGCAGCTGGTGACCGAGGCATCAATTATATTTGATTTCATAGAATTTTAAGAAGTAAGTTTGACATACAGGATGTTGTTCTGGACTAAATATTTAGATAAGTTGGTACTTCATTAACATATGGGTTTCCCCAGCTGACTGCAAACCAGGTCTGATTAGCCCACGGGCCGCCATGTTTCTTTTCGTTTCCTTTTTCTTTTTTTTTATTTTCCTCTCCACTACTTGTCACTAGTCTCCTTTTCATCATAGTTCTTCCTGTAGCACCTTCTCTTGATTCAGTTATTTCCTGAAATAACTGCAAAAAGTAGAGATAGAGGAATGAATCTGCCCTCAGGAATATAAAAGGATGTTGTGGGAGTAGAATTTGAAGTTAGGAGGGAAGCTGGTGAGAGTGGACTTCTGAGCATCCTTAAAATCTCTGAAACACCTGCAATTCTATTTCCTTCAGAGGCTGCCCTTACACACAGAATGGCTTAGGATATCAAACATTACCTTGGATTCAAATAATGCGAACTATCCCCGCATGGCAGGTTTTCAGTGACCTGTGGATAATTGAGATTTATTCTATGAATGATTAGAAAATATTTGGGGGATCAAACTTCCTAAACAGTGAGCACTGAGTATGTTCTGATTTTTTTATTAAGTTGGTATGGTGACTTTTAAATTTCAGAATTTGAAATGCAGTAAGGTTGCTAGCGTAATTTTAAATAATGATCTTGAGAAATCTGCAAGAAGCATTTATATGTTGGTCCTATCAAAGGACCTGACATTATTCAACTATGAGAGTTATCCGGGAATTACATTCATGAAAAATTCCTTCCAACCTTCTTGGCAAGATGCAAGAATGATGGACTGTAAAATTGTACCTTTGTAATAGCCTTAGGTGTCTTTGAACCAGCATCTGACTTTGAAGTTACCCAGCTGCCTGTTACCAATTTACCTGTTTTACTGGGTGTTATTTTTTTTTCTTTGGGGGGCTATTAAATTTAATACTCTAAGCAAGTGATTTAATCCATATTGCTTAGAATATGATGGTATTCTGATAAAAAGTCATTTCCAGGTGTTTTAAGTGAAATGCTTTAGCAAACATCCTTCAAAGGGCCATTTTTGCTAATTAATATAAATGTGCTTGCTTATTTTTCTAGACATTAGACCTTTTTTTTTTCCAGGTTATTATATTGAATTAGTAGAGTTAAGTGACCAAAGCTTTCTAATTTCTTAGTAACGAATTAAACCTCTTTCACTTATTGAAATGATGGCTCGTCCTCTATGCCAGTGTACCACCAATGAAAAAGGAGTATCTGTTTGGAGTGTCAGTATTTTGAATGTGAGTGGTTGGGAGAGATTTGTGTGTCTCCCACTCTGCCTGTGAAGGTAAGCTGTAGAGGTAGGGAGGTGGTATTCTTCCCTGTTACTTAGGAAATGTAAACAGTGAATTTCTCTTTTCAGGTTTTTTTATTTGTAATATTTATTATTAATTTTGAGAGAGATCAAGAGATAGTGCAAGGAGGGAAAGGGGAGAGAGGGAGGGAGAGAGGGAGGGAGAGAATCCCAAGCAGGCCCCACGCTGTCAGCACAGAGCCTGATGCAGGGCTCCATCTCATGAACTGCGAGATCATGACCTGAGCCAAAACCAAGAGTCAGACGCTTAACTGACTGAGCCACCCAGGCACTCCTAAGCTATGAATTTTAAGAGGACATAGCCATGACTCAAGATCACATGGTTAAGTGATGTTTCATATACATTTTGTAAATCAGTGGCCACAGTTCTTTTACCCACTGGGAAAGTTGTTGTGTTGCTAGATTAACATTCTTCCCTTGAGCCCAACTTTAGTTGTACTGCAAAGAATAACTAAGGGTGGTTCAAGGCTTCTTCCATTTGTTTATTTGCTTATGAGAAAGCATTGTTCATACTCTCAAGTTTGATTTAAAAACAAAAATGCTCGAAGATCATATTGGTTTCAAAATCTGTTAAAATTATAATACAGGTAATACTGATAAATTGTGTTCTGTTTTGAACCTGATTACGTTTTGGAAGATGTGGGTAGTGAGGCAGTTGGGTACCAGTTCACTGGCAAAGAAGACCCAGCGGGAAGTGGAGCTGATGAACTTGCTTGCAGGTCGAGTGGCTTGCAGGCTGTTCATCTGGGTAGGGATGTGTGCTATGCAGTTGCAAATATATGATGCTTAGAAGGAGGTCACATCTAGATGTATAAATTTTGGAGTGTTTTTATGTAACTGAATACTTGAGGTCATTCAGACTGCTCATTCATCATGAAATGTGATAACCACTGTTGTCACACCATGAACTTGGTATTAATCATATGACTAATACTAAGTGATAGTAAGTGGTGGGGACATAACCAGCATCTCTCTAAAGGAAATGAAAAGACTGCCTTTTTTGACCTCACAAATCCTCTCTAGGGCAGAGACAATAGACATTTGGTGACACAACCATGCTCTTATAGGCATAGACTTGCACACCTGAATTTCAAAGTGATTAGACCTTGCCTAAAATTAATGATTGCTTCTGGAGAGGGTGAATGGGGATACTAATAATATGACCAGAAGCACGGATATTAAAGCCATGCTCACTTTTTTTCCCCATGTTTGTGTATTTTGAGAGAGAACGAGCGAGAACGAGCGAGCACGTGCATACATGTGCATGAATGGGGGAGGGACAGGGAGAGGATCCCAAGCAGAGAATCCCAAGCAGGCTCTGTGCTGTCTGCACAGAGCCCACTGTGGGGCTTGAACCCACGAACTGTGAGATCATGACCTGAGCCAGAATCAAGAGTTGGACACTCAACTGACCGAGCCACCGAGGCACCCAAGCCATACCATTTTGATTACACATATTTTTATTGTGAGGTGCATAATTGTGGGATTAATTATTTGAAGAAGAATTTGGGGGAATTCCACTCTTTCTGTGGATGATTTTTATTTTTATTTTATTTATTTATTTATTTTTTAACAAATAGTTTGTTGTCAAATTAGTTTCCACATAACACTCAGTGCTCATCCCCACAAGTGTCCTCCTCCATGCCCATCCACCCTCCCCCCCACATCCATCAGTCCTCAGTTTTTGTCAGCATTCAAGAGTCTCTCATGGTTTGCCTCTCTCCCTTTCCCCCACCATTTCCCCCCTTCTTCTCCCCCTTGTTCCTCCGTCAAGTTCCTCCTAATCCTCCTATACGTGCAAACATATGATATTTGTCCTTCTCTGCCTGACTTATTTCGCTCAGCATAACACCCTCAAGGTCCATCCATGTTGCTACACATGGCCAGATTTCATTGTTTCTCATTGCCATGTAGTATTCCATGGTATAGATAAACCACATCTTCTGGATCCATTCATCTGTTGATGGACACTTAGGCTCTTTCCATGTTTTAGCTATTGTGGAGAGTGCTGCTATGAACACTGGGGTACATGTGCTCCTATGCATCAGCGTTTCTGTATCCCTTGGGTAAATTC
The DNA here is from genome assembly GCF_003009895.1 of Hyaena hyaena. NCBI lineage: Eukaryota > Metazoa > Chordata > Mammalia > Carnivora > Hyaenidae > Hyaena > Hyaena hyaena. Next base: position 1,252,770 of record NW_024080998.1, read on the forward strand.
TGTGGATGATTTTTAATTCAAAGCAGTCAACACAGTAGCATTTATCTGTAATCAGATTTTACAGTCAAAATATAACTATAGTTGAGCATGAGTTTATTTTAATGTTTATTTTTGAGAGAAAGAGAGTGTAGGCAGGGAAGGGGCAGAGAGGGAGGGAGACACAGAATCTGAAGCAGGGATCCAGGCTCTGAGCTCTTAGCACAGAGCCCAACGCAGGGCTTGAACACAAACTGTGAGATCATGACCTGAGCCAGAGTTGGACACTCAACTGACTGAGCCACCCAGGTGCCCAAGCATGAGCTTATTTTAATCAAATTTTTAATATTTTCAAAAATAGAAATTTCAAAGTAGTTAATCACTAAGTAGACTATACCGTTGACCTTGAACAACATGGGTTTGAACTACACAAGTCTACTTAGGTGATTTTTTTCCAATACATACAGTAATGCAGTACTGTAAATGTATTTCATGATTTTTTGTTACATTTTATTTTCTCTGGCTTCCTTCATTGGAAGAATACAGTATATAAAACACATAGTGTACAAAATATATGTTAATTGATCTGGGTAAGGCTTCCATCCACAGTAGGCTATTAGAGTTAAGTTTTTGGGAAGTCCAAATTTCTCTGCAGGTTTTTTGACTGCACTGGGGATCAGTGGCCTTAGTTTCAGTGCTGTTCAGGGTCTATTGTACATAATATAATCCAGCAAGGTGAGTAATTTGCCCTTCTGTGGCATTGACATGAAATCATGTTGTCATTTTACCGGTTATTTTGTCTTTGCCATGTATACACTCTGAGTAGTAGTAGAATAATCAATATCATTTGAGCCCTTACTTGGTATCTGGTGCAGGAGATACAAAAATTTAATGTGAGGGTCTCTGTCCTGAGGGATGAAACATTCTAGGGGAGGAAACTGATGAATAAGCCAGAATCACATGTCAGTAGAGCATGTACTGTGATGGAGATGATCACAGGCAATGTAATGGGAACGTAAATGCAGGGGTAAAGGAGGCGTTCCGGAAGTTTCCAGTTGTGTTGCCCTAAAACAATATAAACAGCAGGTGGGAAAGTGTTAATTCATTTAATCATACTGCTCTGGCATCTTAAATTGATCACATCTTAAATTAGGAAATCAGGCAATTTAGAGAATTAAAACCCTTTCCATATTACGTCAGGAAATCCAATGTTAATAGAAAGGATGTGAATCAGATGAGTGAGTGGTGGTCATCCAGAACCCTTTACATTTCTACTATGTGATAAAATCTGAATCTTGAGAGAAGTTTGTGGTAGTAATAGAAACATGTCCTTTGTGAATATCTGACTGAATTAGGATCTCCCCCCACCCCCCCCCTTTTTTTTTGAAATGCGCAAGCACACTCTGGTTCTGACCGGCTTGCCCCTCCCACTTCTAGTCCCAGGTCCCTCTAATAGGCAACCAGGCTGTCCTAGACCACTGGCGCCACCTAGGGTCTGTCACAGGGACCACGTTGTCTACAACCTCTTCACTATGAGCTCTTTCTTCCCTTTGGCTTTAACCACTTGGGGTGGGGTTAATTTTCCACCCTACTGCTTTTTTTTTTTTTTTATATGTTCTTTTAAATCCATATGGTGCTTTTTCTTTTTTTTTTTCTTGAACTGCTACCCTTTCTTTCTGTTGTGAATGTAGACCAAAGAAGTCTGAATCTTGACTAGCCATAATAATGATACTAATAGTAATAACAGTCTTGCTATGTGTCGGTGAAGACGGGCCAAGTTTTGAAGTAGAATGTATGTCTGCATTTGCTTAAGCCCTTGAAAATCCCAGAAGTTCTATTGAAAACTTGGATGTCTTTATCTGTTTATCCATCATCTACTTAAAGTTCTTCTTTTTATCATATCTGTGTTCAAGATATAGACTCTAATTTCTGTTTTAATATGAAGTCTTTGAAAAACCATACATCTACATTGTTATATATCGTATGTTAGGTATAGCACACTTTTTAGAAGTATTTTGTTTCATTTAACTGACAGGAATTAACCCTTGAAAGCATCAGTTCTTTTTATTCATTTCTTTATTTCTTCAGTGAATAGTTATTGAGCACTGTGTCTATTATACAGCCCTGGTATTTCAGCTAAAAAGGATATGCCCTTACAGATTTTGTTCTGGGTCAAAGCTTACACATGGGTGCATGCACATACATGTACTCGATACACTTAATATACACAATTAACATACGTCATATACACACTCATATGGATATACAGTGATACTGAGCCAGGAATTGAAGGATGGGTAAGAGTAAGTAGATAAAAATGTGGGAAGGGCATTCAAAGTGGGAAGAATATCACGGTCATATGTGCTGAGTGGGGGTATCTCAGGGTGTGTAATGTCAAAAGGACTTGATGTTGCTATCCTGGGAGCAGTTGGAAAGGTAGCAGAGTAGGAATGCATCTCCGTTCATAAAGTTATCTGTGGTGGGAGTACTACTAATTATAACTCCACTTATTTTTTTTAAATTTTATGTTTCTTTTTGAGAGAGAGAGGTGGGTGGGAGTGGGGCAGAGAGAGAGGGAGACACAGAGTCCGAAGCAGGCTCCAGGCTCTTAGCTGTCAGCACAGAGCCCGATGTGGGCCTGGAACTGACACACCATGAGATCATGACCTGAGACGAAATTGGACACTCAGCAGACTGAGCCACCTAGGCGCCCCTCTCCACTTATTTTTCAAGCTCATCTCAGTGCTGTGGAAAGCATCTCCTTAGCCCTTGTTGAGGCCTCCCTGCCCTGTGACACGAACCAGTTTTTCTCCTGGTATATTCCCCTTTCCTCCCCATTCAGGCCGAGTCCTTAAGTTCATCAACTTGGGAGAGGGATGTGGCTAGAAAACAGCAGAACTACCCTGCAAATGTTCCTGGCTCTGGAATCTTAGATTTGCCAAGTGATTGTGGGCATCTGGTCCTCATTGTTGGCTCATATAATTTATCTCAGCAACATGAAACATCTTCGTCCTTACAGCCCTCTCACTCTCTTTTGCATGGGAATCTTTGTGAGGCTGCTAAGGGCTGAGACCCATCACCATGCTCCTCCTCTCTTGGAGTCTTGTTCCCTCCCCAGAAACTCTGCTTCTGAATCCTGAAACCAACCTTTTCTCCCTCCCGCCTGATAAAGTCTCCTTCTAGTTTCTGGAAATCTCCTCTTTGGTAGTTCTGGCTGGGTTACATGCTCTATGCATGAGAGGCATCTTTCCATCTACGGGCTTAGGCTTGCTTTTGCTAAAGGACCTAGCTTGAGTGGGGAGAAAAGGGGGATATACCAGGAGAAAAACTAGTTCAGGTCACAAAATATTAGTTGTCTTCCCTCCTCCCCATCCCCACCCCCCACAATAGATGGGTGTCAATATTGAGGAGAGGCTTAGAAATCTACTAGAGTCTAGATTCCCCTGGGGAGATAATAGGATGCCCACGTGATGCAAGATCAGGGTTGTGCTTTAGGAAGATTCACCTGATGGCAGTGTCAGCAAATGGGAGAGGGAGGGGTCCGGGTATTCAGGAATCTTGGCTTCTGCGGTGAGCAAGGTAGTTTGTGGTTTCTTGTGCCCCAGTGAATTTCCTTAACAAAGCACAGCTAAGGTTCTGAGGGCCTCAGCCAAGGCTGTAGTTCCTGGAGCTCTCAGAAAGGGGTTGTGTTAACTCTAATCTGTGTGTGACCTCAAGGCAGGGCTGTTGTATTGCAGAATGTCACTATTTGAATGGGGAACTTGAGCAAGGTCAAGAAACAGCACTGAAAAAGGAAGTTCTGTAAAGTCACTGATGAAGGAAACGTTGTTGACCTGACCTCCTGATGCACTGTAAAATGGAGGAAGCTGAAATTCCTAATGGACTGCTTGGCCTGAAAGGGGACTTGATGCTGAAACAGAGGAAGCTCCTGGAGCTTGGGAGGCTCCCCTGATAGGCAAATAGTTCATTAACCTGTGGAGACCTTGCTGAATGTTAATTAAATTTGCATTACAGGTGAAGGGATCTGAGGTCTGGAAATGCTTTCTCATTCCGCTCAAAGAGGGGGAGTCAGCTGTGGATCTCCAAGGTGCTTTGTGACTCTTGAGAAAATAGACAAAGAAGGCTTTTATAGGATGAAGATGGAAACTTTCTTGGTGAAACTTGATGAACTTGTATTTGTAGTGCATAGATGTATCGGAGCATGGGGCAAGCAGAGAGTAACTCAAACCATTCAGAAGGCTCTAATGTAAAAAGGGTCCCCATGGCTGGCAGCCTCCCTTTCACTGAGGAACTTTCCTGTTTATTCCTGTAAAAAACAAACAAAAAACCCTATGCATAAACAGGCACACATTAAAAAAAATTTTTCCCCCATTTTTCAAATCGTGCCACCGAACAGGCCTTGCTCTCCTGTGCACCACTGCCAGAGATGCTCTCAGGTGCCATCTGTGGGTCTGTCCTGCTCAGCTCCGCCCACAGCCTCGAGTATTCTACTGCATTCCTCAGTTGGTGTGAAGAACAGATCTCTGTGAGAGGCACCTCTGCTCTCCCTACCTTCTACCCTTTACTGTGTTGAGTGGTTATCCTTGGAAAGGAAAGTGCACATCACCCCAGCCCTGGAACCTGTGAATATGACCTTATTTGGAAAGAGTCTTTGCAGGTGCATTTAACCCAAGACACTTAAGAGGAGATCCTCCTGGGTTAAGCAGGTAAGACCTAATTTAATCACGTGTCCTTAGACGAGGAAAACACACAGAGAGAGGAAGACAAGGCCATGTGTAGAGAGGGAGGCACAGATGGAATAATGCGGCCGTGAGCCAGGACATGCCTCCCACCCTCAGAAGCAGGAGGCGAGGGGGGATTCTCCCTTAGAGCTCAGAGGGAGGACAGCCCTGTCAGCACCTTGGTTTGGGACTTGGTAACTGTGAGACAGTGTGTTGCTGTTGTTTTAAGCCTCCCAGTTTGGGGTGATGTGTTAGGGCAGCCCTAGAAGCTAGTACACTACCTGAACTCATCTATTGAACACCCTCTCCAGACTCATCCCTGGGCACCTGCTAAAGTTTATCTGTTAGACAGGTTTCCTGAAGTGGAATTCTTGTTCTCAGTCCTGATAACGGTTTCCCCCTCAGCTGTAATACATGCATCCTTGCCTTAGGAATAATGTGAATAGCTAGCAGGTATGGGTGCTGAGTACTCACTGTGTGTTGTGCATGGTGTCTACAGCTGTCTTATAACAACCCTATCAAATATTTGTCAGCATCCTCTTTTTATAGATGACATTGTGGTTTAGAGTATCGAAGTCAATTGCACACGATCATGTGTAAGTAAGAGGCAGGGCCAGGATTCAAACCAGCGTCTTATTTAACTCCAGATTCTGTGTTCTCATCCATGATACTAGATTGAAAATATAAACCACATTTTAAATATCTGGGTGCCAGGTTGTATGGGCCTGGCCTGGCCACTGGCTGTGGTGGATTCTGGTTGCTGACAAGCTCAGCTGCAGTTGGGAAGGAGTTTGGTCTGGCAGGCAGAAAGTGGGATCCACAGGGCATGAGGAGTCTCCAGTAGCACCAGGAATTGGAGTGATGAGGTCTGGGCAGGTACAGCGAAAATCTAGGAGTTAAAACACTAATAACGACAAACTTGAGGTTATTGTTAGTTCTTGTGATATGCCAGGCATTGCTCTAAGTGCTTTGCATGTGTTAGTCCATTACGAAGGAGGTGTTACATTAGCCTGGGAGGGTACTACCTATAAACAGCTGCTTGGAGTTCAGATACAGAGAAGCTCCTCAGCGGGGGCATGGCATAACAAGATGGGCTTTCGTCTTGAGGAGCTCAGGTACCAAATAGGTTACCAAGAAGGAGCTGTTGGCTTGGACCAAAGGATGGGTATCCAGTTAAGGGAATTGCAGTATGGGAATCCCACGTCCAGAGAGGTTCAGCTTGGGTCCATAGCCATCGGGCCGCAATCACCGGAAATGACGGATACCAAGTGTAGCGGTCAGGTGGCTCTCACTGCTGGGAGTGTGGGAGCGGCCGGCTGATGATGGGAAGTAGGTGGAGCGTGATGGTGAGACCCTCAGGGTTGGATCTCATGGGGCCGCTGACCTCTTTTAGGCCTGAAACTTCAAAGAAGCCCTTGATATCACTACGGCTTACTGTCATTTCTCTCTTCGGTATCATTAGGGGACAGAGGGTTCAGCTGCTCATTTCTGGACTTTCTGTGAACTTTATGATATAATCTTCTAAGTTTTTTAGTAAAATTATCTTTACAGCTTTTGTGAATGTCTTTTCATTCATCAGAAGTGTCAAGAACAGTTTCTGTTGACTCAGCAACCAGAATAATTTTTACTTCCTTGTGTCATTGGGCCCCATTCCACCTTTGTTAAGTTGTGGGAAAGGAAAAAGAAGTAACATTTTTAAAATTTTTAAGTGGGAGACTGTCCCCATCTTGTGGTTATTTGTGTAGAAACTCACCTGTCTGGGCACTTGATTCTAGAGATAGTTCTTTGGTCTCCTTTTTTTTTTTTTTTTTTTCCCTGTCATGTTGGATTCTGGACAGTCCCACTTATGCTATGTTTCTTTACCTTTACCCTGGTACTTGACTTAGCCCATTTCCAAAGTCCTTTCAAAATGATGGTTTCATTTGCTCCTCCAGGTAGTTTTAAGGATGAAGCTATGTATTCTAAATGAGGGAATTTAGATAACATACCAGGCATATAAAGTGTAAAAGCTTTTACATATAGGATAGTTAAGGCAGTTACCTTCATTCTACAGAATAATGCAAAAGATAGGTATCATTAATTCCTGGAGATTGGGATTAGAAGCAGAAATGCTAAGGCAGATTTTTGTTTGTGTAGATGTGCTACATGGTGTTTGGAAACACCTCACTACACACTGAGCCCCATGAGGGCCAGGACTCTTGTCAGTTTTGCTCATTGCTAAGTTCCTTGGCCTAGGACCATGCACATTAGAGACTTAATGTGTGTTTGTTGAGTGATTTAATGAATGAGTGTATAAAGGAAGTAAGAATTGAGGAAGATCTTTATTAGTGACAAGTGAAAGTAAAAGAAGTCTCTTGTATGCTACTTAATGGTGATCATGGTGCTTCGAACACGGCATTTAAAATAATACCTCAATGGGGCACCTGGGTGGCTCAGTTGGTTAAGAGTTCAACTTCGGCTCAGATCATGATCTCACGGTTCATGGGTTTGAGCCCCGCATTGGGCTCTGTGCTGACAGTTCAGAGCCTGGAGCCTGCTTCGAATTCTGTGTCTCCTTCTTTCTCTCTCTCTGACCCTCCCCTGCTCACGCTGTCTCTCACTCTCTCTCTCAGAAATAAATAAAACATTAAAAAAAATAAAATACATCAATGAAAAAATAACTACTATAAATGAACAACAAAATGGGCAAATTTTGGGCTTCAGACCTTAAAAGACTGGCCTGGCCATATCTTTCTTTAATGGGGACAAAATAGGATTGTGAGATGGGAGAGGATGTGCATAGAACATGTTGCAAAGTCCCTGTTAGAGAGTAATAGCTTAAAAAAGTTGCTTCCTGATATCACAAGTGCTTTTCAGAATAAAACTGGGAAGGAAAAAGTCATGCCTTTAGTCTGTGGTTTTCAGCCAGGGCATTCTTGCCCCCCAAGGGACATCTGGCAGTGTCTGAAGATGTGGTTGATTGTCATGATTTGGGAAAGGGTATTACGGGCTTCTGTGCCCAGAGGCTAGCAGTGCTGCTGACTCCCCTCCAGTGCACAAGATGAGCCCCCACGATAATTATCTGGCTCAAAGCATCAGCAGTGCCGAGGTTAAGAAACCCTGTCCTAGTCATTCATAAAAGTGTAACATTAAAATATTGAGCAAAATGCAAAGTGTCTGACACTGAAAGTATCCTGTGTTGGGCCAGGTATTACTTATTTACTAAAACCTGTTAATATGTAGCCAGTAAATATTTTTTTCAATTTGTGGTACTTTGTTTCCAGACTTAAAGTAGTTTTTGTCACTATTGGATGTTTTCATCAATGTATTTATAGATCTTAAAAAGTTATTCACTTCCCAAACACTAGAATAAACTTACAGATAATGAACCATTGCTTCACTTAGAAAACAATATTATTTGATACAGTCACAAAAGACTGAAACTATGAACTTGTTAAAAGTTTGATTAAACGAACTTTGATCAAATGTGATTTAGTCAACTTGGTGATGTTGATTGAGCTGAAATTTAATTGACCTCATGTGCCTCATGTGTTATTAACAACCTACTTTTTAAATCTGAAAGTGTTTTTCTTTTTCCTGGTGGAAGAATATTGTGAATTTCCAAGACAGGAAGAGAAAGTTGGAAAATTTGGGTAATTCCATTGTTTCATTCGCTTTCTCATTTAGATATTGTGCAGTATATCATGTTTGAGGAATTGTATGGAGGGAAAAAAGACTTTGAAGTTATTCTTGTTTATTATCATTATCTTCAGAATTGACCTTTTTTTCCTCCTGGATGTTTCACAACACATCAGTTACTCACTTGGTACGGTAACCGGTATTGTCTTGGGTGGTATGGTGTTTTCCCTAAAGGGGTCCTGATGTATGATGTTTTCTTGCCTGTGACTCTTGTGTTCAATTCCTGGATGCTGCATCGACTCTAGTTTGTTGTGACAAATGGGTGATCCTTATGAGTACTTCGTTTGATTCACATATAGTGCAAAAACTCTCCTCACGGAAGATTGTTTTGTCATCATCACAATGCCTTTAGGTAGCTACTATTATTATTCCCCTTCTAGAGATAGGAAACTGAGGCAGGGTTAACTGACTTATCCACAGTTGTATAACTGGAGGGTGATGGGGCCAGAATAGGCCAAGCCACCCTGCTAATGATCTTTGCTGTCTTGAAAGGAAGGGACAGGGTGGTAGTGGTACTCCCAGTGGGATAATAGAGAGAAATCTGACCTTAACTCTCCAGTGCAACAATAACAAAGCATCGGTTGAAGTGTAACCCAGTACCATTGCTTATGGCTTTGCAAGGGCAGGGAAGGTACGTGTTGGTAGAAGTGGGATTCATAGAGGATTATCTCGTGAAGTCAGTTTTGGTCCCTTTTGTTTGCTGGTGGGGCAGACTGTGGGTGTATAGACACGGGATGAACATGTGTGACCTGAGGAGAAGCCTGCTTGAGTCAGGCTTTGTTAGTCTAGACAGACCGCTGCATCCCACACGGGACTCCAGTGGTGCCTAATTACTGTCTAGCATTGCTGCCCCACTGGGCAGCAGCCCTTCTGTGGAACTTGTCCCGGAAGCAGTATGAATTGAGGTTTGTACTGTGTGCATGTACACGAGTATGTATCACCCGTGACCCCTGTTGGCAGTGGTGGGGAAGGTGTGGACTGCTCCCTGGGCACTCAGTGATAGAACTCGGTCCTCTGGGATTGTAACTAGGTAATTGTTCCTCCTCTCTGGTCTGTGAACTCCTTCAGGATAGATACTGTGTTGCCACTGGTAGTAACAGAGCCCATTTGTGTTCTAGGCACTCTTGGTTTTACTGATGAAGGAACAGAGTTTTAGAGGCAGAGAGACCTGCCTGAGGTTACTCAGCCAGTGGCTGGAGCAGCTGGGATCATCACACCGGGCTGTCTGATGCGAGCACCTCTGTGCAAGATCCCTTGCATCTTGTCTGAGTCTTTTTTTTCCCCATCTTTTTTTCTCTTTGCATTCCGGGCACATGGTATTTAATAAATATTGAATGAATGAATAGTGCCTTGGATGCTTCTAGGAGGAGATTAACCATTGCTGTCCCCCAAGTATAATGCAGAGTAGAAAAATGTACAGGACTAAGTGGTGAGGGCACCTAGTATTGTGAACATGACGGGCACCATAAGGAAGCTTTGTGTCCTCAGAGTCTCTGCCCCGTCTGTGTCTCCACAGGTCTGGATTTTTCAGTCTGTCTAGCAGATTCAGTCTAGCTTTTGAATCTGCTTCCAGATCCCTGGCTGGAAAAGCTTTCCAGACTTTCCTTGATGCTGTTTGGATGTTGACTTTCAGTGTGATTCTTTATTCCGATGTGCCCGGTTTAGGCCTCCTCTGTTGCTGTGAGACGGAAGTCCTCATGCCACCCTGAGCTTCCCAGACCCATTCTGGCCAGGGGTGGTGGGGGAGGGGTGCCTCTAGCCGTGTGACTGTGGACAGAGGTCATCCCTGTGCGCTCTGTGAACCTCAGGTGTCTCATCTGTAATCTGAGGGACTTGAACTGTCAGTGGTCCGTGAACTGTCTCAGTAGTTTCTCACCAGAGCTGTGTGTGTGTGTGTGTGTGTGTGTGTATTTGAAACTGTTGACTTCTTAAACTGCCAAAAACACAAACCCACACACATAAATAATTTGTTACGCAATTGCGTGAGACCCAGACTCCCCTCACCCAAAGCCCATCCATCAGCCAGTTATCCCATGGAAGGGATGTAATCTTTACTGGGTTCTGTCTCTCACGGTGTATGGCATGCTAGGATAATGTGAGGTTTTTGTTTTGTTTTCAGCAAGCTTATGGAAATGATCGTATTAGAACTTGAATTTGTAAAATTCATAAACCTCACAGCCTGGGCTTTGAAGCGCGCGCGCGCGCGCACACACACACACACGGCTAAGGTAAAGGCTCCTACCAGTTAGGTGTTTGACAGCTCCGGACTTTAAGACTTCTGGATTATTCCTTCTTACTTTTTACTCCACACTCTCCTCATCTATATTATATACAAACAGTGGGATGAATGTGTTTTCCTTAGAGGAATAAATAGTTGGAGACATGTCTCATGGGTAGACTTTTTGCCTTAGGGGAATGTAAGTAATTTATCGGTAATTTTTGTTTAAGTACCTGATGAAGTATTTGAGGAGCTCCTGGGTGCCACAGAAAAACCTGAAATCCTCTTCTGCCATGACTCGTGCTCTCTGCACACAAGAATGACCCCTGAAGAGCCCCTATTCCCATGACCCTAAACTCTGAAACTCTTGTCATTTCTCTCCCACTTTGTGAGCCTGGTTGCTGCCAGTGAATTCTGTTGTTTCTTGTATAAACTTCCCCCCCACCCCCCGTCACTTTATGGAGCTGCTTTAAAGACCTGAGCTCCTCCTTCCTAGTGGGAAGATGTCAGTCACTTCTAATTTCTTTTTTCCTTGATTCCTGTCATGGGTGGAGGGTAGGAAACGTAAGACGTAAGAGAGAGAGACCACCCCACCAGGCATCCAAAGCAGTAGGAGACCGCGCAGTACCCACATTTACTCCAGCAGACATTCTCTAACGTGGAACATACCTTTCAACAAACTAGCATTTAGCTCATAAGGTCCTCACCAGTCCCTCATATGTTTGAATCAAACCTTTGTTGCATGTGCATGTATTTTCAAAGGGAAATAAGTGAGCAAAATCAAATATTTGGTTTGCGGCAGTTGAGATGGTTAAATGCAAACGTTTTTGGCTTGCCCCTCTTTCCCCTCCATATTCTTCTGCTCCTGCTCTCCCTCCTGTTCATGGAGATAGACTGTTGCCCAAGGACTCTGGGATTTTATTTACTGCCTGGTGGAAACAGTTGGGAGGGGGAAAAAGAGGCAGAACAATCCAAGTATTTTGAAACAGCTTCTTGGCAGGTTTTTTTTCCTTTTTTTTCCTTTTTTTTCCTTTTTTGGCAGCTAAGATAGGCCTGCTCAAAATATTTTTTTAAAAATGTTTTACCTTCGTGGGCTCTGCCTTTGCCGGTGTAAATGTTTCCAAATTGTTCTCTTGATTTCTTTCTTAGGAACCCAGACAACTGGTATAATGTGTGCACACGTGTGTGCGTGCACATGCACACACACACACGCTCCTCTTGGTCTTTTTGGTGTTGAAAATGCAGTTATTTCTGTGTAGAAGAAATGATTGTGAAGCAGCAGTTATTAGAAGGCACTGACGGGAGGCAGTGTTACAGTGAAAGCAACACTGATGGTGGTGATGGCGTTTGTGGAAATGAGGGAGTCACCCGTCTTTTTTATTTTCTTTTTGACATATCAGCAAGTTAGGGCTTAGCACTTAGCATCTCCTAGATCCCATGTGGGTAGTTGAATGTGGAACTGAAAGATGTAAAAAGAGATCGTAACAGGATGAGTGGATTCTGGCGATAAAAGGTAGTGGGTTAAGTGATGTAAGTTAATGACGAACAATTTGCAAAGGAGCTTTTACAGTTACTCATATTTACAAGCTATTTGCAGTTATTTTTATCGGTGTTTCTGTAAGACGACTCTTCTGGGGTAAGTTTATTTGGCTCTTTGTATTCTTTAAAGATCTAAGGAGGTTAAATAACTGATCTCACCAAGCACCAAGTGAGAGAGTACAAGTTAGGAGGTTTCGTTTGTTCTTCCCCTAAAACTTTTTACCTCTGTTATCTTCTATATTAAAAAAATATAATTGTTTTGCTATTTTTTTTTCTGGGATCTGAGACAAGTAGTAGAAGACAGTGCAGCAAGCAGTGGGCTCTAGACTTGTATCTGCCATTGTTGAGAGTTCATTTTTTGATTTTGAGTAGTTGCATTCCTCTGGCCCTCAGTTTCCCCATCTGTAGAATGACATGATGGGACTATGTGACGTCCAAGTGTCTCTTGGCTGTCTGAATACTGCTTTTCATCAGTGAAGCTCTAACTGGCCTTCTTGCAGAACGTAGAATGCCACACCTTATCACGTGAATTGCAGATTCCATGTGGGGAATGACGTAAAGCCCTTTACTGTAATTGGCTTGTAGTGCTTAGTGAGTACCACATAATGATGTTAATTTATTATTCACTGAATTGAATTTTACAAATTCCCCGATTGCCAGAAATGTGATGAATCCTGCTGGCCTTGGCAAACAGACTGCTTTCCTGAGTTGGATTGCACATGATAATAAACCTCGTGGTTTTCTGAGCTAATGTGCGAGGTAATGCTGCCTTCCAAATGGGAAGAAAAAATTGCATCTATTCTTCTCTCTAAAGAGGACACATTTCCCTCCACTTTAAAAATAATTCCAATACCAAATGTAAACATGCATGTGACCAGTTCCAAATTGATACCCTAGGCTTTTTGTACTCGAGTAAGCAAATGGTTGCTATGGAGCTGAAAACTCAGATCTTTATTCCTTAGGTAATCTGATTACTTACAGATTAATAGGAAATATTACTGTTTGGGTTTTTTATTATTTTTTTAAACAAGGGATATCAATGTAAAATGTTACTGATCTTGTTGGAAAGAAACATGTTTTTAAAATACAGATGAGATTTCTATTCTGGCAGTGCTCATAGTGATAGGCTTTTATCAGGCTAAGCTTCCTACAGATAACGTTTGTAAACTCTAGATAAAATATAAAATCAATTACCTGAAGATACCAGAGAACAAGTGAAAGTAGACAGTTTGGAGAGGAATTGACTCTGAAAGAAGTGAATTTCATTTGGATAAAGTTAACATTTATATGTTTTGTTTGTGCCTGATGGCGTTCTCCAGTCTGTGCAGAGAGGGGTGGCTGGGCCTAGAGCAGAGGATGGCAATTCCTGACTTGCGTTAGGAGATGAATGACATTTGTGGCTGCCAGAGAGACTGAAAAGTAAGACACATCCGGGAAAGGAGGGAGCCACAGAAGGGGAAGCCCCAACATCTGTATATAAATTCGGCCCAAATTCTTGGCTGATCCTTGGGGAGACTCAACAGTTTCCAGTGAAATGTAAAAGCTGGAAAGCTGAAGGAATTGAGTAGTTCCAGACACTGCACACCATAGGGAAATAGAATTTGGAGTTTGAATCTAGCCAAGTAACTGTCTGGCCAGAATTCTTAAGAAGATAGTCTCTACACCATAATATGCATAATATCCTTTCTATAATACCAGTCATGAGAAAAAAAAATTAAAAAAAGGAAATGCGATTCAGTCAAGAGAAGAAGCAATCAGTAGAAAACAACCCCAAGATGACTGAGATGTTGGAATTCACGCACAAGGTCTTTCAAAGCCGCTACCGTAAATATTCTCAACTTCAAATGTCATCATGAAACAACGGAGGGGAAATTTAATAGACAAATAGAAAACATAAAAAGTGGAAGCAGGATAAAGGTCAAAGATTAAAGATTGTTACCGTATCTGGAGAAAACAGAAAAATGATAAAAGAAAGATGGAAAGTCTCAGTACTGTTGGGATAAAAGCAATTAATACATATGCTTTTGTAATCTCAGAAGGCGAGAAGAGAGAGCATGTGTCAGGAAAGAGGTTTGAAGAAAAAATGGCTCAAGGAGGGTGAATACAAAGAAAACCACACCTAGCCACTTCAAAGTAAAACAGCTGAAAAATCAAAGATAAAGAGAGAATCTAGAAAGCAGGTAAAAAGATATATACAGTGGAACAATGATATAAATGATAGATCACTTTTCATCAGAAATAAGGGAGGTTATCAAATGGTGAACTATTTTTCAAGTGCTGAAAAACCCAATTGTCTACATGGACTTCTGTGTTCAAAGAAAAATCCTTCACAGATGAAGATGAAATAAAGGTATTTTCAGAAAAATGAAAATGGAAAACTGTTTGCTATAGATTGGTACATCAAAAAATTCGGAAGGAAGTTTCTGGCTGAAAGGAAATGACAACAGATGGGAACTGAATATAGTATCATGGGTATTTAGTACACATGTAGATGTTAAATTCTTCTGTTTTTAAATATGTTATGAGTGCTGTAGAGATTTCAAAGGTAGTGAGATCTGTGAAGCTTATTTTTGCAAGGACGAGAGAGTCACTGATGGCAATTTAATGTTGCTTTTTATTTTCAGAGGTTTTTTTTAAATTTTATTTTTTAATTTAATTTTTTAATTTGTTTTTGAGATAGACATAGCGTGAGCAGGGAAGGGTCAGAGAGAGAGGGAAACACAGAATCTGAAGAAGGCTCCAGGCTCTGAACCAGCTGTCAGCACAGAGCCCAACATGGGGCTTGAACCCATGAACTGTGTGATCATGACCTGAGCCAAAGTCGGACACTTAACCGAGTGAGCCACCCAGGCATCTTGAGTTTTCAGAGTTTTTAAAATATGTTGTATAGTCACAGGATCATGCTCACGGGGTTGTTTGGAAGCAAACATTTAGAAGATGAATATGAAAGTCAAATTAAGAAAGTGGTGATAGTGGGTATGGAATGATCATGTATTAAAGGGCAGGAAGTAGGGGCGCCTGGGTGGCTCGGTTGGTTGAGCATCCACCTTCAGCTCAGGTCATGATCTCGCGGTTCGTGGGTTCGAGCCCTGCATTGGGCTCTCTGCTGACAGCTGGCTCAGAACCTGGAGCCTGTTTCAGATCCTGTATCTCCCTCTCTCTCTGACCCTCCCCTGCTCATGCTGCCTCTCTCTCTCAGAAATAAATAAAACATTAAAAAAATTAAAAAAAAAATGACAGGAAGTAGTTGCAGGAGCACATTTAAAAAATCTCTTAATTTTTTCAAAGAACCAGCACCTGGTTTCATTGATCTGTTAGGCTGTACTTGTGATGAACACCAGGTGATATATGGAAGTGTTGAATCACTATACACTATTTTGTATATCTGAAACTAATATTACATGTATGTAACTAACTGGGATTTAAATAAAAACTTAAAAAAAATTAACTTCTGAGAGTTACATTTTAAGACTCGGTGACTCTGAGAGGGTAGGAGGACGAGGAGAAAGTGCTGATGACCCAGTCGTGGTGGAAGCAGTGGCCAGAGCTAATCCGTATGTCCATAGAGTCTGCAGATTTATGATTGTGTATAATCTATAAATAGGTGATCAAAATCTGTCTGATGGAGTTGTGATGTTAAAAAGTGTCTCACTTTAACAGTACCACTCCCTTTCCACAAATAACTAATAATAATCTGGAGGACAGATGTGTTTCTTCTTTTTAATGTTTATTCATTTATTTTGAGAGGGGGGAGAGACAGGCAGAGAGAGAGAGAGAGAGAGAAAGACAGACAGACAGAAAGAGGGAGAGAGAGAGAGAGAAAATCCAAAGCAGGCTCTGCACTGTCAGCACAGAGTCCAACACCGGGCTCAGTCTCATGACCACGAGATCACCACTTGAGCTGAAATCAAGAGCCGGAGGTTTAACAGACTGAGCGACCCAGGCACCCCAACCTTCTGTGTTTCTTATGCCCATATAGTCATGTGTAGCTTTTTTG
Organism: Hyaena hyaena; assembly: GCF_003009895.1. Classification (NCBI taxonomy): domain Eukaryota; kingdom Metazoa; phylum Chordata; class Mammalia; order Carnivora; family Hyaenidae; genus Hyaena; species Hyaena hyaena. The sequence goes on from NW_024080998.1 coordinate 1,268,899, forward strand.
AATTGATTAATAAACAACAGGGACATAATACATAAATGTTTCTGAATTTTGGTCCTGTCACTTAAGAGAGATCATAGAAACTCTTCCATAACATGGATCTAAGTCCTTTCAGTCGTTATAATATTCCATGTTATTAATGTGCTGATTTATTAGACTGTTCAACTAATGAGCAGTTTGTTTCCAGTATTTTTTTTTTTTTGCCGTTTTTCTTTATTTGTGATTCAGTAAACATGTTAAGTATATCCTTACAAAGTAGGCTTTTATTTCCTTTAAGTAAATCATAAAGAATGTGATTACTGGGTCAGTAGACATGTTCATTTTGAATTTAGGGTTTTCTAGATTGATTTCCACATTCGGTTGTAATTCATATTTCTACCAGTGATGTGCAGAGTAACCTCTTCCCGCTTTATAGTCCTGTCAGCAGGAAGTCTGTCATTTTTTCCCCTAAATTTCAGGAATTTGAAAAAAAATCTCAAAGTAGATGTCAAAAACAATTTTAAGTTTATATCACTGGTATGGTTGGGATACCACAGTGTTTTAAACTCACTCTTAAGTAAATTGCCCATTCATGTCCATTGTCCATTTTCCTACTGGCTTTTGTTTTATTCCTCTTGGGTTACCGGTTTGTTTTGTCATTAATTTAAAAGAGACTTCTGTATCTAATATCCGTATTTCGTATGTGCATTGCAGATACCTTCTTCTAATCACGTGTTTCATAACTTTACAAAAGTGTCTTTCTATACACAAACCAATTTTATCTTATAAACCCCAAGTCAGATTTCAGTTACTGGCTTAGAATTCCCAGTGGAAAATGAGGCAGCTCCTCTTAGAGCAAAACTCTCCTAGTGTATATGGGAGCTGGAGAGGCACTTCTTTCACCACATTCTCGAATAGACCTACCAGGCCAAGCCTTCAACTGGATTCCTACCAAACGAAGTCTAGGAGTTCTTTTGTCCTCGCACAGGAAGATCCACTGTGGCATGATTTACTTGCTGGGATTTTGTTGCTTCTGTGTACTGTTGTACTCTCTAGGCATGTTGCTTCTGTGTACTGTTGTACTCTCTAGACAAAAAAATATATACATACATATATATTTTTTTCCACTGGGTCTATTGGCTTCAGGAAAAAAACCACAACATTTTCAACAGTGTGGATCTTGCAGGTTCTGTAGGGCAGTGGATATTTTGTTTCAGCTGGACCAAGCCCTAAAAGAGGATTGGAACAGATGTTTGAATTTGGTTAAATGCTTTCAATATTTATTACTTAGGTGACCTAGTTTAGCAGCAATTGTAATAGAAAAAAAACCAAGGCCATTTGGGGAAAACAGAATTTACTGCATTCACCTTAAAAAGGGAAAGAATTTTCTTTTTTACGTAGCCTGAATGGGGAAATAAAACCTCGAGAGACTCTCTTTCTCCTTGAATAGGTACCTAAATGCATCCTACATTAAAAACAAATACATCTCCTATGAAATGTGACTTAATGTGACTAGAGAACAGTTTTGGAGATAAAGTTGTTGATGTGTTTATAACTGAACTTCAGAGCTGGGGGACTTGGGAGGTTGTCTCCTAGATCCCTCTGCTTCATGGACAAGGCCACTGAGACAGGACCCTGGTTGGCTCTTGGCTTGCAGACTTCACTGGCACAGGCAGAAGTACGATTTTAATTCCCCAAATCTGAATCAGTGCTGTTGTTCCTTCCTCCATCTTATATACCGAGGTGAGCTCTTGGATCCTTGTACCCATTGTATCCGTCCTTGATACTCTCCAGATGCCTATCAGAGCTCAGTGTAAGGAAGATGTTTGTTAGGAAGGGGGGGAAATAGTGACAGAACAGTTTTGTTGGACATATTCCCACTATCGGTTGTGGTTTTCTAGGTTTACAGATAATGAGGGGGAGTGTATGAAGCTAGCATCCCAAACCAAAAACCACGAATGTCTCTTCTTGCTGCCATTAGGGTCTGTGGTGGAGAGTTGACTAAAGAATTCATGTAAATATAACAGAGATAACAATGCTGGGGGAAAGAATGTGGAGAATGAGCATAATTGAGTATGAAAGCCTTCCCAGGCAAGTGAATGGGGGTTATTTCCCATGTCTGGCAAACAGGATGTTGATTCCTTCATTGCTGTGAAGAGACGGTCATTAGAGAATATAAGGCATTAAGGGCTGAAGAGGCTGAAATCTTGATGGGGTTCGAGGAGTGGCTGCCCAAGTGAAGAGTGTTAGAAAGCAGGAGGAAAAAAAGATAGAAGTGATAATATGGGGGATGGAACCATATACCTAGTCATTACTATAGAATTGGTGTATTTTTTCTTTTTTTTGAAAGGTTATTATTTTAAGAGAGAGTGTGTACGTGGGCACACGAGTTGGGGAGGGGCAGAGAGGTGGAGAGAGAGAATCCCCGACTTGGGGCTTGATCTCACGAACTGTGAGATCATGACCTGACTTGCAATCAAGAGTCAGATGCTCAACCAACTGAGCCACCATGCACCTTTAGAATTGGTGTCTTAAATAGTTGGCTAAAAAAGGACAAAAAATATACTTGGAATTTCCTGAGATGAACAAACCTTACTTGGTATTATCCAGAAATCTTGGAGGCTGGAGGTCAGGGGCTAAGAAACCTGCCTTTGCCCTTTCTCTCTAAAGGAAGTGCACTATATATATATGCTATACATATATATGTATATATATACTATACATATATATGTATATACATACTATACATATATAGCTATATATATGTGCAATATATATATATAAAATTATTTTTTAATAGATCTGGGATCTTTATTACATAGTTTTTTTATTGTGGTAAAACAGTTCATAAAATTTGCCATTTCAATCATTTTATTTGTAAAAAATTTTTAATGTGTATTTTATTTTGAGAGAGACAGAGCAGGAGTGCAAGAGGGGCAGAGAGAGAGGGAGATACAGAATCTGAAGCAGGCTCCAGGTTCTATGCTGTCAGCATGGAGACTGATGTGGGACTCGAACCCATAAACTGCGAGATCATGACCTGAGCCAAGGTCAGCTGCATAACCAACTGAGCCACCCAGGTGTCTCCATTTCAGTCATCTTAAGTGTACAATTTACTAGTATTAATTACATTCACAGTATTGTGCAGCCACTGCCATTGTCTGTTTCCAAAACTTTCCTTACCCCAAACCAGAAACTTTATACCTATTAAAAACTCTCATCCCTTACCCTTGTTCATTCTATTTTGTGTCTATAAATTTGCCTATTCTAGGTAACTAATAAAAGTGGAATTGCACAAAATTTGTCCTCTTTTTAAACTGACTTATTTCACTTAGCTTAACATTTTCCAGGTTCAGCCACATTATAGCATGTATCAGAACTTAATTCCTTTGAAGAGTTGGATAATATTCCATTGTATGTGTCCATCACAAGTGTTTATCCATTCATCTGTCATAGGGCATGTCTTCGGTTGTTTCTACCCTTTTGAGTATTACGAATGATGACTACTTGATGATAATGAATGAAATTTGGTGTACAATTACCTGTCAGAGTCCTTGCTGTCAGTTGTTTTGGGTTTACACCTGGGAGCGGAATTGCTAGATCATATAGTAATTCAGTGTTTAGTTGTTCTGAGGAGTGGTAAAACTATTTCAAGCAGCTATAGTCCTAGATTCCTTGACTACTGTAAACTCATGGAAAGCTTTCTTTTGTGTATCAGTATGAACAATTGACCCTCTGATTGCTGTGATTGGGACTATAAATTCCAAACTCATGGTCTTGAAAAAAAATTCTGAAGTTACTTACAATAAAACTTTGAGCAAATATTGCTTTTCTCTTGACTATACATTTGTATAATTTCTGAGTATGAACTCTAGTATTATCGGGAGGGTGAAATTCTGTTTTTGTGATGTCCTCCGTTTTGTTGGAGGAGAAAGAATAAAACATCCTTGTGTGTGCATCTGGTACTGTGCTAGGTATTTCCACACATTTCAGAAGAAATCACATTTTATGTTTGTCTTCACATTAACTTTATGAGGTGCGTATTATTCCCCTTAGATTGAATTGAGGAAGTTGAGGTAATTCTCCTCTTTTTTCCCATGGTAAGTGGTAGAGTCAGAATTTGGTTCCTAAAATTTGATTAAAAAGACTTAGAGTTGGCAGTTCCCCAGGAGGGTAGAAGCCTTAATCGTTGTTTACATTGTGGAATTTTTTGGGACTGTATTTAGTTAGGTTTCCTCTGGCCTCTCTCAGTTGAGATAAATGGATGACTACAGTTCCTTTTTAGTTGGTGTTCAGGGACACTGTCTCAAGTAACCAAATATAGTAGCTCATTTTTGACAAAACTAAGGACTTTAGTTATTAACAATATTTCCTTCCACAGTTACTTGCTAATAACTTACTCTAGTTCAGGGTTTTGATGATTTTAGTCTTTTGGGTTTTTTAGGGCTGTTGAGTAGTTAACTCTTTCTTGGCAGACAGGATATCTGTCTCAGCATGTAGCTTCAATAATTAACAATAGAAGGAGAGAGAGGATGTGTATTGCTGGAATTTTCTTTGTCATCCACTTTTCCTCTCACTGTTTATCAGTTTCCTTTTCTCTTTTTGTGAGTAAGTAATAGTGTATCTTAACCATATAGTGTTTTCTCCTTTTCAGAGTACTTGTAAATACATGATTTGATACAGGTTTAAAAAAATCACAAAAGATAATTGTTAAAGGATATTTATATTTTGTAAACTCTTATAGAATAGCTTAATCACAAAAATAATAGAGAAAATAGTGTAAAGAAGCCTCAAAATATCCATTCAGCAACTTTCATGCTTAACAACTCAGTCACTTGTTTTGTTTATGCTCAAATCTGCTTCTCTGCCTCCTTCTGATTATTTTGAATATCTATCAATATTTCAGCATGTATCTGTAAGAGGTACGGGCTCTTAATAAATCGCTGCGAGATTATTAGCCTACCCAAAACAAATAATGTCATTAAAAATCCAGGTATCTAAATTTCCCTAAATGTTTCATAACTACTTAACTCTTTACTTGTTCAAATCAGGATCAAAATAGTGTTCATCCCTTGCAACAGGTTCATATGTCTCAAATCTTTTAATCTGTGAGTCCCTTTCCCCTCTTTTCCCTTGAAATTTCTTGCAGAAACTATAGATTTTGCTGGTTATACCCCTATCATGTTAACATGTACTCTGTCCTGCTGGATTTCCTGTAAATGTGTATCGATCTAGAGTGTTGGTTAGAGTTGAGTTTGATTTTTTTTTTAATGTTTATTTTTGAGAGAGAACGTGCAATCATGGTGGAGGCAGAGAGAGAGAGAGAGAGAGGATCTGAAGCAGGCTGTGTGCTGACAGCAGTGAGCCTGATGTGGGACTTCAACTCACAGACTGTGAGATCATGACCTGAGCTGAAGCTGGACACTCAACTGACTGAGCCACCCAGGTGCCCCCGAGTTTGATTTTTGATTGGACTACTTCCTAAGTAGGGTCTTCCATCAAGAGTGTGCCTGTCTTTGTGATGCTAGCAGCCGTTGATGATCAGAGCCTCCTTTTCGTAAGGGGTTGCAAACAATAGTGTTTTAATTCTGTTCCTTTTTTACTTCCATTTCCTCACTTATTTGGTTGAGGTTGTTTGTATAGCAAAGGTGGTAGGTATATTAGGCTTCTCCAGAGAAACAGAGCCTATAAGTTGTGTGTATGTATAATAGAGATTTATTTATAAGGAATTGACATGTGATTATGGGGGCTGGTGAATCCAAATCTTTGGTGTGGGTCAGCAGGTGTAGACCCAGGAGAACCAGTGGTGTGGAAAAAGTTCAAAGACCATCTGCTGCTAAGAGTTCTCTGTTAGCCATGGAGGTCTTCAACTCATCCACGGAGGCCTTTAACTCAATTATGAGGGGCCATCTGTTTACTCAGGGACTTAAGTGTTAATCTCATCCAAAAATACCCTCCAAGTTGATACATAAAATTACCCGTCACATGAGGGTGTAATATGCTTGGTTCTAGCCTTTCACTGACTAGTTTTGAAATGAGTTGATTAGCATTTCCAAAGGTGATTTATGATTTTTTTAATGAATGGATAAACATAGTGTATGAAATACTTCACATCATTTCCTTTCCTTACCATTGCTAAAATTGTTTCATCTGGGTAATGGGGGCTTCTTCAAACTGTTCCATTAGACCTTTTGACCTTCTGGGTCTATAGTGATATCACCCTTCCCTTTCTGATAGTGACAGTTTGTGTCGTCGTCGTTTTTTTTTTTTTTTTTTTTTTTTTTTAAATCTAGCTATCTATCTAGCTAGAGTTTTATTGGTTTCACTGATCTCAAAGAAACAACTTTTGGTCTTTGTGATTTCTATTTCTATATTTCATTGATTTCTGACCTGCCCTTTATTTCATTCCTCTCCATTTTGAGCGTCATCTTTTTTCTAGTTTCTCTCTATGTGGAAGCCGAGGTCACTGATTGGAGACCTTCATTTCTAATAGAGTTATTTAGTTATCAAGGATTTACTCCTTGATAGTGGTTTAGCAGCATCCCATAAATCTGAATAGATTGTGTTTGCATTTTTCAGTTCAAAATAATGTTTAATTTTCCTTTGGATTTCTTCTTTGATCCTTTGGGTTTTTTTTTTTTTATAGTTGACAAAACTTGTATGTACTTAAGGTCTGTAATGTGATGGTTTGATATGTTCACATGTTGTGAAATAATTATACAGTCAAGCTAATTAACATCTATTAAGTCACAAATTCCCTTTTATTATGGTGAGAACACTTGTAATCTTAGGAAATTTAAACCATTAAATAACATAATATTAACTAGAGCCACCATGCTGTATGTTAGATTTCCTAAGATTTGTTAATCTTTTTTTAAAGTTATTTAAGTTCCAGTTAGTTATCATACGATGTAATATTAGTTTCAGGTGCAACCTGAATATATCACCCAGTGCTCCTCACAGCCAGTGCCGTCCTTAATCCTCATCACCTATTTCCCCCCTCCCCCTCCCACCTCCCCTCTGGTAACCATCAGTTTGTTCTCTATAGTTAAGTCTGTTTCTTAGTTTGTCTCTCTCTTTTTCCTCCTCCCATGATCATTTGTTCTGTTTCTTAAACTTCACATATGAGTGAAATCATATGGTATTTGTCTTTCTCTGACTAACTGACTTATTTGGCTTAGCATAATATTTTCTAGCTCTATCCAAGTCATTGCAAAAGGCAAGATTTCATTCTTTCTATGACAGAGTAATATTCCATTACACACACCACATTTTTTTTTTAACATTTATTTTGAAGAAAGAACATGAGCATGGGAGGAGGAGAGAGAGAGAGAGAGAGAGAGGGAGGGGGAGGGAGAAGGAGAATCCCAAGCAGGCTCCATGCTCTGCCCTGAGCCTCACATGGGGCTTGCTCTCACAACCATGAGATCATTCACCTGAGCCGAAATGGAGAGGTGGATGCTTAACCAACTGAGCCGCCCATCTTCTTTATCCATTGATTAGTTGATGGACATTTGGGTTCTCTCTATAGTTAGGGTATTGTTGATATTGCTGCTATAGACATCAGGGTGCATGTACCCCTTTGAATCTGTATTTTTGTATCCTTTGGGTAAATACCTAGTCGTGCAATTGCTGGATTGTAGTTCTATTCTTAATTTTTTATGGAAACTCCACACTGTTGTCCAGAGCAGGTGCACCAGTTTGCATCTCCACCAATAATGCAAGAGGGTTCCCCCTTCTCCACATCCTCACCAACACCTGTTGCTTCTTGCTTTGTTAATTTTAGCCATTCTGACAGGTGTGAGGTGATAGCCCATTGTAGTTTTGATTTGTATTTCCCTGATGATGAGTGATGTTGAGCATCTTTTCATGTGTCTGTTGTCCATTGGTATGTCATCTTTGGAAAAATGTTGATTCACGTCTTTTGTCCATTTTTTAATTGTATTATTTTTTGGGTGTTGAGTTTGATAAGCTCTCTTTAGCTTTTAGATACTAACCCTTTATTAGATACGTCATTTGCAAATCTGTTTTCCTATTGTGTAGGTTGCCTTTTATTTAGTTTTGTTGATTGTTTCCTTTGCTGTGCAGAAGCTTTTTATTTTGATGAAGTCCCAATAGTTTATTTTTGCTTTTGTTTCCCTTGCCTCTGGAGACGTGTCTAGTAAGAAGTTGATATGGCCAGTGTCAAAGAGATTACTTACTACCTGTGTTCTCCTCTAGGATTTTGATAGTTTCCCATCTCAATTTAGGTCTTTAATTCATTTGAATTAATTTTTGTGTATGGCATAAGAAAGTGATCCATTTTTATTTTGCATGTTGCTGTCCAGTTTTCTCAGCACTATTTGCTGAAGAGACTGTCTTTTTTTCCCATTGGATATGCTTTCCTTTTTTGTCATAGATTAATTGACCATATAGGTTGAGGGTTCATTTTTGGGTTTTCTATTCTGTTGCATTGATCTATGTATTTATTTTTGTGTCAGTACCATGCTGTCTTGATCACTACAGCTTTAGGATACAACGTGGAGTCTAGAATTTTGATGCCTCTAGCTTTGCTTGTCTTTTTCAAGGTTGCTTTGGCTATTTGGAGTCTTTTGTGGTTCCATTCAAATTTTAGGATTGTTTCTCCTAGTTGTGTGAATCTTTTGGTTATTTTGAAGTTTAAAATCTAGTTTGGTTTTTAGTTTACACGTATTTAGAGGACTTTCCAGAGATCTTTCTGTTACTGATTTCTAAGTGAATTTCATGACGGCAGAGCACTTCGTTTGTATGAGTCAAATCCTTTAAAAATCACTGACACTTTTTATATGCCTAGATTATGGTCTATCTTGGTAGATACTCTGTATGTACTTGAAAAATATGTGTTTAGCTGTTGTTGGGTGGAGTGTTCTATGAATGTCAATTAGGTTAAGTTGGTCGATAGTGTTGCTTAAATCTTCTGTATCCTGACTGATTTTCTGTGTACTTGTGCTGTCAGTTTTTTAAACGGGTGTTGAAACAGGAACTAAAACAACAAAGTGATCTGCTTCTCATGGCTTCTTTTAAAAACAGTTTTTGCTTCTCATATTTTGAAGCTCTTTTATCACATGCACAGCTGTTTAGGATTCTTGCGTCCTCTTGATGAATTGACTCTTTATCCTTATGAAATGATCCTTTTTGTCCTTAATAATAATCTTTTCTGTGAAATTTACCCTGCCTAATATTAACATAGCCACTCCAGCTTTGTTCTGATTCATGTTAACACGTTAAATCTTTTTTTCATTCTTTTGCTTTTAATGTGTCTGCCTTTACATTTAAAGTGGGTCTGTTGTAGGGAGCACATAGTTGGGTCTTGCTTTTTAACCAGTTTGACAACCTCTGCCTTTTAATTGAGTTGTTTAGACCATTTACATTTTCTTCAAGCATTTAATTTCAGCCCACTTCATTTTGTGTTTCCCAAGTATTGGGATTATTTCATTAAACCTTCCAAGAGGAAGCCTTTTTCTCCCTGCTTCTTAAAGTCTCCTCTTCATTACAGCCCTTTGATTATATTTTGTATCCTCTAGGAACTTGGGATTAGATGAGTTGAGAATTCCTTGGATGTTTTCATACAGCAGTCATGTTCAGAAGAATATCTCCTAAGCATGGCTGTGCAGAGACACAGGTTGGCTCTTAGGGGCCAATGGAGAGACACCTTAGGTTAGATGTTTCTTTCTTTCTTTTTTTTTTTTTTTTTAATGTTAATTTTTGAGAGAGAAAGAGAGAGAGACAGAGACAGAGTGTGAACAGGGGAGGAGCAGAGGGAGAGGGAGACATAGAATCAGAAGCAGGCTCCAGGCTCTGAGCTGCCAGCACAGAGCCCAATGTGTGACTTGAACTCACAAACTGCAAGGTCATGACCCGAGCTGAAGTCAGTCGCTCAACGCTCAACCGACTGAGCCACTCAGGTGCCCCCAGTTAGATGTTTCTTTAGAGCAGATGTGGAGGACCATCTAGAGAAAGGGAAGATGTGGGGAATTGTGAATGCAGAGCTCACCTTTATCTCTTACCCCGACAATTTGTGTTAAGCCCTGAACATGTATCATCTTCTTAGCATAACTAAACCCGGATGATTGATTGGATTCCCCACCTTAGAAAGGAGTTTGGCAACTATTTTTCCACCATCTCTTCATGGCACACTCCCTTTCCATGGTAAGCTGTTTACCAAAAAGTTCTTTCCACCTGAATGTTGTACTGTTCTTAATGGGGGTCTAAGAAATGACTTTTTTCATTGTTACCCATTACATTTTCAGTGAGACACTAACCCCCCTTGCAGGTCACCACCCAGGCAGCTTGAGTCCAGGGCAACCTCCCTGCCCTGATGGGGCTTTGAGCACACGTGAGGAGTCGTGCAGTTTTTACCTTCCCTATGCCTTGTCATTGCCATTTGCATGGGCCATTTGGTCTTCACTCATGTCTACTAAAATTGTTTGGTGATGGTAGCACGTGTCCAAAACAGGGTTTTTGTCAGCTTTGGAACTATTGGCATTTAGGGCCAGATAATTCCTTCTGGTGGAGGACAGTCCTGTATGTTACAGGATGTTCAGTAGGTCCCTGGCTTCTACCTGCTGGATGTGAGCACCTTCCCTCTCAGTCTTAACTTTTGAAAATGTCTCCGATATTGCCAAGTCACGCCCATCAAAGAATCCCTGGCAAAAGAAAATTGGTTCCCAAACAACTTGGTTGTGGTTTCCATGTTTATTGGTAATGACCGCCAAGGTTTCCTTAATTTCATGCATTCTCCGTCACCCTGCAATACCTACCTTCTTTAATTTCATCTTCCCAATCCCCTAATGGTCTGTCCCAAAGTGTACTCTTTTCTTTCCTCCTGCTCTTGGGGCTTTGGGTTCACTTGATTCATTTTACTTGAGCTGTGCGTGTTCTGGCACAATCTAGCTCATTCTAGCTCTCTCTTATCATGTCACTGACAGCCTGTCTGTGCTGCCCTTTGATGTCTTCATCAGCAACCTCTTACCTCCTAATTCTTTTTTGGTCTGATAATAATTCTGTAGGAGTGGGATGGCCACAAACTTTAGCCTCTCCTTGCACGTGTGTTTTGCTGCCTTGTGACCGCTTCCTAGCCGTATGTTTTTTCTTGGTCCTTCCCTCCGTGCATATTACCCTGAGATCTCTGCAGGAAAGACGTTTCCTCTGTCCAGCCGCAGCTAGCACGTCTTACTTGAGTGCACTGCCTCTTCCTCGAGTAGCACGCACCCATGCTTCTGAACAGCTTGTCACCCATGCGAGGCACATAGGAGCCCTTGAATTTTGTAACGAGAAACTGGCCCTGCACGTCTGGAGGTTGACCCTTAGTGGCTTCCTCCTGGAGCTCTGTTTTTTTCCCCCTTCTGGTTTCTCTTAGTCTTGATTATAAACCTGAGTACGCTAAACATAGGGGAAAGGTTTGGATTGTGTTAGACTGGCCTTCTGTGGGAAACATTTTATGGCCTGTTGGGGGTTTCCTTCTGTGAGGTCCGGAGCACTTTCCTTAAGTGGAAAAGGGCTTGTGTTTTGCCAGATTCTCACACCCATTCCACAGGTCAAATAATGAATTTAGTAGAAATATGGAAAAGCTTAGTCTATACGGGTGCCAGAAATTGCCACTCTGAAGGCAGCAGTGTAAACAGTGTGTGACTAATCCTTTCTTTTAAGGAAAGAAGTTCTATGCAATTGTTTCCTTTCTGCTTATAAAGATAGAGAGCTTTCCACAGACTCGGGTCCTCAGATGGCCAGCCCTTCCCCCCAGCTCTGGCCTGTTTTTGCTGGGCTGTCTTGTCCGTGTGTCACAGGCCACCTATCCAGTGTATGGCCCGCTGTGGCCACACTCTTGTCACTACTGAAACCACACTGTGGACGGTGCCAGTGACTTACCCACGCCAGGCGTGGCCTTTCCCGATTTCTTTCTCTGCCTTTTGTGCTGTACTTGGCAGGTGGTCCCCTCTCTGTTCCTCCTCGACACTTTCTTCCATTTATCATTTCTGGACCTTCATTATTCTTGTTTTTCTCCAAATCCTCCCTCCCCTCCCCGTTTTCTCTTTATATCCCTACCCCTGAGCATGAATATCCTCCAGACCGTGTGGTTCTGTGTTCTTTTTTTCTAAAACATTTCTGCCTTTGAAGAAGTTGGCTCCTCTGAGAACATCACTTTTCCCCATCTTGGAGGCTTTCCCTAATCAGCCCTCAGAGACTTGCTCCAGAGTCTCGCTCTAACATAACTCTCATCCTCACCGACTGGCCCTTTCTACCGACTGACCCTTTCTTCCGACTGCCGTAACTCAGCGTGCTGCTTTGCTCTTACTTTTCCCCTTGGCCTTGAACAAGCTGCCCAGTCAGCCAGGCTCAGGACCTTCCTTATCACTTGAATCCTTCTCCTTTTGTTTCCACCTCTCCTGCGTTTAGTCCTCAGGCCTCATTGGTCCTTCTGGTCTTTAGCTCCATCCAGCCATTGCTTGATTTATTCCTTTTAGATATTGTCTAGGGGCGCCCGGGTGGCTTAGTCGGTTAGGCGTCCGACTTTCGCTCAGGTCACGATCTCGCGGTTCGTGGGTTCGGGCCCCGCGTCGGGCTCTGTGCTGACTCCCAGCTCAGAGCCTGGAGCCTGTTTCAGAGTCTGTGACTCCCTCTCTCTCTGACCCTCCCCTGCTCACGCTGTCTCTCTCTCTCTCTCTCCTAGAAATAAATAAAACATTAAAAAAAATAGATATTGTCTAAACACTTCTTGCTGTAGGAGGTGAAGATTTAGCTTACTTAACCTCCTTCTCCCTACACTTCTTCTCAAAATCATTATATCATTTTCATAGTTTGTGTACACCCTGACAGCATATTTATGCTTCTCTTATGTCAGCGTCATGTCTCAGGATCATGAATATGATCTGAAGACCTTCCCTTTTATGAGGCGAGGGCAGTGTCTCCCAGTCTTCCCTCCATTTCTCCTATTCCTTAAGAATTTTCCAGCCTTCCCCAGCTAATTCTGTACATGAATATCACCACGGTTGGTAACATGGTTGTTTCTGACAGTTACAGCATTTATAATACTATGTTCCTGGATGTACAATTCGATGCTTGGGTTTCTCCCTCTGTATGTGTCCTGTGCTCTCATGCATGCTTCTTGAAGGAGAGCATTCCTAGCATCAGATATGAATGTATTCTCCCATTTTTCTTTCCACCACCTGCGTTTATACCATGTAGTCAGGTGTCTCCAAAATTGCAATCCTGTTTTCCATTCTGATTCCTTCCCTCCACCCCCCACCCCCCACCCCACCCTGGGATCATTCTCTTGGAGCTCCCTGTTTTCTGGGTTGCCTGGCAAGCTTATTTTTAGGGGAGAAATAGGAGACCAGTGTTTGAGCTAGGGGAACCTGGAATCCAGAACGAGAAAGCCTTGCTCTGGGAGTGGGGTGGAGTAAGTTTTGTGGTTTACACCACACAGTTCCATTCTTTTAGAGAAAAATGCTCATACACACACACACACACACACACACACACATATACATACACACACACATATATATATATATTCTCCCCCCCTCCCCCCCGAGAGGAGTAGAAATCTGACTTCTGGATGCTCTGTTTCCTAGAGTTGGGGAACAGTTGCCTTTATATATAGATTTCTAGTGAAGACACCTGTATACAGCCCTACTTTTTTTTTTTTAAATCACCCTTTGCTTTACTTGGTTTCACGTCCAGCGCTCCTCTGTGTTTCCCTGCGAAGATTGCTTCCTTTGTGCCTGTGCCCTCACACAGTGGTTCTTGACCAGTGCCCTTATGCCTAGTGGTTGCAACCCATTAGGGAGTCACGAAGTCATGAAATCAATGTAATGGTTCAAAAAATAGATTGGGGGACAAAATATCAGTATTCCACACATGGTAAAGGTAAATATTTTGTAAAACTTGTTTCAGTTACATAAAAACACAGACCCTTATGTAGATTATATGGTCTCCATGTAAAATGTACTTCTTACTACAGGGTACGTACTGCTAAACCAGGCAGCCTTTCTCAGCCCACTTTGAATCTTACAGATTTGTTGAAATATCTCTTGTGTGTTTATTAATGGGTAACACGGGCCGTATTTAGTACCCTGTGTGGCATAGGTATCGACTAATCAGAAGGGATGCTAGAACAGAGACCCAGAGATCCAGTTCTGGTGAATGTTAACTCCTTATTTATAGGATTGAAGGGATGTCTTGTCGGGGCCTGGAGGAGGGAGTAGGGAGGGACGCTAAGGGCCTTGGGTTAGTAAGTCTCTATCAGAAAAGAGTATTTCAATATTTTAATGACTAGCATGGCTGTACTGTTGTGTAACAGCCAAATGCCAATTCTGGATTTAAATCTGTATTTTTTTTAATGTTTGTTTATTTTTTGTGTGTGTGGGGAGGGCCAGAGAGAGAGACAGACACAGAATCTGAAGCAGGCTTCAGGCTCTGAGCTGTCAGCATAGAGCCTGACATGGGACTTGAACTCACACACCCTGAGATCATGACCTGAGCCCATCCAAGTCACACGCTTAATGGACTGAGCTACGTAGGTGCCCCGAATCTTTTCTTTTTTTTATTCCTTATAATTTTAAGGGCATCTTTGGAGGAAGACAAGATAGATACCTAAAAACCATTTTTTTCCCTTAAAAACAGTTTTGAACCAGAGGTCCTGTAGTTTTCATTTTTACTTTTCTCAAATATTTTAGTATGTTTTTAGAAAAATTGTAATGCTCTGACAAATCTGATGTTCTCTGGTGAGTGTTAAGCTTCCCCCCTCCCCACTGCCCCCACCGTGGGAGAAGGGAAGAATGGAAAAAATCTCAAATGAAGGGAGAGAGGTTATTCTGAAATACTTGGGTAAAAAAAGAGAGAGGAGTTAAAGAGAATACACATTTGTAGGGCTGAGAGGTGGTTCAGAGTGGAAATAACTGAGTGATGAAATTAGAGGGGAAAGTGGACACGAACTGTGAAGGAGGAAGAAGGGAAGAGAGAAAAAGATGGCGACCGTGTCTTTGTGAAGTGAGTGCACACTTTCCTCCATGTGCCCACATGATGCACTGTCCACGGCTTTGTTTCTTTCTCCGTGAGGCTGTCGTGCAGAACGGCTTCAGTCTGTTCTTGTGTGTTTACACACTGGCACTGGGGAACAGGAAAGGAGCTAGAGCCTGGGGAAGCACAGTTCAGGTGTAGCTCCATGTGTGCGATTTGTGACTTGGACACTTACACTGTAGTCAGTGATGGCTGAGCAATGGTGCTCAAGTTCTAGACCCGGTGACCTCATCTTACTTGTTTATTCAGTACTTTCCAGTTAGATTTAGGGAAAAGGAGCCCATATATAAGCTCTCAGCTCCTTTCTTGCTGATTTCTGGCTGCCTCTCACTTCCTTGATTCAGAGGGGAGAGAAGGGAGGAACTCAACTAGAAGCAGGCCCCCCAGTCGTACCTAGCTGGCAGTGGTCACATCTTGAATGCTGGGCTCTTCTCTTCTGAATAGGAACAAGCCTGTACTTCTGCCAGCAGGTGTCAACAGTGTAGTGACAGCGTGACAACACAGCGGGGGAGTGCGTGGCCCCTTTTCATGAGGCTGATGGAGTAGACCTGTGGTTCTTACATTCACCACCAGATGTGTCCAGCTGTTATGCTTTCTACTCGATTCCAACCAAACATACTTCAAGTTTAAACCAACACTTACCTCATCAAAACAAAAGTGTTTACAACATTAAGCCTTGCTTAGACTTTTAGTCATTGAAGTCGTTAGTCTAGTGATAGAGGGAGCGCCCTTCCATGGGGTTGTGTGAGAAGACTCAGGTCCAGCGTGAATTTTCCTAGGCTTTCCTGCAACTCTGAGGTTTAAAGTGGTAGATAGAGATCACTGCCTGGGTAAGAGGGAAGCACCATTAATCCCAGCCTCTTCCTTCCTTTCTCAGGGACACCTTAGCCCACAGAACCCCTCATTTTATCATTAGGATCAATCAGATAGACTGACTTTATTCAAGACAGTTGTTGCTTTTAATAAGGCAATGTGCGGTGGCGTTTTTGGTGGTTTGACAGTCGACATTACATACTTACCTGTCACAATGTCATTTCTTTTCGCTGACAGTTCCTTATTAGGGAGCGTCTTTGGGGCCTGGGGGAACCTTATCAGTGTGATTATATCCCAGGCAGCCATATCCTAAGTTAAAGTATCACAGTTTGGAAATATGTGGATTGGTGTAGACAGACGGCTTTAATATGCCACAGTTGGTAAAATTCAAGGTGACACTGGAGAAGTCTCCTTCCAAAGCCTCCATTTGCTGCTATAGCGCTCTGTCCTGGTGGTTTTGGTACAGTTAAGCATCTTCTGCAACGAATTGGTATATCTTCTTTACATTGTTTATTTATTAGTCTTACTTAGCTAATGATTAGTTCTGTCCTCCAGGGAATTATTAAATGTGGGCAAAGGCTAGTTATTATTTTAAAGTTCACATTACATGCTGAATGATAATCCACTGTGTATATACACCGCATCTTCTTTATCCATTCATCTGTCGGTGGACACTTGGGCTGTTTCCATAATTTGGAAATAATGCCGCTGTGAACATAGGGGTGCATGTATCCCTTTGAATCAGTGTTTTTGTAGTTTTTTGGATAAAATACTCAGAACTAGTATATAACACTGTATGTTAACTATACCGGAACTTAAATAAAAAACTACTTTAAAAAAGTACAGTTTCTTTTACGTGCAACAAGAGAACTGTAGAAAATGGTTGGACCAGCAGGTGAATACACAGTAATTGTGTTCAGGACCCCTCAGAGTTCTTCACTTGGGGACTTGAAGAAATGAGATGGTGATTCATTACTCTTACCCTTGTTCCTCTTCTTAAGAACGAATAATGATAAAACGTTTAACCTGAATAGTACAGTTTTAATTGCTTTGAGGTACAGCATAAAATATTTAAATATTAACTAGAAGAAGTTGAATGTGTTTCTTTATCATAATTATATTTCAAAAGATAACTGAAAATTTTTTTCAGTTTTGTGTGTTCTGATTTCTTTTTTAATAAGCATTTCTTTTTTCCTTTGGCCTGTGTGACGGTGATTCTGTGGTTATAGCTCAGGAAGGTGAGACTCAAAGAGGTTGGCCTTCTCTCCTTCTGTCATTAGGAAGGTCCCACTGTTTACAGACTCTGATTGTTGACAGTTAATTTTGCATAACAAGAAAGGGACTTCTTGTCTAATCCCCTTTCTGTATTTTCTTCCTCCTTTCCCTTCTTTGCATTTCCAATATTGCCTACTTATCACTGTATATAAAATACACTTTTTAAATATACGTACCTGCTTCTGTATGTGTCTGTGTCTTATATATAAATGGCCCTTGTTCTGCATAAAGGCTCTGTGCGCCACGTCTTCTGATAGAATCTGCCTCTGGTGGCCTATTCAGCCTTGACTAGATAAACAAAGTCTCTTTTATAGTAACGTTTCTAAGTGTAAGCAGTTAGTTCCTTGGGTTATAAATGGTGAGGTACAGTACTTGAAGAGAAAACTTGAGCCTTGCATGGCATCGATGTTCCTTTCTAAGTTTAACATCTTTATTTTTTCCTTCTTGGTTTTAAAAATCCATAATTAATTTCCCTGTCCCGACTTTGTTTCTTCCCAGAGTGACACCCCTTTCCTCACAGAATGTGATGATTCATCACGGCCAGACCCAGGAGTATGTGCTGAAGCCCAAGTACTTCGCAGCCCAGAAGGTGATCTCGGGAGAGCAGTCCACTGAAGGTTCGTTCCCTTTGAGATTCAGGCAGGGTCAAGTTACGGCGCCTTTTCAGTGTGAGTATAGTCCAGTCAATGGTTTTCCTAAGTTATAGCATCATAGTTTGGAAACATTTTGTTTGGTTTGGAGGGCTTTAATGTGTCACAGTAGATAAAACTTAAGAGTCCTTTAAAAGAAAACAACAACAAACCCATGCTAGTTCCCAAAACAACCACATAGCAGCACAGATTCTTTATTTTGAGGAAAGGCAGTTTCCTTGGATATTGGCAAAGAGTCTGGAGCGACCTGCCTGTAATTCTGTTTCTGCAAGATGGCTCCGTTTCGGAGACATACTTGCTCTAATTTTAGATACTCTTGTACGCCTGACATGTTTACATTGATAAAATATTTTCTTTAGTAAGCTAGCCAGGATTCATTCCATGTGAAATGTCTGAAGTGTCCTGCACTACTCTCTGAGGCTCACCTACTGTTGATGTTTTTATGATACAAGGTCCACTTTTTAGTAGATGGAGCAGATGGTGTGGCAGGTTTTTACTCCGAATTTGTAAAGAGCTATTGTGTCAGTGGCCAGCTTGGTTAATATCTCACTATGTGGGAAGCTCAAGGACAAGGCCTGGCTCAAAGGGTGGGGAATGTGATGATTTGTGGTTTAGGTATTACAGAGTGTCTGCTGGCAGCATCTGGAGGAAACGTTCCGGAGTGAGGCGCAGACCATTCAGAGCTGAGCGCTAGACCCACACGCTCGTTCCAGCAGCTTCCTGCTCTGTCTCACGTTGACTGATTGCCTGCGCCACAAGTAATGAAAGAGAATGCCAGTTGTGAGGTTGAAAAGGACTGTCTTTCACCACCAAGAGGAGTGCAAATAGCTGAGAAAGAGTTTTTCCTACTGTTTGACCACTTAGAAACCTATATCTTTGTGGCTTTGATTCCCTGGACACACCCCCACCTCCCTATGTTGGTCACTATTCTAGAGTGACTGACTTCCCTTACAGTTGGCTGCTTAACAGAAAGAGTATCTAATACAAGGTTTGTTCTTTGCATTTTCCATCTTTTGGGAAAATTCTGCTCGGTGACCTGAGCCTGGACCCCCAGAGTAATAGTTGGATGAGGGTTATTGGGCTGATGAGGAAAGCAAGTTTTGGGGATTCTCAAGAGGGAAGACTGGAGAAATCATACAGATCATTTCCTCACCCTTTAGGTAAGATATTTCCTAGTCATTTGCAAGACAGTTGGCGTGTCCATCTTGTTTTTAAACGTCCTCAGGTGAGGGGCGCCTGGGTGGCTCAGTTGGTTGAGCGCCCGACTTCAGCTCAGGTCAAGATCTCATAGTTTGAGAATTTGAGTCCCAATTCAGGCTCTCTGCTCTCAGCACAGAGCCTGCTTCGGATCCTTTGTTCCCTTCTTTCTCTGTTCCTCACCCACTCATGCTCTCTCTCTCAAAAAATTAATAATCTTAAATAAAGGTCCTGTGGTATAAGTGCTTCATAACCTGTTCTGTGTGACTATCCTTGAGTATATAATATTTTTCTAATCTTATTTCAAAAATAACTCCAATATTATTTCCTTGGGTTTTTATGTAGACCATGTATTTCTTAGATATTCTCCAGAATCAGAATGTGATGGAAAGAGAGTTTTTGAAAGCTTATAATCATACTGGTAAGGAAGAGAATTTGAACTACATGGAAGTGTCAGGAAAAGGTGGTCTGAGAATCTTGTATTAAGACTAGGGATGAGATTGGTTTTGGTTTGTCGATGATTCATTATTGGAATGACTGGTCCCACCGTATGTATTTTATTTTATTTTAAATGAGTATTTATTTGGTGGGGGAGAGAGAAAGAGGGAGAGAAAGAATTCCAAGCAGCCTACACACTGTGAATGCAGAGCCCTATATGGGGTTCCATCTCATGAACGATGAGATCATGACCTGAGCCAAAATCAAGAGTTGAACACTTAACTGACTGAGCTGCCCAGGCACCCCTGTTGTGTGTTTTTATTTTATTTTATTTTAGTTTAGTTTAATTTATTTTAGTTTCATTTTATTTATTTTTAATTTTTTAATGTTTATTTTTGAGAGAGAGAGACAGAGCATGAGTGGGGAAGGGCCAGAGACAGAGGGAGACACAGAATCTGAAGCAGGCTCCAGGCTCTGAGCTGTCAGCACAGAGCCTGACATGGGGCTCAAACCCACAAACCGTGAGATCATGATCTGAGCTGAAGTTGGACGTTCAACCAACTGAGCCACCCAGGCGTCCCTGTTGTGTGTATTTTAAACTCTCAAACCTATGCTGAAGGGTCTTCTTGAAGATGAAATTAAAGTTTAGAAAAACAGGAAGATAAGTATTGTCCATAAATTTGCCACCCATTCTGTTCAAATGCAGTTTCCCTGGGGCACCTGGGTGGCTCAGTTGGTTGAGTGTCCAAATCTTAATTTTGGCTCAGGTCATGATCTCTGGGTCATGGAGTCAAGCCCTGGATTGGGCTCCGTGCTGAGAGTGGAGCCTGTTTAAGATTCTCTCTCTCTCTCTCTCTCTCTCACTCTCTCACTCTCTCTTTTTCTCTCTGCCCCTCTTCCTGCTTGTGCTCTTTCTCTGTCTCTAAAATTTAAAAAAAAAATCTTAAAAAAATGTGGTTTCTCCATAGCTGGGAGCTAGTAAGCGAATTCAGACTAATGCATAATCACAGTGATGGGGCTCTTTGCTCAAACTCCCTGGGATTTCGTGACTGTTCAAAAAAGAGGCCCAGATGGGGCGCCTGGGTGGCTCAGTCGGTTTAGCATCCGACTTCAACTCAGGTCATGATCTCATGGTTTGTGGTTTTGAGCCCTGCATCGGGCTCTGTGCTGACAGCTAGCTCAGAGCCTGGAGCCTGTTTCACATTCTGTGTCTCCCTCTCTCTCTGACCCTCCCCTGTTCATGCTCGCTCTCTCTCGCTCTCTCTCTCTTTCTCTCTCTCTCTCAGATATTAAAAAAACAAACAAACAGCCATTCAAAAAAGAGGCCCAGGAACCCAACTGAAGCAGACATACAGAAAGACCAGGAAAGGAGATGTGGCTATTTTTTTTTTTTTTGCTGAGTCCAGAATTCTATTGAGGGCTGGAAGGCTAATGGGAAAGTTTTTAAAAGAGGTAATTTGGCAGGACAACGAGGATACGGAAATAGCAAAATTGAGTAAGAACAACAATAGATTAAAACTAGAAAGGAGGAATGAATCACACTTAGAACTTAAAAGTGATGTCTCCCCACGTCCAGCTTTGTATTAGGTGACAGGAGCCCCCAAGGAAAACTTACTTGTAGGAGAAAGGAAGAGATGTGAGTAAGGGAAGTCAGAGGAAAAGCAAGAACTTTTAGTGTTTTTAATTTTATCCTTGTAGAAGAGATCAAATGGGAACAGATGAACCTCTCAATTTGCTGAAGAAATTGAGGGTCCTGTTGTAGGAGCAGATAATTCTGACTTATGAGAAAAACAGAAGATATTCCCAGCAGGGAGAGATCATACATCTTGGGAAGAGTCTGAGGGACCAGTGTGTCATAACGGTCCACTGCCATTACTTTCAAGAAGCTTAGGAGACTAGAGAAACCATTGAGGTTGGCAAAAGACAAGTGTTGTTTTTTCTGTTTCATAGGGATACAGAACGTGGTCTACTGCAATGACCAGTTGGTAGGCTTAATGGCATCTTGCAAACAGCAGTAATGTTTACCTAGAGCTCTGAGCACCGTGTAAATTAATCACCTCATAATCAGGGGTGGCCACAGCCCTGCAAGCCTGAGTGAATAAGGATGTGCTGTTGCTGCCTATGGGCAAAGAGAGAAATGGTCAGAGTAAGCAGGAAGAGGATGACAGTGGGGGGTGATGGGTCCAGTAAAGCAAAATGTGTTAATGTGTGAAGTCTCACGGTCTCTAGGGAAAACAAGGTAGACAGGGAGAAACAAACCGTCAACTTGTTAGGGAGGTGTTCTCTGCTGTGAGGAATGAAGATCTTACTAGAGTTTCGCAGAGTCTTGCTGACCTAATTCGCCTTCCCTAACCCTGTGCCCATCCTGCTTTTCCCATTTTGATTCTGCGTCACTTCCCAGGTCACTGCACATCCTGCCTTGGGTGTTCGCTGCTTACTGGATATCTCCAGTGACACTGATGGTGCTATGCTTCGTTCATTGGTCTCGAGAGAATTTAATTTGCATGAGCATCAGCTAGAGGAGGGGTCTGTAAACTTTCTCTTAAAGGATCTGACAGTAAATACTTCAGGCTTAGTGAGCCAAGATACATGACTGAGGATGTTATATGTAGGTTCTTACATAACTGTTAAAGATGTGACCATTTAAAAATGTGAAAATCATTTTAGCTGGAAGATTGTTTAAAAAATAGAAAACAACTGAGTGGCTTACTAGTTTGGTCTCATGGGTTATAGTTTTCTGGGTGCTGAATTAGTGGCTCAGTCTCACAATGTACTGAAAGCATCTAGATTTTGGACCTGTAGGTACTAGAATATAGCCGTTGAATCAAAAGCTGTCCAGCAGGTGCTGTTTATATCCAGTTGTCCTTCATTGTAACCGTCCTCGGCAACCCATCCTCCTTGCTGTGATGGTTCTCAAATGCATCTCCACTAGTTTGAAGACAGCCAGAAAAACATGAACTACCAGGAAACCACTCTTGTCTGATAAGTCTTGTTTCCTTTAATGTTAGGGTGACAGGCCACACAGCAATTGGGAAAATAATGGATGTTACCCCTGGCTGTTGAAAGAAAGCCTTTTAATATTGACAGAAATAACATTTTTATTGGATGAACCAGGAATTGCCATCTGGCTAGACTGATTCACATTAAACTATTACCTGAGTTCCTCCAAAAGTTAAACATAGTTGCTATATGACCAAGCATTTCCACTTCGAGGTATATACTCAAGAGAATTAAAAACATATGTTCACACAAAAACTTGTATACACATGTTCATAGCAGCATCATTCATAACAGCCAAGAAGCGCGAACAACCAGAATGTCTGTCATCTGATGAATGGATAAACAAAATGTGGTAGATCTTACAATGGGTTGTTCAGCTATAAAGAAGGGACGGGATACTGATACATGCCACAACGTGAATGAACCTTGAAAACACGTGGAGTGAAGGAATCCAGACACGAAAGGATTCAGATCACACAAAATTCCATTATATGAAGTGTCTCAAATAGGCAACTCCATATGGACAGAAAGTAGATGAGTGATTGCTAGGGGTTGAGGGGAGGGGGCATGGGTAATGATTGTTTACGGATAAGGAGTTTCTTTTGGGTTGATAAGTATTGTGGAATTAGATGGTCATGATGGTTGTATAATCTGAATATATTAAAAGCTATGTTATGTTAAAAAACATTAATAGAAAATTTTTTTTTTTGCCACATAAGTAGTTACAAAAAATTTAGTATCAGCTCCTAAGAATGGAGCTCATTGGCTCTCCATAGAGATGGTCTGAGAGGAGAGTCGTCTTCCTTGGTGAACTCTAGCAAAGAATTTGAGCATGTAAACCAGATTCTATTGTGTTGATTTTAGAAGTGTTTATAACTCAGAGGAAGAAAAGTTAAAATGACATGATAACATTTGAAATACTACCTCATAAACACCGTTGAGATTATTAGTATAGCATATGTTCAGGAGCAAACACAAATCATTTGTGCAAAAAAGAAATTAGTTTGACTTAACTCTTTAGAAAAAGCCCTCAGAGGAAAGTGAGTATCCACACCAGACTGCGGCCTAGTAAAAACACCATGGGATGCTTGATGATGGTAAATGCAGAGAATATTTCTCTTAGAATCTGTGGTGGAAGCACGTATTTTATCTCTGGGGTTGTGAGTACTGGAGAGCTGACTAAGATAGGTAGATAGGTAGACTTACTTCAAAAGGAGATCTTTAGGATGAGCCAAAATGTTGTTGTAACTGAACTGGTTTGTAGTTTATACAAAGAGCCCTAAGAGCTAAAAAGATGGGGCAGGCTCTGGTTTAATGGTATAGCTGCTTAGTGTCTTGAAATACTTAGAAATTTAAACTTCTCCAAATCAGATTTTCCATTTGCATTCCAATTGTTTTCCTATCAAGGTGGACTTAGCCTTTAAACAGCTATTTTTATTTTAAAGTCACCTAAAATTTTGGTTCTTTAAGTTCATAGCAGAAACTTTGAATTTCAGGAAGGACGAATGTCCTGTTTTATATACTACCTTCCTTCAAGTTTTAAAAGCAGATACAAGTCAGACCATGAAAAGAATTGCCAATTTAGCTTGTGATTTGCTGAAATACGGGGGAGAGATTGGTTACTGGCATTTCAGGGGCATCTGGGTGGCTCAGTCAGTTAAGCATCTGACTCTTGATTTTGGCTCAGGTCGTGATCTCTCAGTTCCTGGGTTCGAGCCCCACGTCAGGTTCTGTGCTGACAGTGCGGAGTCTGCTTGGGATTCTCTCTCTCTCTCTCTCTCTCTCTCTCTCTCTCTCTCTCTTTCTCTCTCTCTCTCTGCCCCTCCCATGTGCTTGTTTGCTTTCTCAAAATAAATAATCTTGAAAATGAAAGCAGATACAAGTCAGACTATTAAAAGAATTGCCAGTTTATCTTGTGATTTGCTGAAATATGGGGGAGGGGGATTGATTACTGGTGTTTCAAACACATGGTACTGTTGTTAAATTACAAAAGAAGTTGGGACAGGCCCACTAATTTTAGTGTTGAGCATAGGCTTTGTGCTTGAATAAGCAGCCACGGTGGTGCAGGAAGCAGGTCCACAGCCCCCACTGGGCCCCTTTTGACAGAAGAAAATGTAATCCTGTCTTAGCTGGGACCACAGGAGACTTCTTAGCCCTGGATCCTGTGGTCCGTGTTGACTTCTCTCGGTCCTTGGAGTAGACCAGCCAGCCCAGCAGCTGCGTGGCAGTCAGTCACAGGCTCATGGGAGTTCCCAGCTCCCCCATTAGAAAGTAGAACAGCCACCAGGTTTCAGATCTGAAAAGGGGAGGCAAAGACTCCATTCCTACAGCAGCAGCCTTGCTACCCGAGCCCCAGCGTCTCAGGTCTGGGCATATGCGACCTGCTCTTTGTACTTCCAGTGACACTGTGGTTGGATATGCTAGAGTGAGCCCTCAGGCTTTGTCCCCAGGGACATCAAGAAGCATACAGGACATGGAAGTACCTCCAGTTTGATGGTTCCGTCTCCCCTTTGGAAAAGGAGGCTCAGACATGTCGAGTGAAGATTGTGTGCGGTTGCACGCAGGCTGGTGCAGCGAAGAGGTTACCAGCCAAACGGTGCCCTTCCTGCGTGTCCTTGTGAGACGACGATGGCTGTGCAAAGGCTCTGAGCCAACAAGAGTTTTCCTTTGGCAGAACAAATCCGAAGACTCGGAGACAGGCAGTGTTTGGCTGGGATGGTTCTGCTTGCCCCAGCCACTTCAGGACGTGGGCCTATTAAAGGTTAAAGGCTCTGGGCGCCCAGTGCCAGTTTGAGTCGTCACACGGAGAGGGTCTGTGGTGTAGTTGACAGCAGCCACCGTGGGACAGAAGGCGGTTTGAGGAAGAAAGACCAAATTCATTCTCCACCTGTCGGCTCTTCACAGCATAGGAGGAGAAACCCCGGACCGGCAGTCGGATAAAGGCAAATGTAGATGGAATCAGTAGAGCTGAGGAAATCAGAGCCAGATTCTTCTGCGTGGGGTGAGGTGTGAGAGGGAGATCTTCAGAGGAGGTGCGGTTTGGAAATGCAGTTAAAGAAGAGTCTGGTCTTGAAAAGTAGCCTAGCCTTCCTTCAGGATACACATGAGAGGAGAGAAAAGAAAGAGCAGAAGGAGAAACTGCATGTGCTGGCAACTCCAGGTCTCTGCGATGGCCTCACTAACCGTTACTGATTGATGGGAGCCTCACCGTGGCAGAGCTCTGCCCGTGGATGGTGCGCACCTCTGGGGAAGGAGAATTCTGTGGGCATATGCTCTGCAGCCCTGCAAGCCTTGTCTGGAGACCACTTTGGCTTGTCATGTGCAGATGAATGTCTGTAGGATTGGCCTCACACCAGCCAAGTGGGTACTAAGTGGCAGTGGAAGTGGGACCAGCCAGAAACTGGATCATACGAGAAGCTGATGAAAACTAACAAAGAAATGATGTAGCGCTTAAAATACCAGGTGTGAAAAAAAGACTGCTTTGAGGAAGGAATTACGGTAAAGCTCCATGCTCTTTCCCTTGTGAAATCAAACTCCTGGTTGGCTGCTTGGTCACCCACAGTACACTTTGTGTGGGAATAGGAACCATGAGCCAGTTTCTAGCCGTATGTCAGTGTGGATGTTAGCACTGTAGATGGCTGGAAGAAACTCACCCGTTCTTCACTAATTTCTGACAAAATCCTCATTGGCTTAAAAGCCTAGACAGCAAAGCAACAGCATAAATAGGTACAAACTGATGCTTGAGAACACATTCCAGTGATGAAGGACCAGGGTTTTCCTGAGCGGATGCCCTTAAGAATCTATATTCCATTCAAGGGCAGGTATTACCTGTTGCAGAGAAAGTTCCATGTGCAGTCTTCCCTTGGCTGCTGTGTCTCAGTTGGGGGTGGTGAGGGCGGGTTGGTATGTTTTATCCAACAGTTGTTTGATCACATCTCAGTCCAGACATGTACGTGAACGCGAACATTCACTTTACTTCTTGATTCCTTACACACAGTGAAAGAGTGCTGGGAAATAATAGACATAGACTGATTATAAATACTTCCAAGAAGCTTATCCAGTGATATTAAAAACAGCAGTGGAGGAAACCTAGAGTGAAGGGTTATGTAATCTCAGTTCCCCAATGGGCAGCCTTTCGTGCCAGAGAAGGAGTTTTCAATCCCAAGGGCCCAAGATTTCATAATAAATAAAGTAGTCCAAGGATATTTCTGGGTGTTGAGACTGAGTTCAAGATATTGAGAAATAGATACTGTGTGGTTCCAGAATATTCTATGATCAAACTGTGATATTGGTGGGGGAGAATACCACGAATAAATTTACAGATTGCCTGCAAAGTACAAAACAGCATTTTGGGAAGAGAAAACCTGCACTTGAAAAAGAAGGGATGCTGCCTTCTCAGCCTTTGGATCTCTTTGCCAGGAATTGAGGGCTTTACTTTGATTTTATTCCTGAATAAGAAAATTAGTTTCTAGGGAATGATCTTTGTTAGAGTTGAAGTGATAGCTTTGATTTGACATAAACGAGATCATACAAAATACTGCTAATGAGATATTCCAAAGGGAGTTGAAGTAGAATTTGTATTTGCTTGGTTTAGTCTCCTTAAAGAGGGGTCCTCTTAGTATTGAAAATTACTGCCTTATGGTGAGTCTGTGTGTCCCTACTTGGAGGTAAAGACTTCCCTACCTTCCTTACATGTTATGACCTTTCTTAAAGAGCTTGTGTTGTAATTTTCTACAGTTTTAGTTAAGCATGATTTTTTGATATTTACTTAGTATTAGCCCCTTGGGAAATTGAAATGTATCTGTACTGAAACCCAGCTCCCCAAGTTCTGTGTTCCCATACAGAGGAAGTCCAAGTTCACACATGGTTGGAATAGGAGGGAAACCTTTCTTCCCTCAGTGAGGTAATTGCAATATGGTTGTATTTGAGTAATTCTGACAGGAAAACATTAAACCATGAAACATGTACGTATGATGTATGTATCCGTATACATACACATATACGTTTAATCACATATATAAATGCGTGTCATTTAAAGAGTGATTTTTTGCAGCTGCCTACATTATCCATATTGCAAGTATCCGTTAAAAGAAATTCTTGTAGCCCTAACTGTGTTTCACACATTGGGTCTTCCAAGGTCCCAGCTTTTTTAACTACATGAAAACTTTCAACAGGCAGTGATTGCTCTTGTGAAAAAAAACATCATAGTTATTTAAAAACCCCTGTGTCCTAAGAACAGACTTAGAAAGCTTTGGGGGAAGAAAAATGATCTAGACAGCAGGTGGGAGGGTGGTGGTGGTCGGTGGTGGTGGTGGTTCTCTTTGGTAGATGGCCCCGGGGCTGCTTGCGTGGGATTGAGTGCTCTCTGGCTAACGATGTCTGGAATCGCACACCCCAGGCAGCTGTGCTCCTTGCTGTAATGAACGTAGTTTAATGGCTACAGGTGCATCTCCTGATCGCCGCTGCCTGCCTCAGATCCCAGAGAAACCGGAGCTCTTCCTCCCACACTTTCAGTTTACATTCCTTGCAGAGGCTGCTGAAGCCGGCTCTGCTTTACTTTGGAGGGTTGGTTACAGACTAACACTCCCCAAACAAAATCTTTTGGTATTGTTTTTCCTTTACTGGCCATTCAGAGATACTATGCTGCCTTTGTTGATTCGATTAGGCAGGTGCTTTCTGTTCCAAAGGTCTTTCCTAAGGTTTTGTAACTGTAGATACTTAACAAAAACAGAGCACTATTTAAGTGTGCTTTAGTTTGTTTTTATAGGGGTAGAGGGAGGCACATACATTTTGGTATTATTTCCCTGACCTGCTTAACTTTTTTTCATATTATTTTAAATACCAGAATAACTAATACAAATGTAGATCTTACTTGCATAGCATTCTTCCTTCCTCCTCCTTGCCATGGCTTTCTTGTGGGTATAGTGGACTTTCCCACCCCTTTGACATTGAGCTTGGCTGAGTGACTTGCTTTTACTACTGGACTGTGGACAGAATGGCAGTGTGCCGGCTATGAGCTTCAAGTTGTGTGGTTCCAGCCTTCCTTATACCATGAAAAAGGCGTGTATCTGGTCTGCTGACATGCCGGTTCCTTTGACTTCTGCTGTTCTTAGTTTACCTTAGCAGGGAAGATTATCTATTTATTTAATGTTCATTTATTTGAGAGAGAGACAGAACGTGAGCAGGGGAGGGGCAGAGACAGAATCCAAAGTAGGCTCCAGGCTGTCAGCACAGAATCTGATGTGGGGCTCAAACTCATGAACCACGAGATCGTGACCTGAGCTGAAGTTGGATGCTCAACCCACTGAACCCCCCAGGCACCCCAGAAGATTTACTTTTTAAAACAATCTGGACAATTGTTAGAGCTGATGATGCGGTTTTAATCAGACAGGACACATATAGGTAAAAATGCTATTCTGGGAGACCACACCTTCTTGCCACAGTGAACCAGAAGAAGGGTAGGCACCTGACCCGAGAAAAGCAATCTGAGTTGGCCAGCTGCTGTTAGGTGGCCTGACAGAAGAGCATTCCCTAAGAGGGATGATATGGATGAAATAAGATGAATCTGAATTTTTCAGGGAATTTGTAAGTTAAACAGTAAGAAACTGGAACAGAAGTAGAATACCAAGTAGCAGCAGAAACAGCCATCAAGAGACAGCTACCATGTTCATGTCAGGTTCAACAGCATTTTCTGAAAAGGACTGGCTATAGGGCAGCATATAATGGGCTGCTGAAAGCACTGTGGATTGTTAATGTCTTCCCAGTTAAGGAAGTATATTCAGGTCTGTAAGGTCAGGCTTATGCGGCCGGCAGTTCCCAGGTTGTCTTGAGACTTGCATTCTGCATTGCTGTGCCTCGCTTTCCTGCGCAGTCCCAGGTGAGCATCCCCCACGTTGGATTGTAGGCAGCGACCCCAGCAAGCACGCGTTCCATGTGAATCTTGTCTCTCACAGCTGCATACCTTGATGTCTCAGAGCACCAGACGCTGTCATTTAGAGACGGAAAACCCAGCTGCTTTACTGTTTTTGCTCCCTTAATCCTGTCTATGTCGTTGTCTTTCTGAGAAAGCTTGGGGTAGGTTGGTGGCTGCACAGAGAGGTGAGCCAGGCCAGTTCCATATTTTCCCCAAGACCCCTACAGCGCCCAGAATTGTTCTCATGGCCTGGGCTTTCATAGCGCCTGCTGTGTTAACTGTATTTATGTCTCCGTGCCCATTTGGATTTTTAATAGAAACGTTTTCAGGTCTCAGATTCTTGCTTACATCGAATGGAAAAGTGTCCAGCTTCAGTTTATGAGCAAGTGTGGACAGAAACCTTGTCAGAAGACCCCTGAGGTCCCATCATGCCTCCTCCTCCTCTTTCTCGGGTACGAGTTTCTGGGCAGCCCCAGCGGGGCATGTGTGTAAATACCTGTCAGGCATGCTCTGCCATGTCTCAAACATGGAACTAGAGCAAAATTAGACACCTCCTTTTAAAGTTTTAAAAAAGACTCTTAGTGGAGAAAGTGATTCATAATGTTTCTTGTCAGAGATCCCAGTTTCCAAAGCACACCTTAATACACCTCAAGAACATATAATATGTATTTTTAAAAAACCTGCTAAAGGTACTGGAAATTATATTCTGGTCTCAGAACATCAGGTAATTAGGAAATATGGACGTAAGCTCTTTGTCCCCGCCAGTGACATTCTGTAGATTCTGTTTTCCACATCTCTTTAGTACTTATTGTGCGTCAACCAATGTGCTAAGTGCCGCCTCTTCATTAAGTCAGTGTGTTACATTGTAATATTGGTATATGGACTATTTAAAATTAACCCTACATATAGTCATGTAAGTTGGTTAGGAACAAAGAATATAATGAGTTAAAAATTGCCAAACCAGGACGCCTGAGTAGCTCATTGGGTTAAGCGTCGGACTTTGGCTCAGGTCATGATCTCCTAGTTCATGAGTTTGAGCCCTGCATTGGGCTTGATACTGTCAGGGCAGAGCCTGCTTCTGATTCTCAGCATCCCCCCCCCCCCCACCCCGCCCCGCCTCTTCCCCACTTGTGCTCACTCTCTCTCAAAAACAAATAAACATTTAAAAAATACTTTAAAAAATTACCAAAACCGATCTTATTCACTGGGAGGTGTGCCCCTTTTCCCAATATGGTGACAGATGGTAGCTCTAATTGTGATGAGCATAGCATAACGGATACAGTTATTGAAACACTGTCGTATACCTGAAATGAATGTAGCATTGTATTTCAACTATATTTCAGTAAAAAAAGTGGGAAAAAAAGAGTGCTGCTTGAGCTCTGTTATTTCTAAGTGGGTACAAAGCTAAATTTGATTATGTTAAAAAAAATCCGTCAACTTCATTATTATTTGTAGAGCTTTTATTGACAACAACACTTAAAAATTATCTGAACTTAGAGTTTCTGGCAAGAATTGCTTAACTTAATTAGCCAAATGCAAAATAAGCCGTTCTAATTGTTTGCTGAAATCCATTTTTGATACCTTTCAAACCAAGTCAAGCCATCAGCTCTTACGTGGAAATTTTGTAGGAACCAAAGTCCGCAGTGGAATTTTCCTTTATTGTAGAGTCGTAAATAATAATTATGATCGAAATGCAAACATCTTGAGATGAAATTTTCCATATTTAGACGCTCTTGTGGGTTTTGCAGTATAATATATCAGCGGGGAAGTGTCACCACTAGCTTGAGCTTTCCCTCACAGTTACTCTGCTAAGAGCTGACCACATGTAATGATATTCTCTTGGGTTTGCATGGTAGTTAACAGCTTATGAATTATATCCATACAAATTATTTCAAATGGCCCCCACCACAATCTTGTGAGGTAGATGAGCTGTATGGCCATTTATTCTCAGTGTCTTCTTTTCCACCCTAGTTTGCAAGATCCTGGAGAGTGAGTCATTTGACTGTATTCTATTCCATTGAATCTCTGAATATTAGTTTCTTTGTTAAAAGTTTCTTTGCAAGATCCTGGAGAGTGAATCATTTGACTGTATTCTATTCCATTGAATCTCTGAATATTAGTTTCTTTGTTAAATAAAAATGTTAGCACTTACTCTGGAGGTTTGTCGTCAGAATGAAATGAGATGAGGGATAGGACACCTGACATGCTGCCAAACGCATACTGTGTGCTCAGTCTGTTTGTTTCCCTCCCTTGCTCCAGCCTTCACAGGGGCTTAGTATCCTCAGCACATACTGGAAGTGTAGGAGAGGCATTAGGAGAGAGAGGGAAGGCTTGCATTGAAATCCTAGCTCAAATTTTCTAGCAAAATGACCTTGGTCAGGTTTCTGATGAATATCTCTGTAGTTTCCTAGCCTGGGAAGGGATATGAGTGTCACTTAAATGATTGTGGGGTGCATGTGAGCTCTGTAGCTTACGTGCTCAGTACATGTTTCATGAGTCAGACAGTGCTCTGTATGTTTAGAAAGGTCCATAAATTCTGTTTCTTTGTCCTCAGAGTCTAGGGAAAAAGAAAAGCAGAGAAGAAGAGTATGTGTGTGTAAGGGGAAAAGAACAGCAGAGGAGTGTGCATATTTATATTTTACTATGTAATAAATTAGCCCAAACCTTGGTGATTTAAAGAAACAAACATTATCATACAGTTTCTGTGCCTCGGAAATTCAGAAGCACCTTAGGTGGTTGGTTTTGGCTCTAGTCCTGTCATGGAGATGCAGGGTATCAGCAGGGGCTGCTGTCATCTGAAGGCTTGACTGGGGCTGGAAGATCCACTCTCAGGCTTGCTCACTCACATGACTTTTGGCAGGAGACTTTGGTTCTTTGCCATGTGGGCCTCTCCATAGGCTCCTTAAGTATTCTCATGGCCTGGGAACTGGCTTTCCCCCAGAGTGAGTGACTGGGTAGAGAGAGCCCAAGACAGAAGCTGCAGTGCCTTTTGTGATCTAGTCTCTGAAGTTGAAACCATCACTTCTGTTTTATTGTTTTCTTTAGACCTAAGTTGCTAAGACCAGCTTGTGCCCAAGGGAAGTCGAATTAGATTTCACCTCTTGAAGAAAGTATCAACGAATTTTTGGATAGATTTTAAAACCATCACAATGTTCGACGGAACAGCACTGGCTTCATGAGAGAGGAAGTTGAGCATGAGTAACCTAAAAAGAATTAAGTGAAGCCTGGATAAGTGACCATGTGTGATTACACATCAGTAATTCATTTTTAATTGGCAACTAATCATTTTTCAGTTTTGTTTATCACATGATAAATAAAAGCTAGATGTAATATGGCTTTGAGAAAAGGGATATTTAGGCTGAAATCTTTTCTAATGATGAATTCTATTGAACTTGGCAGTAATCCCTTGGAGAGAGTAGTTGGGGCCATTAGATGGAGTCATTTAAAAATGGAGTAGAGAGAAGTTTGTCCTGCAGGGAAGAGAGCAAAAAGGTAAATGATAGACTCTGAGTTCTGCAAGCTTGGATACCTCTGATTCTATGAAGAGAATTATTTATTTACTTGCTTATTTATTTATTTATTTATATTTATGAGAAAGGGAAAGCAAGGGCAAAGGCAGAGGAAGGTAGAGAGAGAGAAAATCCTAAGCAATGGGATTACAGGGCTTGATCCCACGACCCTGGGATCATGACTTCAGCTGAAATCAAGAGTTGGAAGCTCAATTTACTGAGTCACCCAGACACCCTTAAATTCAAAGATTTAAAAATGCCAGTTGCTTCAACAGATTTTTCATTCAGCTGAGTCCATCAAACTTCAGCAGTCACAAAAACGTTTATAACTTCACCTTCCTTAGGGGTTCTTTAAAATGAAATACATTCACATCATAGTATCTGTTTGCTCTGGATTCTTACTGCCTCTGTGATAGAACTGGACTTCCCCAGAGGCACATCAAGGGGCTTCTTCTGGCCTGGGGGCTCCGGTGATTCAGAATACCTGGGCCCAGTACAGGAAGTTTTGGTTTCCCTCTCTGCTCTGTCTTTTGAGTTCTTCCTTCTTTCAGGCCAAATGTAAATTTTGTAATGTGTGATAGGTCATTTTTTTCTTAGTGCCTGCCTTTAGTGTAAGAGTGAAGTTTCCAAGCCTCCTTAGAAAGGCAATGGAACCCTGATGGCATTTGGATCCTTTAAAGTTTTGGGACTTTCAGTTATTAGTTTGAGTAAAAGTCGCTTCTTGGTCCTTGCTGTAGACAGTGGAATTCCTGAGTATTCCTTGTCTGAGTTCATACAACCTTCAATTCCCTTATCGTCATTTCCTATCCATGCGTTCTCGGCTGTGTGCTCCCCTCTGACCACATAATCTTTTCTTGTTCCCAAAGAGGGAGAACCACTAAGTGGGACTTTTGTTATAAATGGAGGAAGAGGGTAAAAATATAAACTGTTTCCTTGGGCTTGAGTGAGGCCAAAGGAAGATTGGAAAAGTAAGAAAATGCACATAAAAAGGATTATGTATAAAAAGCCAGGGGAAAATGGAGGGATGCACTCTTCAAACAGGCATGCCAAGTTGCTGAAAATTGTATAGGGAGTGGGAAGGTGGGTTGGTTCAGGAAGATGAAAGGTGGGAAAAAAAGGAGGAAAGGTTTTCTAGGGGGAGAAAACTGCCATGTGAAGGAATTTGGCCTGTGAACAAGGACCACGGGACAGTCTGGTTCAGCTGATGCCCGGACTCCACGTGGGATGTTGTAGGGTATGAGGCTAGATTTGTTCTCTGTGCGGAAGGGTCTCAGGTTTCCTTTAGGGAGTTTGATTTTGTCAGAAATATTTGTCATATCCAGTGTGTAAATTATATGGAATCCTAAGTCTGAAATTGTACAGTAGATATAATCTGGGACCCTCATGAGAAGTGGCCCCCACTTAATCAAGCTTTTGAGTAAGTCATGAAATTTGTTCCTTGGTAAACAAATGGCCCAGCAGATAATCTGTCCTTTGAGTCAGACTTGCTTTTCCACATACAAACAAACAGATGTTATTTATGGAAATGGTGAGTGATAGACTGATAACAAATGCCTCCATTTACTTTCTTTGGAAAAACAACAAATGTGGGGATAAATAAAACCTAATTCTGTTCCAAAATTAAGGCACAGAAAATTCGAATCATGTGGAGCATACCCAACCCATGAGTTTCTGTAAGGAGACTATGCAAACTAGCCCGATTGTGTGAGTATTAGGGCTAGAAGACATGGAAGCGTTCCCTGCTCTGATTCTCATTCACTGGGTTCAGGGACAGCAGTGAAGTCCTCTCTTGTCAGGGGCACCGAAGCCCCTCCTTCTGTGGCCTTGGGTGGGATCTATAGGCATTCGCTGCTAAGACCAGCCCCAGTTTTTGAAAGAAGGTAGAGATTTTCACATGCAAAAATGCATCTTTTAAATGGTATTTCTCCCTTGGGAGACACTTAGAAAGAGTAGCCATCTTGAATGTTGATGCCAAAAAAGAAGAAAATTCCTGGACAAACTCACTCAGTCCTTCTCAAGTACAGTACCTCTGGTTGTCAGAATTCTGGATCCAGGTGGTGGGTTACATTTTCTATTCAGAATCGAGAATGTGGCTACAGTGAGCTCCCCCCAGCCCTGCCACGCCCTCATTTTCTTCTTTGTTTCTTTTTATTTTATGAACTGAGTTAAGTGCTGTCACCTTGGGGATGTGTTTCTTCAACCCTATATTATAACATTTCAAATGGCACTGTCTCTTCTGCGCAGGATGGCAGCAGTAGGTTCCCTGGTATTGAAGATTAGGAGCAGAGATTTCTGGATGTGTTCTAGACAGTTGAGTTTTTAAAATCTGTCAAAGGAACCCCCGTGGAACAGCCTGGTGCAATTGCAGGACACCAGGACTGAGGTGTGCCAGCGCTGCCTCTAATTGGTTGTGGTGCCTTTGAGTGTGGTCACGTCTTTCCCTGGACTGCAGTCTACAGCCCATCCTAAACTTTTCTAGACGTTCCTTATTCTTTAGCTGAGGTATGTCTGGATAGTTGAATCCCCTCAGGGGATGTTAAAGAAAATACTTTATAAAAAAGGTCGGAATAGGAAAATGTCAAAAAGCCATTGGTTTGTTTTGCTAGTTTTCCACTTTTAGCACTGACTGTATTTCTTTCCCCAAACACTGGGTCAGATCCTGCTGGGTGAGCAAAGTACTTGTTGGGTAAAAGTTAGACTTTTGACTATAAAACATATTACACCTTCAAACATACTTGGCTTTGTTCCAGAGATAAAAATAGGATCTCTTAAAAAATATTTTTAGAGAAGAGAGCTTATGATTGGTATTTAAAGAGTAGAAACTCCAAAGAGAAAAAGGAAATTTGAAAACAAACCCATAGTCTCAAGGTGTACCGTTAGACTCCTTCTCAAGGCATTGGAGTCCGGCTGGCAGGGTAAGATTGAAAGTTGAGAAAATGGGATTGTAGGTGACAGTCTGAGTTTTTAATATCTTAAGTCAAGATAAAACAAAGAATGAATGAAGTAGGAAATTAGACCCGACTCCTCAAATACGTGGAAATTTGGGATGAAATCTACCTTCTTTGTGCTAGATTTATCTCTGACTAGTCCCTTGACCAGTCTCCCTGAGCTAGAAACCAACATGTATTTCTCTGATTGGGTCGGTTTTATGGCCTTAGTGGCAATTCATATGAGACTCTCAGAATCTCGTTAAGTAGTATTTTCAGTTTCCTTTTTCTTTGCCTGACAAAGGGAATTGATGCTTAGTAAATCAAAAATTGGTTTAAGAACTCCTTACACATTGGGATGCCCGGGTGGCTCAATCACTTAAGTGTCTGACTCTTGAGTTTGACTCAGGTCATGATCTCATGGTTTGTGAGTTTGAGCTCCATGTCAGGCTCTGCACAGTGTGGAGCCTGCTTGAGATTCTCTGTCTCCCTCTGTCTCTGCCCATCCCTCTCTCTCAAAAAAAGAAAAAAAAGTGAATAATCTTAAAAAAACAAAACAAAACCCTTGTTACACATCATTGTAACTCTTGTTTATACAATTAAAGGAGGTTTCTATCATGTGTGAGTTTGATTTCTGCATAATATGTTGTGAAACTTCGGGAGCAAATAATTGGTTTTCTTTTGAAAAAGTACTTGAGAAATTTCTATTTCCTGTTTATTCAGTTATTCTCTCATTGGCATGTTTAATTGAAAATTTCACTTTTTATGTCACTGGCCATTTTTGGGTAATGTTTTAATGACTTTGGGAAAAATGTGGTTTGTAATGATTGCAGAGTTTCTTGAATAACAACTGTGTTTTCCCTTGTTTTATGGCTGAAACTTTTCGTTTGTCTTTGACAAATGCAGCATCTATTAAGTATGTTTTGAGCTAAGGCTTAATGGGAATGTTCTTTAGTATTTTAACACTACTGGCAATTAACACACTGATAAATATTATTTATTTAATTTCCTTAAGCGAAGTTTGTTCATTCAGTTATTTATTTTTTTAAAATAGTTTGTCGTCAAGTTGGTTTCCATACAACACCCAGTGCTCATCCCAACAAGTGTCCTCCTCCATGCCCATTACCCTCCTTCCCCTCTCCCCCACCCCCATTAGCCCTCAGTTTGTTCTCAGCATTCAAGAGTCTCTCATGGTTTACCTCCCTCCCTTATTCAGTTATTTTTCTTGAGCACTTACTATGAGATACATGTTAGATATATAATAGTGACCAGACACGTTCCTGCCCTGATGGAGTTTGTGTTCCCATGATGATAATCAAACACTGAATATATAAATGTATTTATAATAAATAGAAAACGTAGGGCTAGGTATGGGGGATAGGTAATGTGTGGCCTGTTGCAGTTTTATGTCAGGAGTAAGGAAAGACCTCCTCGATAATCCGACCTTCTGGAGAAGTCTTGAAGGAAGTGAGGGAGGAAGCTGCAGTGAGGAAGCCGGAGTGAATGGGTTGAGGAGGGTAATGGGAGATGAGGTCGGGAGGTTGCTGCCCTGGAGGTCCCAGACCATTTCTCAGACCATTGTGAGGCCTCTGGCTTGTATTCTGATTGTGATGGGGAGCCACTGAAAGGGGAGTGCTTTGAATTGATGAACATAAATTAGGAAATGATACCCTGAAAGGAGCCTGGGTGGCTCAGTTGGTTGAGCGTCTGACTTCGGCTCAGGTCATGATCTCATGATTCTTGGGCTTGAGTCCCACATTGGGCTCACTGCTGTCAGTGCAGAGCCTGCTTTGGATCCTCTTTCTTCACCCCCTCTGTCTGCCCCTCCCCCACTCACTCTCTCTCTCCCTCAAAAATAAATATTAAAAAAAAAAAAAAAAAAGATACCCTGAGTGCTGTGGGGAGAATAAAGTACAAGAGGGCAAAGGCACAAGCAGGAAGTCTGGTTTAGGAGACTGTTGAAGTTTTCCAGATACAAGATGGTGGTGGTTGTACCAGAGTGTTTGTCATGGAAGTGGTAAGAAATTGTTACCTTTAGGAAATAGAGCTCACAGGATTTACTGTTATATTGAGTCCCAGATGGACACCCTCCCCTAGTCAAGAATAGACTTGCCATTTTCTGAGATGGAGGAAGACTTGAAGAGGAACAGGTTTGGATGTGAGTATAGTAAGGAATCAAAGCTTACTTTTGAATACATTTTGGTTGAGGTGTCTGTTAGACATGAGCTATTTACCTAAGAAAGGCCCATAAACATGGATCCATTGGTTGCTTGGGTATACACACACACAAGGTAGAGGTGGTCCAGGCTACAGTTCAACATTTTCTGTAAGTAGGTTTGTAGGTAGTCTTTAAGTCCATGCTATGGGACAGGATGAAATCATCTAGCAAGTCAGTATAGAAAAAAGAAGGCTACAGAGCAACTTTGGGTTGCTCTCCTGGATAGGGTCATTAGGAGAATGACCAGCAAGATAGGAGAGAACCATGAAAGAATAGGGTAACCTAGACGCCCTTTGGAGGAGGTATATCATGAAAGCAAAGTGTCCTTGTGTGTCAATTTGAGGAGGAAAGACAGGGAGAATTTGCCATTAAGTTGAGCAATGTGGAGATCCTGGTGACCTTCACAAGAGCAGTTTTGGTGAAGTATGGACAGCAACGGCTTGACTGCAGCAGGTCTCAGAGAATGGTTGGGGAGGCAGTGGTTACAGTCAGGAGAGCAGCTCTTTTGAGGAGTTTTGCTATAAGAAGAGCAGAGAAATAGAGCGTTACCTGCAGGAGAGAGGACTGGAGACAATAAGAAGAGTGGTATCCTTGAGACTGGGGCAAGGGTGCTATGTGTTTGTGTCGCAGTGAGGATGAAACGAGTAAGCCTTCGAGTTTGTAAGAGAAGAGGTCCATTACATACCTGGCAGATGCCGGGGGGGGGGGGGAGGCGGGGCTCGCTTTACCTAGAACCCCATCCTTCTTCAGGAGGAAGGCACGGACAGTACAGATCTTGGTAAGTTGGCCAGCTTGGATCTTAAGGGCTTTTATTTTTTCAGTGTATCAGAGAGTGAGGTCATACCAAAGAGTTTGTGACTAGGTTGCTGTTGCATTTCTGCCCAAATGGCTATTTTTGGGACCGTATGCACATTTTCAAACATGGTGTCCATTTAATACTTGCTTTTGTTTTTTGTTTTTTTATTTTTATTTATTTTATTTTATTTTTTTTACAAATAGTTTATTGTCAAATTAGTTTCCACATAACACCCAGTGCTCATCCCCACAAGTGCCCTCCTCCATGCCCATCCCCTCTCTCCCCTACATCCATCAGTTCTCAGTTTTTGTCAGCATTCAAGAGTCTCTCATGGTTTGCTTCTCTCCCTTTCCCCCACCATCTCCCCCCTTCTTCTCCCCCTTGGTCCTCTGTTAAGTTCCTCCTAATCCTCCTATACGTGCAAACATATGATATTTGTCCTTCTCTGCCTGACTTATTTCGCTCAGCATAACACCCTCAAGGTCCTTGCTTTTGGATGAGCCATAAGCAGTTCTGTAAGGAACTCAGAATATATCCAGAAACATACTATTACATTAAATGATTTCATAGACCTACAGAAAGGCAAAGAAGGGTATACCCTCTTAAATGTATAAAAAGGAAAAGAAATCTTGTATATTTGTGCGAGAGAGATAAGTAAGTGGCATAGGTTCCTTCAGAGGATATTAATGGAGAATTGAAAGGGAGAGGAAACTCACATGGTCATTCCTTTAGTGTGTATCACCTGTGTAGCAGCTGTTTCGTCCTCTCCTTCGTTTAGTTAACAGCTACCTGTAAAAAAAAAAATTCCAGAGATGGTGCTGGAATATTCCTCGATTCTTATCTGAGAAGGTGCTCACATCATAGCTAGAAATCTTGTCTTGGTTTCCCCTCCTTGGAGGGTTCTGGGACTGGAGCAACCTGATTAGTAATAATAGGTTTGATATTAGTTTGTTTGCGTGGCACCTTTCTTGAGGAACAGAGAGTATTGTGTGGGAATTATTTTAAGAGTCCGTGAGGAGTTTAAGTAAGCCTGGAGAGCAGAACAATGAAGTCCTGTTATTCTAAGCATTATTTAATACTTTTATGATTTGTCCTTCGAAGAATTCTTGGCCTTCGGGCAAGCAGTGGACTGCAGCAGGAGAATGGGCCCTTTGCTCTCTTTCTCACATATGACCTGTGTATTGAATTGGTTCCAAAGTCTGTTTTGACAGCCTCTGTCAATGGGCGGGGTGATGGCTTGTAACCACCCAGGAGGTGTTTGTGCTTCCCAAAGCATACTTACTGCCTGTGCTAGTTGGTCCCCGTTGTTGAAGTTGGGTGAAGGCATCATGGCATTGTGGATGCAGGCGGAGGACACTGTATGTGTTCTTGACCTCTGATGTGAGTCTTGAACTTGTTATATTTATTTCTTTGGCTGCCTCAGCTTTCGGTCCTGTCCTAGGCTAATGGCTGGAGGACGGCTACTGTGCTCTTTTCTAGACTGAAGTCCATTTGTCAAGAACAATTTTCGCATTTTTGAGTTTTTCTCTGTCATTAACGATCGGGAAGCAGAAGTGAAAGCTTTTCCTACTGGGAGGATATCGGCTTCTCTTCTGTCCCATTCACCATGCACTCTGAACATCTGTGGTTTGTTTTAAACCATGTGCCAGTGCCTCTTCATGGAGGTTTCAGTTTGCACAGGGTCTGGCAGAAGCTGCAGACAGGATGTTGACTCTTGAGTGTCTTGACTGACTGACTGACTAGGAGGCCCACAGGAGGTGCTGCAGGGCTCCAGGCAATCTATGTTTCTAGCCAGAGCCTCTAAAATGCGAGATTTGAAAGCGCTTCCTTCAGATATGTGGAGGCTGATTTATCTACAGGGGACCTAAAAGTTACACTTTGGTCATCAGAGGGACCAGGCAGGAAAGCTGGGTCAGCAGTTGCCCCTGTTCACTGATGATTGGCCTGGCTTTTCCTCCTCAGATTTGTAATTGTTCATCACCTATTAGGTGCTCCAGGGACAGTCTTTGACCACTAATGTCACCAACGGTTTCCGTATCTTCCCGTGAGATGCAGGGCCTTAGACCGGAATGGCCTCCAGCATCCTATGAATCCCTGATCTTTGTGGGGTTCAACTGTCTTTCCTTGGGGGTATATTCGACCTTTATTAGGTGCCTCCTAGTATGCAGGCATGTGGGCTTTTTGAGTTTTAGTTTACTCAAAGCATTTGGGGAAGATGCTGCTTATAGACGAAGTAGCCTGTGGAGGAAAGTTCGCCGCCACTGTTACTGAATTCCCACTCACGTCCTGACAGATGAATGATTCTGTCTTCAGCTTGTCACATGTGAGGAATTCGAAACTTGGAGCAATTGACCTTACTTTTGGGTACTTTAAAAGTTAAACTTTACATGATACCCTAGAATACCTAGAGATGATTTTACAAGGGGGGATCGGAGAGTGTATTTTCTAATCCTGTCATATTTACAGAGATCCTATTAGAGCTTTTACACATGACAGTCTAGTGTCAAAAGCAGCTGTGAGTTTTTCAGTAGTGCTTTTGAGATTGATGTGGAAAACTAAAGCTCATTAAAATGAAGAAATCAATGCTTCGTGAAGACAAGGGGACCCGCTGAGATTCTGTGTCTGATTTAGAATTAGACTGCTTTATAGCAGCATGTTAGTGAAATGCAAAGGGAAATATGAAATAAAATGTGTCTTCTTCCAAGAAGATGTGAAACTGTAAAAATCAGAATTAAGTCATATGAAACTGTCTCTGCCTTTTGAAAATCCAAATGATTCCAGGCCAAAAAAAAATTTTTTTTTTTGGCAAAGAAATAGAATAAGTTTTTAAAAACAATAGGCCTGGAGACTCTCAAGTGCCTATAAAGTGACTACTGTAGCTGAGAGGTGAAACGGGAATAATGATTAAGTGCTTGCTTTCTTTGGATGTCTCTCTTCGCCTAAGTGAGCAGAATTTAGGTGACGGTATGAGCATCTGCATGGCAGCTGCTCATGCCACGAGTTAATGCCAGAGAAGACAAAATAGTTGGCACACCATTTCTAATTTCATTATTGTACCAAGAGCCAGAAAAAATAGAAGTTTATATTCTTTTGAAGTGGAACGATGTTGTCTCTCCCTCTTTTTTTAAACTGGCTTCACACACTTACATACACAGAGTATTCTCAAGGTATTTGTAAGCATAGTCTGACAACTTAGAGCATGAGCTGGTGTGTGTGTGTGTGTGTGTGTGTGTGTGTGTGTACGTGCATGTACTACTGTAAAAGTCTAGCTATGTGAATTTTGTCTGATTGTGGAATCAATATTCTATTGTAGTTTTTTAAATTTCTGAGGTATACTCCAAAACTTTAAATGTTGTGTAAGCATTCAAAATAGTGTTTGGCAAACTGCTTCTTTAAATAAAGTTTTATTGGAACACAGCCACAACCATTCATTTACATATATATTGTTTTTGACAGGCTGCTTTCTGGCTACCACAACAGAGTTGAATAGGTGCCAACAGAGCCCTTTAGGCCAATAACCTTCAAATATTTCTTACTTGGCTTATTATAGAAAAAGTTTCTGGGTGCTGTTTTGCAAGTTGCTGGAAGATTTGGTTGGTCCCTAGCATATCTCCCCACTTCACACTATGTGTCCTGATCTCTAGTGTTGGAACCACTGAATGAGAATGGGAAACGGTCTTGAAACAAGATTTGAAAAGACCTGAGGCTATTCTCTTCTGGAAGAATCATTTTCTTGTGTTAAGCAAAGGGGCCAACACAAGCTGATCTCTTCAGGCTCCTTCTTTTTTTTTTTTTTTTTAAATTTTTTTAATGTTTTATTTATTTTTATCAGAGAGAGAGAGACAGCGTGAGCAGGGGAGGGTCAGAGAGAGAGGGAGTCACAGACTCTGAAACAGGCTACAGGCTCTGAGCTGGCAGTCAGCACAGAGCCCGACGTGGGGCTCGAACCCACGAACCGCGAGATCATGACCTAAGCGAAAGTCGGACGCTTAACCGACTAAGCCACCCAGGCGCCCCTCTTCAGGCTCCTTCTAACATGAGCTTTCATTACTTACTTGGTAGTTACCTTTGAGTAGGTGAAGGGCTATCATGTGGAAGACACCTTATTAGATTGTGAGACCATGGGGAGCTGGGTTAGGGTTAACGGGTTCAACTGGTACACTTGACCTCAAGAAGGAAGAGCATTTGGTAGGAACAGCTTATAAACCGGCATGTGCTATCTTAGAAGATAATGAGTTCCCTCTCCCTAGAGATGTTTAAGTAAAAGTTGTGTCAGAGAACCTTTGGGGTCCAGCTTTGAAATTCTAACATTTTTTTTGGTTAAGGTTCTTTGTTTCCAAGCTCAGGTTTGACCATGATTTATTTTGTTGAGGGCCTATGGAGGCCTCTTGGATCATTTCCTACAAATGTAATCCTGGTCAAACCAAGGCAGAATTGCCTCTGGTAGGCAGGGGATGGCAGCAGAAAGGCTGGCCCAGAACCAGTCTCTTGTTTGGCCACTGAAATAACACAGAGGCCATAGGTAGGGCACTGCTTTCTATCATCCTTAGTTTTAGAGATGAACCATCTGTCTCCAGATGCAGCTACCATCTTTGCTTCCTGCCTAGGCTCCTGGAAAGAGGAAGGGACCTAGATGGAGGTGTATCAGAGCTGTAGAGGTCAGATTAGTTTCTGTATTGCACTTTGCCCTAGAGTCTAGATTGGGACTTGGCCATGAATGGCAGTTCTGGGTGAGGTCATCCATGCTCTTTGTAGCTCTGCTGTTGTAGCACAGAAGCAGCCATAGATAATATGTAAATGAATCAGTGTGGCTGTGTTCCAATAAAACTTTATTTTCAAAAGCAGACTGTGGGCCAAATTTGATTCCTGGGGCACAGTTTGCTGACCTCCCAATACAGAGACTGAAGCTTAGAACTATCTAGAAAACATGAGCTGCAGATCTCTCATGTTTTGTGGACAAGGTGAAAAGACATGTCCAAAGTCACACTG
This sequence comes from Hyaena hyaena, assembly GCF_003009895.1. Lineage (NCBI taxonomy): Eukaryota > Metazoa > Chordata > Mammalia > Carnivora > Hyaenidae > Hyaena > Hyaena hyaena. Next base: position 1,312,639 of record NW_024080998.1, read on the forward strand.
TGGTGGAGCCAGCATTATAACCTAGCATCTGACTTTCAGATTAGTGCCCATTTTGTAATACTTTGCTGCCTCTGCTGTGCACTCAGGTTATAGCATTTGGTTTTAGGGAGAGGGCCACGTGAGTACAGGAAATACCTGCTGTAGTGGCCTGTGAACAGCCGCAGTGAGGGCTCCAGGATGGTATTTTAACAGAGTCAACCCTTTAGCCTCATGACCTGGCCTCCCTTTTTCTTAGATGGTCCCTGTTGACAGTAAGACACAAATACAGGTTGCATAAATTAACATGGAGAAATAATACCCCAGAGTTGTGAAAAAGCAACGGGCTCCCACAGCTGCGTCACAGGATTTGATCACTTCAGCTGAGAGTGCCAGGAGATTTGAGACAGATGTTTTCAGACATGCCGCATGCCTAAAACATTTCCAGGGGTCGGACTGCAAATAGTGACTTAATAAGTGGAGAAACAGGGAAAGTATGCAAGTTGAGGACACAAGAGTTTATTCACCGTGAGGTGCATGGCCAACCTCTTTGCATTACATCTGCCTGTCAGGGTTGACTCTTTCATGTCGTGCCCTCCGTATTGCTCTTTGTCTGCCCGTGAATAAAGTGCAGCATTGTGGTTAGTAATCCCACTCCAGTGACTCGACTTCAAATGTGGTTTTGGAGTGCATCCCAGAGTTCTGTTTGCTAAGCTTCCTACTCCTGTTTCAGAGACACCACTGGATACAGAGCAGCGAGCACTGAAGACTTCCCTCTTTCCTTAAACCTGTCGGGTTGTGGGCTCTCTCGTTCCCCCTCTCCTCTCCTTGCTTTTTTCCTTTTTTTTTTTTCTTTAAAACCTTCCAAGGCACGTTCATGGATACTAAGCTGATGTGTTTGTTGTTCTTTTTCTCCTTGCCTCCGCTCCTAGTGAGTAACCACACTGGCCGCATCAAGGTGGTCTTTACTCCGAGCATCTGTAAAGTGACCTGCACCAAGGGCAGCTGTCAGAACAGCTGTGAGAAGGGGAACACCACCACTCTCATTAGTGAGAATGGTCATGCTGCTGACACCCTGACGGCCACGAACTTCCGAGTGGGTGAGTTCCTCCACGGTTCCTCACTGTCCTTCCTGAATAGAGTTTTCTGAGATCGCAGCATGTAGACATCCTCCTCCATTCACCCTGCTCTCTGCTTGAATGGGTTTCTGTCTATGAACACGAATATGCTGCTTTCATGAGCTCTTTGAAATCCCTTTCAGGATAATTTTTACCCTGCGTCTTTGGCTTCTCAGAGCGATGGCAACTACAGTATTGCCCCGGATTGCTTATCATGGATGCAGCCTGTGGCGATGGGGAGGCATCCATAGGACAGAAGGGAATAGCTTTTACACTGAGACCCTACTGCACAGCTCGCATTGATCAGCCTCACATTTAATGTGCTCAGTAATAAGAGTTTGAGCTAGATCTGACTCCTGTTACAAAATTTGGATAGTGTTACTTAAGTTAAAATTTTCACTTTATGAATAGTCATGTTGCAAAAAAAATTGTAAGAATTGTCAAAAACTGCATTTTGGTCGTAGAAAGGGATACAGACTTGCATCCTTTGCCACATTTCTGCTCACATTCTGCCACAATTCAGCGGGCTGAATTATAAATTGATCTATGACGTAGATGTAGGAGAAGAAACGCTAGTGGCTTGCTGTCAGCACTCAAAACCTTTTAATCTTTCTTAACTAATTTAAATATGAACGAGGGTGGTCCCTGAAAAGGAAGCTTTTTACTTAAAAAAATTTTTTTTTCTTGTTTTTACTTTCTCGTAAAGGGCAAAAGTATTGCGGTCCACTCAATGCTGTCACACTGCCATGTTGTCATGAATACAGTATTTTTGTCACGGAAAAATGTCTTTTATTATTTTTTGACCAATTATGGTTTGCCATGTGTACTCAAATAATCACAGACACCCACATTACTTTATGAGTTACTCACAAGAATAACCCAAATGTCAGACAGATAATAACACTGGCTAGATCTGGTCTTTTTATGGAATATTGCTGTTTAGTCTTGAGCGTGTGTGTCTGGGGGGGTAGGAGAGAGGGTGTCTCTTTCAAACTGATTATCATCAAGACAAAATACAGGGGGGCAGCCTGAAGTTCTTATTAGCTCTTTTGATTATTCTCGGCTTTGTTGTGACTCCTAATCCTTATGAGGTCAAAGCAGTATTCCTGAGAATCTGTACATGGAAAAATTGTGTGCCCGTAGATATTATTTAAAAGGGTATTGTGAGTTTCCTGGCTATGATAGGGGTGTTTGGGCATATTTTAAAGAAGAATTTAGCTGGTAGCTGCCAAGTGGCACGTTACGCTTAGCAGGGCAGAGCGCCGAGTCTAATGGGAAGCGTGTTGAACTGATGATCGGGAAACTAGATTCTGGTCCGGATCCTGCCACTAACTATCCAGTTCGCAGGGTGTGACAGTTAATGTTTCTGGACCTCAGTTTTGTCTTCTCCGGAAAATAAATGGGTTATGTTTAGTGACCCCTGAAATTCAGCCTGCCTTTAAACTCTTAGGACTTTTTATGAGCAACAAGTAATATTATTTTCCGGAGGATTGTAGACAATGAGGGGAAGAGAAAAGGCAGTTCCCAGTAGGTTATTATGCACTTAATGGCTTTTTCCCACTTTTACTTTTCTTGATTGCCTGCCTTGCTCTCATTGCTTTCCTAGCTCCATCCTCAGCAAGAATCACTGCTCCTCCTCTTCCTCCTCCTCACGTTTTTCATAAATCTTTACAGTAAGAATGACAAAGTAATCGGATGGGTGGTAATTTCTTGGCTTACTGTGTATTCATTTTGAAACTAAATATTTGAAGGCTTTGAGAAACAGAGGAAGTCTACTTGTTAAAACATGCTGCACACTTTCCTGTCTGGCATTTAAGCAGCTGTTTAGGAACAGGATACACGTAGCCTATTCAAAATATAAAACGGAGCAAACTTCTTTACACAATAAAAAATTTCAAAGCCAGAACTTAACTCTGCAACAAAAGGATTGGCAGAATACTATGTGAGAGAGAGAGAGACAGAGAGAGAGAGAGAGAGAGAGAGAGAGAGAGACAGAGAAGGCATGGTAATAAAGTTTCACATTGGAAATCCTGGGAAATAATTAATTTCTGTCCTGAGCTATTTTCCCTTTCTCTTTATTTTAATTCAAAGATTGGATCATCTGAGGGACCAGTTTTCAGTTTTTTAAATTGAAGAATGGTAATTTTGTAGAACTTACAGATTATGATTTTTCAGAAATAGAGAAAATTTCAGAAGTTCTTTATTTTAGACATATGTGTCTTTGTGGACTTAGCTGGTTTAATCTAGCTTTGTTACTTATAAAAAGGCTTTCTGAGTGGCTTTCTCTCTATTTAGATTTGCTTATGACAGGTTAAATTTTTTGCAAGTAAGACCTGTATATGGAAAATTGAACAGCTTGGGGAAAATTCACAACTCACTATAACTTGTTCGCTGCTCTCTTTGGCCTTGGGGATGTAAAGTGTGGGGACTCACAAACTTGTTCTGTAAAGGGCCAGATAGTAAATACTTGAGACTCTGTGACACAAACTGCATGGTGTGCAACCACTCAGCTCTGCCGTGGCCATGAAGGCAGTGTAGGCAGTATGTACGAGAATGGGTGTGGCCATGTTACAAAACCCTTCGGCGTGCCAAATTTGACTTCAGTGGCATAGTTTGCTGACCCCTGCTCCAAGAAGTCACAATACTCCTGAGGAAACCGTATGGATTTCATGGTCAAGGGAGCTTAATTAGACAGTCCATTTTGATAATCAGAGCAGCAGAAATGATTTTGAGCATTTCCATAGTGATATATAGGGGTTTTTTTTTTTTTTTTTTTTTGAAGGAAGTGGAACACATACTATTATTCACATTTTCTTGATAGAGAAACTTAGGCAGTGGTGTAAAGTGAGCTTGACTTCGTTCCATGGCAAGTCTGTTAGCTAGGACTGGAACTTAGATGTCCTTAGGTTATCTGTGTACTTGATTGCCTGGGGTCTGACCACAATGTGTAGGGGGACAAGGTGAAGAGCCTCATGGAGTGGGTTTCGTGGGAAGGGCGGATGGTTGAACAGAATAGGTGCCAGAGGGACCAGTAGCCCTGGATTGGAGTTCTGGCTTCACCATGGCCACTGGACGTATTCTGGCTTTAGGTCCTCTTGTGCAGATCACTGACCACATAAGAGGTAATAATAGATATATAGAGGGGCGCCTGGGTGGCTCAGTTGAGTGTCTGCCTTCAGCAGTCATGATCTTGTGGTCTGTAGGTGTGAGCCCTGTGTCGGGCTCTATGCTGACAGCTTAGAGCCTCGAGCCTGCTTCACCCTCTGTGTCTCTCTCTTTCTCTGCCCCTCCCCTCCTCGCACTGTGTCTCTCTCTCTCTCAAAAATAAATAAATATTAAAAAAACATTAAAAAAAAAGATATACAGAGGATGGTTCTTTAGCAGACATGGTTGATGTTGGTTTCTTGCTGTTTTGTGCTGCTTCTGCGCTAGTATTTCTGGTCTCTGGTGATGGTGAGTCTGGGCTGCTCAGATGTGAGAGGCAGGTGTATTTTTCATGACTATTGAGCATATAGTCTCTGTTCTTGAGTGTTAAGTTAGAGGAATCCTGAGTATAACTTCCACTTAACTGTGAGGCCTGAATGAGGATGATATCTGAGGCAAGGACTCTGAGATTCTAGAATAAACTCATTTTTATGAACATGATATTGGTATGATATAACAGAGCATTTACATAAGTGGCATTTTATTTAAAGCCGATTTCTAATTAAAATAACTTTTCTGTGACATTCTGAGCCTTGCCTCTTGGCTCTCCCTGCCTTTGCCTTTTTAAAAAATGGAAACATATTCCTATTTGGGTGGGCCAGCAGGTTAACCTTTGTTGTTTTAATGGATTCTTTCCGTTCATAGGGATATAATGAAGACGACCTTCTGGTATTTTTAAAGTTGTTTATAGAGTCATAAGTTCCCCTAATAAGAAGAACACAGGAATTCATGTTGTCACAGCTAGAATGTTTGAAATAAAATAATACTATCCAGTGACATAGCTTATTTGTAGAGCCACTCAAAAGCAATCATGACTGTTAAAATAACACATTTGGTTTATATGATGCTGCTTTCTCTGAAGAGTTACAGGGGACTCAGTTTCCATCAGCATCAGCTGAATAATTACAAAAATTATTTGATAATTTGAAAAGTATGTTCCCATATGTTACTTCATTTGATGCTTAATTCTTCTGAGAGAGGTAAATTACAGTATTCATATTTTGTGGATATGAGTACCATGTCCCTGGTGGGTTTGATTAAAGGTGACTCTCAGTCAGGCTTCCCTTCTCAGAGTCCACATATCTCCTGCTCACCATGTTGCCAGGTGAGTATGTATAAAACACTGCTAGATTTTCCAAGACAAATCCCTGAGAGCTTGTGCTTTGGGACAAGGAGCGTGTATAAATAAATCTAAATCAAAGTAGAAAGTGCTTTGCGGGAGCCCCCGAGAAGGAGATACCATGTGTAGCTGAGGAGGGAAACGAGTGGCATGTGACTCTCCTGTCATCATGCTATGCCAGCGCTAACCCTGTTGGCTCATAGTGGGAGCTGGCTAAACGCATGTTGCCTGATTGTAGACTGATGGGGGCAGTGGAACTTCAAATGTTGGTTAAGTTCCAAAATATAGACGGGTGGGAAGTAGAGGGAAGGGAGGTGAGGTTGATATGGGAAGGAAGAATTTACCTGTTGGAATTAGGCGTGGAGACAAGAACGTGCATAGGTAGTTTCTGAGAATTGGGAGTAGTTTCACTTAAATGTGGAAAGCATGAAAGATTTAATGATAACACGTGACAAGTCTGGGAAGGTAGGTTGGCGTATGGCTGTAGAGCACATTGAATTCCAAGCATAGGAATTTGGACTTTTCCAGAACTTACTAAAGTTCTCTGAAAAGGGGACATAGATATTTCTTATTTTGAAAAAAAGGGAAGTTTTCTCTGTTTTTTTTTTAAGGCAGGAAACTAGCATTTTATTAATCTAAAATAAGGTTTTGATCAGCTCATAATAGATGACAACCTCTAGCCATTTTTAACTGTTGAGTTTGGTTTGCTGCTCTGCATCGGGAATTTTCCCCATATATCTCACAAAACCAACTTAGTACTGGTGTGTCTGAGGAATGGAAGCAGTTCATTTTGTTATGCTCATTATGTAGAGTCTCTTCGTAATGAGGGAAGACAGTTCCCTCTCACCGAGGCAGCCCGTAAAGGAGAAACTGCTCAAGGAGTGGGAAGCATTTAGATTTTTTTCTGGCAACTTAGTTTGGAGTCTTTCGTCCTCTGCCAGTTGTCATTGTTTGGATCCCTTGATGTTTATCCAGCATAAAACCAGTGAAATGCCAACATATCATTCTTCGATTAAGTGGCGGATATATTTTTCCGTTGATGCGTTGTACAGATTTATGTTTTTAAACATGATCTAATATAATATTGAAAGAAAGTAGTTGCTTTCATTTGGGCAATTTAGAATGCTTAAGAATTTATCAAAGCAACTACTCCAAATATATTTAATCATTTCAAAATATTTTCCAATAGTGAATGAATGCCATCATGTAAAGCAGTTTGTTGTTCATTTTATTTGAGCTGTGGAAGTGGCATTAGAAACGTTAATTTATTTAACATATTTATTGAGCACTTACTGTGTGCCAAGGATTGATACAGGCATTAAGAATACAGCAGTTAGCAAAACAGGTAAAGTGTCCCTGCAACATTAAAAAAATACAATGTGGCTAAATAATATGGGTAAGCCTTATGAGCCAGTCACAGAGTAACATAGGGTGTGTGATTCTACATGTATGAATTACCTAGGTAGTCAGTTTCATAGAAGGAGAGAGAATGGTGGTTATCAGGATTGTGGGTAAGAGGGTAATAGGGAACTGCTGTTGAATGGGTATAGGGTTTTAGTTTCGCAAGGTGAAAAGTTCTGGAGATTGAATACTCAACAGTATGAATGTATCTAACACTGTAGACCTGTACAGTTAGAAATGGATAAGACAGTAACTCTTACGTTACATGTATTTGACCACAATTAAACAAAAACAAAACTAAGCTACAGTGTGAGTATACACTCCTGTCAAATGTGTACTACCAAAATGTATGATACGTAAGAAAAATTTGACTTAAAGCTAGGTAATGATTAATGCTATGAAGAAATAGCAACTTGGGAGGGGAGATAGAAATGGGTGTGTGTGGAAGGTATGGATGGCTATTTTAGACCAGTCTGGAAGGGCTCTCTGGTGAGAGAATGTTTGAGTAGAGACCTGACCAGAGTGAGTTGTGAGCTCAGGGAGGAAAACCACAAACTTTATAATCTAACTCTATCACTGTGTTTATTATTTTATTTAAACTGTGGCGCATCTCTAGCAGGCTGGTGTTAGGAGTATTCAGGCAAATTTGTCCTATATGTGTTCTTGGGTTAGGTTTTATTGATCTGTATATAAAGGTGTGTGTGTGTGTGTGTGTGTGTGTGTGTGTGTAAGTAAATATAAGTATATGCACATCCACATTGTATCAGGGAATCCTGTTAATAACATCTTTAGATAAAGAGCCTCATTCACAGAGGATGAGAGCAAGCAAGTCTCTGGGTGAAAACATGGTCCTGGAATTATTGCAGAAGGAATCTTGTTATTTATAATAAAAAGTACAGGGTCTATGGGGTGCCTGGGTGGCTTAGTCAGTTAAGCGTCCGACTTTCACTTAGGTCATGATCTCGCGGTTCGTGGGTTCGAGCCCTGCGTCGGGCTCTGTGCTGACTGCCAGCTCAGAGCCTGGAGCCTGTTTCAGTCTGTGACTCCCTCTCTCTCTGACCCTCCCCTGCTCACGCTGTCTCTCTCTCTCTCTCTCTCTCTCTCTCCTAGAAATAAATAAAAAACATTGAAAAAAAAAAGTACAGGGTCTTTGATACAGAAAACATTTACCAAGGAAGCAGCATCGGCTCTTTCTCCAATATTTTATGTAAGACTGATCACGTGATTTTCATATGGAGCTTGATATTAACAGAAATAAAACTGATGGTGAGGGTGTATGTGTGTGTGTGTGTTTGTGTTTAGGGAGAGGGTCCCGTGTAGAGGAGGGCTGCAGGGAAAGGTAATTCCAAAGGGTTAGTTGGACCAAGGAGAGGCACTAAGTTGTTGATGCTGAGAGCCAAAATCAGGAAGCAGTGAGGTCCTGTTGGTTGAGGAGGAAGATCTTTGAAGCTGAGAAGGTGAGGGGCATAGAGTAGTTGTATAAGAAAGTACATATGTAGAAGCACCTGGGTGGCTCAGTCGGTTAAGCCTCCGATTTCAGCTCGGGTCATGATCGCACATTTCAGGGGTTTGAGCCCTGCATCATGCTTTCTGCTGTCAGCACAGAGCCCGCTTTGGATCCTCTGTCCCCCTCTTTCTCTGCTCCTCCTGTGTACCCCCCTCCATAAATAAACATTAAAAAAAAAGTATGTCTGCAGTCAGAACAGTCAAAAAACAAAGGAAAGGTAAAGAAACAACTATAGGTAAAAGGGTCCAGCAGTTTGCTAGCTCTAAGAGAAAGGCATGTGTGATCGATTGTTCCTGGTAAGCCCAGCCTGGCGTATGTCACAGGGGTGGCTGGGACTCCTTAGCAGGGTTGTCCTGGCTAGCCTAGAATAAATGATCTTTCAGAGTTCTTTTGAGTCTGTAACACAGTGTCTCAAAGCACGTGTTCATTCCTCGTCACTCAGCGTGAGCACATGGGGGTGATCTTTGGAAAACCAGACTGCTTAGCTTAGCATGCTCGGTCTTGCAGGACAAGCCGCTGCTTGGCTCCCTGGCCTTAACTCGGCCTTGTTCTCTGCTTCAGCCCATCCAAGGCTCCAGGTTTCCACAGGTCCCCGGATGCACGAAGCCTTCTGTGCTGCTGTGCCTCTGTCCACACAGCTGTCTGCCTGGCAGGTGCGCTTCCCCAGCCAGTGTGCCCGAGCAGTCACCCCCTACTTTGTCAGGAGTCAGCCGCATGCTGCTCATGCCGCAGAGCCTCATTTCCCTAATTTTGTTAGACCTGTCTGTCTCACTGCACTCTCCACTGCTTGGGGGCAGGGACCTGTCTGCTTTTTGTTGGTCTCCCTGGTGCCTTACTTTAGAAATGCTTAATGCATGTCAGTTGGCAGAGCAAATTGTACAGGTGCCCGTGTGATGGTGGCACACATTTTTTACCCGATACAGCTTCATCGCGAATCCTCAGGGGACCGATACTTCAAGAGTAAAATAACCGTTGGAGCAGTTTGGGGGACATGGAATAGGAGAACATATTGCAGTGACTACAAGATGCATGAAAATGACACTTTTTAACACTGACTGTGGTGTACTTCCTACTCACGGCAAACTTTTATTTTATAAAAATTTATCTTTTTATTCTTAGAGCGCGAGTGAGCCAGAGTGCAGAGGAGGGGCAGAGAGACAGGAAGAGAGAGCCCCAAGCAGGTTCTGCACTGTCAGCACAGAGCCTGGTATGGGGCTCGAACTCAGGAACCGTGAGATCATGACCTGAGCCGAAATCACGAGTTGGATCCCCAACTGACGGAGCCACCTGGTCACCCCAGATTCCTATCCCATTAGCTGCTCCTCCTCCATGGAATTTCCACTCCCCACTCTTGCATCTGTCCAAACACCCACAGTCTCTTAAGGACCAACTTCAAGTTCTGTGCAAAGGTTTCTGCCTGTGCTGCTTTTCCTCTTTTCTGCTTCTAGTGATTACCTTGTCACTTGACACTGGTGGTCTAGCTCAGGTATACTATTGATGGCTCTGCACCCCTGGGCTGGTGATGTAACTTGTCTGATGCCATACTAGTCAAATGAATCCAATAATGAGCTGACCTTCTTACAGTGCTTTTCAGGCTTATGAGAAAGGGCCCAGCTGAGGGTACATAGGGTTTCTTTGGATTGATTTCAAAAAGACCTTTCCTTTCCCCAAAATAACACATCCTTCTCTGTCTTTTTAAAAAAAAGTTTGTTTGTTTAGGAGAGAGAGAGAGAGAGAAAGGGAGAGAAAGGGAGAGAAAGGGAGGGACAGAGAGGGACAGAGAGAGAGAATCCCAAGCAGTCTTCGCACTGTCAGCACAGAGCTCGATGTGGGGCTTGATCTCATAACCATGAGGTCATGAGCTGAGCCAGAGTCAAGAGCTGGATGCTAAACTGACTGAGCCACTCAGGTGCCCCAGCATATCGTTCTCTTAATTCACAACCTGTGTATCCTGTGATGGGGGCAGTGTGTGCTTACAGCTGTGGTTGTTCCCTTCATACCACAGAACCGTGGTTCCTTCATGTACTGATCCTGATGGCACAATAGCTTCTAGAAAGACATAGAAGGATGTTTCTATTACTCTTTCACTCTGGTCCTCTGCTCCTACTGCACAGAAGGCTCTGCACTTGCTCACATTTAGGCTAGCTCTGGGCACTTTAGACTAGGTACAAAATAATGTTGGGTATCATTGTCATATGGTGGAGACAATGTGGTAACACCATGTTCGCTCTGTCTTGGATCCTGCTCTTCCTTGAGGGGTTCGCTTGTGTACCCAGGAAGCTCTTGTCTGTTGCCAAGCCTGCTTGCAAGAGCAAAAGCATTTGAATAGTGTAGCACATCTTGGAACTGAAATCTGCGGTCAGGAGGAAAAGTAATCATCTTCCATAGATGGGGGGCATCTCCAGTGATGTATGATTATAACGCTTGATGCAGCTTTGTGCTGCTCACTTTGCTGTCATTGTGTAATTTACCTCCAGGCTCATAGGTTATACTAAATTTAAGGAAGTTGGCCATAAATACTGAAATCACATTTATGAGATATAGTCTATACCTGCAGTATTTATTGGCATACAAGTTGGGCTCAATTTTGCATCTGTCGTCTAAGAGTCAATCATTTATATCAGCTTTTAGTAGCAAGGTGTGTGTGTGTGTGTGTGTGTGTGTGTGTGTGTGTGTATGTGTGTGTGTATGTGTGTATTTTTTTTCCCCAAGTGGAGGAGGAATAATGCATTTGTGTATTGTTGGAAAAACCTCCTGGAACTAACATCACAGATGACATGAAAATGTTTTTGAGGGCAGCTGCACAGTCATCTTCATGTAACACAGTCCAGGAAAATAAAATAACTACCAAATGGGGAAGGATAAAGTTAGTTAGGAAGTTTGAGATTTATTCTCCACAGATATATCACAAATAAAATGAGAAGAGCCAGATGTCTTTCCTTTGCCAATTTAATGTAATACTGTCATTGATACACTTATTAAAACTTGACTTTCTATTTAGTCAAAGAGTATGGGTTTACGGAATGGCTTCCTGCTTGACACCATTATCTTGAATTTAGACTCACGCAATAATTACCAAAAACCTGGCATGGCTTCGGAGTTGGCTTTTATAAGATTTGGTGGGAAAAAGAAAAACTTTCAGCAGTAATAAGAGATTTCTTCACTCTGAGACCAAGCTTCAGATGCCCATCAGACTCAATAAAAACTTGTTCTGGATTATGAAGAGTTTCTAAGCTTTCCTAATGCAAAAACTCAACCTGATTTTCAACAAATTTTCCTTAGAAGAGGTAAAAGGGAAACTTGACGTTAAGTTTTTTTTTTTTTTTTTTTTTTTTTTTACAGCAAGGAAGGCAGACCACTACCCTTTTCCTGGCGAAGTAGGAAGCTCCCTTGAACGTTTTTAGCTCACCTTATTTAGCAAGATTAGAATGTGTCACTTTTTGCCACTGCATTGTCCCTTTCTGAAGAAAGGGTGATTTATGTGCCCTCTGGATCTTCTTGTGGTATTAATAACCTTTTGAGCCAGCTGTTTTATTGGGTGTACACGGAGGGTAATTAGAAACATCTGAGAGTTCAGTAATGTGCCCAGAAAACCATGACGTTGTATGGAAAAGAAAAAAAAATAACATTCATGCCAAAGTTGTGTATTTGGTAAATAGATGAATTAGTATCAAACAGAATTTACTCTGTATTATACCAGTTTTGAAAAAGAAGCTAACTCTTCAGGCTGAAAATATCTTCTTCTTGAAACACATTCACTGCAGAAATCATAACCTTATTTGGTAAAAGACTTGTGACCGTTCGTACAGTAATTATCATTTCCCTTCTGTCAAACTTCATCATATTATGGGCCATTTTCTGCCAGAAGTGTTTCTCCTTTTTACCTGGCAGTTACTTGAAAACTTCAGAATTCTGAGGGATCTCGTTTAAGGAAATTAACCCTTAGGAACATACTACATGAGGGACTAATAGCGTCCAATTTGCCTAATAGTCTATCCTAGAAATCAGGGTGGGATTCAAGAGCTTGGGCTCTATTTTAGCTGGTTATTTGAAATTTGATCTGCTCCAGTGGTGGCTGTTTGAATATTTGGGAATGCAGCAACAGTGGCTAAGTCGGGGTCTGATTTAAATCAGGTCCTGTTCTCTCTTCCCTCAAGACAAAATCTAGACAAGAAAACCTAACAATTTGCTGGTGGCTGGTGAATGGTTCCTTTCATCTTCGTTCACAAATAACAAGCCCTCATGACAAGTCGGTGCTGAGTCAAACTGACACATCCCAGGCAGCTGTGGATAGGGTTCAAGCTGGAGGCCTTCAGTATCTTTTCAACCTGTCTTGCTTTGCATATCTCCGTTGGGTGGCCATTTTTGTCCTGTTGGATCATTTTGAATGGGATTCCTCATCCGTTCTGAGACAAAATTGTAGCTAATTGTATGTTTTCTTAGAGGTTGGCAGTGGCTTAATGAAGCTTCTAGAAGGAGAAGTGGATTCACCTGTATAAAAATGTTTAGGGGATTAGGGGAGAAGGATTGTAGTTAGGAGCTTTGGCTGAAACCCAACTTCAAATGCCTGCCTTTTCTGAACCCTGAATCATGGCTCTCAGTCCTGTTTCTACATCAGAATGTCCCATGGATTACTTAAAAGATCATACCCTGGCTTCCTGGATCATAATGCCTGGGTGTGTTTTGGGTTTATGTATTTTGAAAACAAACGATGTTGGGGATTGTTAGATAGAGATGTGATAGAGAACCTGGAGTCCAAGCCAGGGCTCATCACCCTTCCATGCTCAGGAATCACCGTGAATCTTGACATCATGTAGGTTCTGATTCAGTAGGTCTGGGGTGGGCCTGAGATTCTGCATTCCTGGCCAGCTCTTGGGGATGGGATCCTGCTGGTTTCAGAAAGATACATTATCATTAATTAAGGATACTTGTTGAATTCTTGTATAAGTCTGACACAGTATTAGGAAATGATTTATAAATGCCATATAATCAAAATAGGTTAGCCCTTTGTAACTTTCCTACCTCAGTTCCTTTCTTCTTTAAAGATGGGGTTTCCTGGGACGCCTGGGTGGCTCAGTTGGTAAAGCGTCTGACTTCGGCTCCGGTCATGATCTCATGGTTCATGGGTTCAAGCTCCGCGTCGGGCTCTGTGCTGATGGCTAGCTCAGAGCCTGGAGCCTCTTTCGGATTCTGTGTCTCTGTCTCTTCCCTGCTCATGCTGCCTCTCTCTTTCTCTCTCTCAGAAATAAAAAATAAATAAATAAATAAAGCTGAGGTTTCCTCACCTGCCAACAGCCTCTTGGGCAGGGTTGCAAAGGCATCAAATGCTGGTGTGTAGGCCCTTTACCTTATCACTTCAGTCTGCTCTGCCGTGCTGCCTGCTTTCAGAATTTTCTAGGGGATAGTCAAAAAATCTCGTTGTTGACCATGTCCCCTGAATTTCAAGGGATATGTGACAACCTCTCCAAAGGTTCTTTACCTTCTCTTCTCTTCTCTTCTCTTCTCTTCTCTTCTCTTCTCTTCTCTTCTCTTCTCTTCTCTTCTCTTCTCTTCTCCTCCCCTCCCCCCCTCCCCCCTCCCTCTCTCTCTCTCTCTCTCTCTAATTTTCTATCTATCTGTCATTTGAAAGAGAGACAGAGCCTGAGCAGGGGAGAACAAAGAGAGGGAGAAACAGAATCTGCAGCAGGCTCTAGGCTCTGAGCTGTCTGCACAGAGCCTGATACGGGGCTCCAACTCACAAACCATGAGATCATGACTTGAACTGAAGTTGGGCGCTTAACCGACTGAGCCACCAAGGCGCCCTGAATCTTCACCGTCTCCATCCATGGCAGAAGATGGTTTCTGCAGGGCAGCCAGCACCGCAGGCATTAAGATGACTATTACTGACCTTTGTCAGCTTTGGAATGTAGTTCGAGTCACTTAATGAAAGTTCCATTCCATAGTCTGCACAAGTATATGCAGGGACTGTACTTTCTGCCTACTAGAACAGCAATATAAATCTGAGTTGCTTTTCTAGATGGAGTGAACTGGGAGATATATTTGCACAGAGCCATCCTGATTCTAGTTAAGTTCTACTTGTGATTAACACTGAGCATCTTTTTCCTTCATATGCATGTAGCAAGCATATCCCAGGTGGTACATGCTGCATTCCTGTGGTACTGTGCAGTCTCTAGTTCACATCCATTATGCAGATGATAAGGGGAAAGCTGAGTTTGTAGAATGGTTCTCTACAAGAGGAAGTTTTGTCCCCCACTTCTCCCCCTCCAAGAGACATTTGGCAGTGTCGGACACTTATTAGTTGTCCATGCTGGCGGGTGGGGGGACTCCTGGCATGTAGTAGGCTACTAAACATCCTACGGGGCACAGGACCGCCCCTACAACAAAGAATTATTTGATCCAAAATATCAGTAGTGCCCAAGTTGAGCAATGCTGCTCTAGGCGTTGCTGTGTTCCCTGTCGGACAGTATCTCAGACCCTCTCTGATATTTTGTCCAGGTCTCCAGAGAACCAGCTGGAGTTCTCTAGGTAAAATCTTCAGTGTTTTGTCACAGCAAGGCTCGAACTGACCGCTAGTGCTTTCAGCCCTCCTTGTACATGTGTTAACTAATAGGTGGGACCCAGTCTCCCAGAGGCCACATCTGCATTTGGTAATTTATGCCTGATGATCGTGTCGGATTCCAGAGGATTAAGATGATTTGAGGGGTCTCTGGATGACTCACGTGGGCTTGATTGGCTTTTATGGGGATTCTTTGCAAACTGAAGAAATAACAAATGGGAAAATGCTTAGCACGGGAGGCATTTTTTTTGCACATCTCAGAAGTGACTGTATAATAGAAACCACTTTTCAACACTAAGCATTGCTACTGTGGACATTCATTTGCTAAGTGTCTGTGCTATGGCTGTTGGAAAGGGAGAGAAAGCGGAGTGTGTTTATTTGAACAATAGCATCATCACATGTTCAAATAAACATAGCACCTTGGGAGGGTTACAGGTTTGTTATTTCTAACCCAAATGTCTTTACACATGCCTTTTGAAGGGTCATTTTGCCAAGTTTAAAAGAAGAAACCATCCAAGCACTGAGTGTCTGACATATTTAACTTGTTGAAAAAAGAAAAGCTTCTTTGTGGCCAAAACACTCCAGGTCAGCTGGACAATGAGGTATATCATGTTTTGAAGGCCTTTACTTTTGGCCTGAGAAACAGCCCCAGAGAGCAAGTGAGACCTCTCCCTCACCTGCATATAACCTCTTAGACAGCTTTCCCTTATGTTTTGGTCATCTTGCCCAGGAAGCTTGGAATTTTCACTTGTTTTGTGCTTTTTTTTTTTTTTTTAACTTGAATGAAATGTCTGTTCTTAATTCCACCAGTATAGCAATATTTTATTACTTCTTTTCATGAGCCCCTCAGCCCATAATTCACATGACTGATTCCCCCCTCCCCATTATGTCTTTTTTCTCTTTTTAGTTGTGGTAAAAAATACATAACACAAAATTGGCCATGTTAACCATTTTTAGCTATATGCTTTAGTGGCATTGAGTATATTCACAGTGATATGCAGCCGTGACCGCTAACCATCTCCAGAACTTGTCATTATTTCAAATAAACTGTATGCCCATTAAACGATAATTTCCCATTCCTCTGTCCCCTCACCCAGCCCCTGGAAAACTTCGTTCCACTTTCTGTCTCTCATGATTTTGCCCTTTTGTGGTATTTCATATAAGTGGAATCATACAGGATTTGTCATTTTGTGTCTGGCTTATTTCACTAGCCTGATGTTTTCGAGGTTCATCCCTGCTGTAGCATGTGTCAGAATTTCCTTCCTTTTTAAGCCTGAATAGTATTCCATTGTATGTGTATACCATCTTTTGTTTATTCATTCATCTGTTGATGCATCGACGCTTAGGTTTCTATCTGCTGTGCCTCATGCCACTATAAATATAAGTCCACAAATATTTGTTGGGGGCCCTGCTTTCATTTCTTTGGGGAAACCTACATAAAAGTGGAATTACTGGATCATATGGGAATTCCGTTTACTCTAGGAGAAATTGTCAGACTGTTTTCTACAGTGGTTGCACCATTTTTCATTCCCACCAGGGGCATGCTAGGTCTTGATTTTAACAACATCCTGGCCAGTACTTATTACTCTACCTTACCTCTTTCTGTGATAGCCGTCCCGATAGGTAAGAAATGGTAGCTTTGTATTGGTGGTTTCGATTTGCATTTTCCTAATTACTAGCCGAGTTGAGTCTCTCTTCAGGGCCTTATCACTCATTTGTATATCCTCTTTGGGAAATACCTATTCAAGTCCTTTGCCCAGTTTTGAATTGGTTCATTGAAAATGGTTTTTTAAAAACTGAGATTTCCACGTGGCTAAGTACTTAATTACAGCATAATCCATAGTCAGTACTGATTGCTGGTCTTTTGGGAAGCACACGTTCTCATCCTGGCCTTGCCACTTGAACAAGACTCATTGTTAAGTCTTAATTTTTTCATGTGTGGAAGGAAGGAAGAGTTTAGGAAGTAGAAGTTGAAAATCCCTTGTAGCCCTGAAATGCTATTATCTGGTCTAATATAAAGTCTGTGTTAGGAAAAAAAAAATGATAGAATATAAATGGGATTGGGCTTTCTTTAGTATGTTTTATTCTGGAAATATTTACTGTAATTTCCCATTATGTACAGCATGTTCCCTTTTGTAGTTTTCTGGCTGTGCTTTCCACTTTAAATCAAAGGAATGATTTTCTATAAGTCTAGTGTCTGTTGTGTGGGGATATGTCATTGGCCTTGACAGGTTTAAATAGAAAATGAGACACCTGAAATATTTGACAAGCTTATAAATGACTGGGTTTTTTCCCCTTGATTAGTTTTTTTTTTTTTTTTTTTTTTAATCAAAGTGCTCAGAAGAGTTTGGCCAGAAACAGAATGACTCCATGGTGGCCTGAAGGACACACAGCTTATGCAGGTGGGGTCAGTCAGGTTGCAGAGGATTCATTTTCTTTTTTCTTCTCCCTTTTCCCTTCCTCCCTTCCTTTTCCCATTCCCATTCCCTTCATTTTTTCTTTTTCTTTTTTTCAGAAAACTGATAAAAGGCATTCCTGCCTTAGAATGTGCTAGAGCCCTTCTACAAACAGTAACAGTTGTATGGTTTGGGATTAAAAATCTAGCTGCAAAGGATTTAAATCATTTTATGGGGGGTGGGGAGTGGGGATAAAGTCAAAAGCTCATTTTAAACTTAAGGAGCAGAGTTTTTATAGTAATTGAAGAAGTAGTTTTTTCCATCAGATGCCTCTTTGGCTTCATTTATCTCTTGCCAGTTCCCCTGGTTATCTTAATTTACTTGGATTAACAGCTCCTTGAATTTTTGTGTGTGTGGATTTAAAGAAAAGGCCAGATGTGTGAGCATTCTTTAGCAGTCAGAATGCAGTTTAATAATGCTTCTGCGGGAACTCGCCCCGCCCCCCATGTCCCTGGCAGCATCAGTGAGCTTCCTTCTGTAGGAGATTGGAGGGCAGAAGGAGAGAGAGGTTGGGGTATTTATTCCCAACTGCTGCTGCCTGTAGGGCCCCTGGGGGTCTTGGTGTTTTTCCACCCGAGGCCACAGCTCTGTGATGAGGAGCTCTCTTCTGCCGGGGCAGTGTACCATTCACACTGGTTTGCCTGGAACTCCATCAAGTTTGTATATACCTACGTCAAGAGGTAGATATACGTCTCTTTGGGGCGCCTGTGTGGCTCAGTGGGTTAAGTGTCCGACTTCGGCTCAGGTCATGATCTCACGGTTCGTGGGTTTGAGTCCTGCGTAGAGCTCTGTGCTGACAGCTAGCTAAGAGCCTGGAGGCTGTCTTCAGATTCTGTGACTCCCTCTCTCTCTGACCCTCCCCTGCTCACACTGTCTCTCTCTCTCTCTCTCAAAAATAAATAAAACATTAAAAAAATTAAAAAAGAGTCTCTTTATTAGGCCGTCTTCAGTTTTGCCACATTTTAATGTGCCCTTTTTCTTGTTTCTTGACTAATACTGAAATTACAATTAAAGACCTAAAGGCAGATTTTTAAAACAGTTGATTTTCATGGCATCTTCTTAAAAAAATTTAATGCATTTTTTTTGATTATGTAAGCTATGATACAAAATTTAAAAGACACAACAGGGTCTTACTCAAGAGTGAAAGTCAGCCTGATTTATTTGCTTGACAATATCAGCACAAACAAATCTACCTTGGTTTTTGTTTTTTTTTTTTAAAGACTGCATAGTATTTTATCCTGGCATGTACTGTAACATATTTAAACTAACCGTGTTATTCAGTATTTGCCTGTTACTCAGTATTTGACCATGTTATTAAGTACTTGTTGTGAACGAATTCTTAGTATACATGTGTGAATATACAAGAGTATACAAGAATTTATCAATATTTAAAAACAAAATTGCTGCCTCAAAGGGTATGTTCTGGCTTAAGTTTAATGGATATTTACCAAATTATCTGCTGTAAAAGTTGAACTCTCTTACATTCCCAGTACAGAGGATTTAAATTTGGATTTAAAACCCTAATTTGCAAAATAACAACAACAACAAAACCCTAATTTGCATCTCCCAATGCAGATTGTCTGACCATATTCTTTCCAATACACATTATTAACCAATTTGAACTCAGAGTCTTTTAAACAGAATTTTTTAAATGTTTATTGACTTTTGAGAGAGAGACAGAGCATGAGCAGGGGAGGAGGGGTGGAGGGAGGGAGAGGGAGAGGGAGAGGGAGAGGGAGAGGGAGAGGGAGAGGGAGAGAGAGAGAGAGAGAGAGAGAGAGAGAAAGAAAATGAATTTGAAGCAGGTTCCAGGCTCTGGGCTGTTAGCCCAGAACCCAACACAGGGCTTGAACCCATGAACCATGAGATCATGACCTGAGATGAAGTTGGATACTTAACTGATTGAGCCACCCAGGCACTCACTACCTCTGAGTCTTTTCATGTGTCTGCAGTAGGGTTTCTCAGCCTCAGTGTTACTCCCATTTGGGCTGGACAGTTCTTTGTTTCATGGGCTTGTTTTGTGCATTGTAGGATGTTTAACAGCATCTCAAGTGTCTAACCATTAGATTTAAGTAGCAGTGCCCCACCCCGCCCCGCCAAATGTACAACTAAAAATGTCTCCAGTCATTACCAAATGTCCCAGGGGCCAAAAATCACTCCTGCTTGAGAACCCAGTGGTCCAAAAATTTTTCTCTTTTGCTGTTTTTTCTTCCCCACTGAATTGTTTGTGTTTTAACTTCTGTTTATGGTACTTTTTTTCTTTTCCCTTCTAGGCCATGGAGAAACTTAGGATTTTTTTATGTAATCAGAGGTGCCAGTGTGCTTCTTCTTCCTTGCATATAATTGATAGAGAAATTTGTTTTTGGTAAAAATTTTGTTAAATCAAGTTACCAAATTCTTCTTCCTTTGATCGCTGTGACCCCTGTTCAGTATTAGACAGCAAATTCTGAGGGGGTATACCAGGGTTAAGCCTGAATTTTGTTGATGAGGGGCATATAAATATTTTGGAATGGAATCAGAAATTTTATATTACCACTTACTGAGTGCCTTCTGTATGTCCAGCGCTGTGTTAGACATTTTATGTGCTCTGTCTTTACCTTACAACAGCCCTGAAGAATCAGGCCGTTATTGTCACTTTATAGATGAGGAAACTAAGGTACTGAGAAGTTAGGTAATTTTTCTTTTCTTTTTTTTTTTTTTTTTTTACAAATAGTTTATTGTCAAATTAGTTTCCACATAACACCCAGTGCTCATCCCCACAAGTGCCCTCCTCCATGCCCATCCCCCCTCCCCCCCACATCCATCAGTCCTCAGTTTTTGTCAGCATTCAAGAGTCTCTCATGGTTTGCCTCTCTCCCTTTCCCCCACCATTTCCCCCCTTCTTCTCCCGGTTGGTCCTCTGTGTGCACGTATAGGAGGACTAGGAGGAGAAGTTAGGTAATTTGCCCAAGGCCACAGAGCAAGCAAGTAAGCACAGCCAGGCTTCCCTCTGAAGCCCGGGGCCATGCCCTGCCCTGTGTGTGGCGGTGTCTCACAGTTCCCTCTGTGCCAGCATTGGCATGAAGCCTTGGGAGTTTTCAGAGGAAAGAGTCCATTCAGTGTCTCTGACCCATCTTCTTTCTGCTGGGTTTGGAAACACCCACATACTACTTTCATCCACTGATCTGACTCTACTGTTCATTGAAACTTGAGTCTTGGTTGAAGTTCTATCACGTGTGTGTATGAACCTCTTCCCCCATTTTGTAGAATGGGAAGGATGATAGCCACCTCATAAAGCTGTTCAGAGCTCTTTACCTTTATAAGCTGTAACACCAAGCATTTTTTAAAATGTGCTGTAAGATACGAGATTCGCATTAACAAATGTAACCAATGTAATGTTTAATTTCTTGTGCATATTAAACTTACAAACATCCTAAATTGATTGCATTGCCTAGTATATCTATATTTTTATGTCACTTAGCTGCAGTTTTAAGTCTGATGCAAAAAAAAAAATTGTCCCCTGTAAATAGCTTTCATAAATGTTAGAAGAATGCAAAGAACTTTGATTCAGTGTAGCTTCATATTTGGTGTTTTCATAAATAAGTTAAACATTTCACAGTTCCACAAATGACAGATTTTATAGTCGATGGGTGCACCATTGGTGACTAGAGACTAGATTTTTTTATTTGGACTCCAGGCATGCATGGAAAGCACATGGACTCTTTACTCCCTCTTCTGAGGTACTTGGCCTTTGAAACTTAATATATAATTTAACCTTAAAATTACAGAGGCTGAAAAATTTATAAGTCAGACATCAAAGGTGTTTGGATTCTAGAGACTTGTTATTGTCTCAGTTTATTTCAGAAGTTGTTACCGCAGAAAGAATTAAACTGTGGCTAATACATGTATGGGAGTGAAGAGCTGTGAAGACCATCAGCAGCCAACGAAGGAAATGGCGTTCCAGAGGTGGCTTCTTGACTCTCATTGGTGTGTTTCTGAAAAGTCGAACACCGGTGATTATACACTTGTACCACATAGTCCTCTGAGTGGGATAGCCTTAGAGCTGAGAGTGTCTAGTTCACCCTTTTTGCTTTATCTGTCAGAAAACTGGGACCCAGACACAGAAGGGAGTTGCCTCAAGGTCACAACTGGTGAGGGAGCTCTGGTTCAGACTTGTATTTAGGACTCTCAGTGGATTGCTAAATGAGATTTTGAGGTTTAAGGTTTTCCATCTGGAGATTTCGTAAAGTGGCCTTCTTTCGGAGGATGGCACTGTGTGGTTGGTGATTTCTGATGTGGTTTGTATGTGTGAGGAGGGAGTATCAGAGATGGATTCCGCTCTCACCCTTCCTATGGATCCTGTTCCATCCAAACACGACGAGAGGCCCTCAGGGAAGCCAGGATGTCCATACTCAAAAAAGAATATATATGCAAAAACAGAATATTCCCTATCCATGTAAACTTTGCTCATGAAAACACTGAGTAGATTACGCTGTGTAAACTTCAGATAGAGATTGATGTTTGGAATACCAAACCCAGATATCCCGGGATTAAGAATTAAAAGTGCAAGCAGTCATGCTGAAGAAATAACCCAGCGCACTGGCACACAGGTCTTCCTGTCTCAGCCACAGAAGGCAGCTTCCTGCCCACCCCACCTTCTGCAGGGCACGGGTGAGACTGGATGCCACAGCTATATGCCATCTTCTGAAATGAACCCATGGGAGAAATTCAGAGAGGACACCCCAGATGAACTCAAGCCTGGGAGACTCACTTTTCCTTGGCTAATTCCTCGAGGGGGTCCTGAGTAACTTTTTCTTAGCTCATTGAAAGGAAGTCGAGTAATAAAGTACCTATGATTCATGACTTTGTGGTTATCAAAGGAGTCACCTTTTAGCCAGAAAATGGAAGATTTCTTTCCAGTGATTCACATGTATTACCCAGAACATTTTGGCTTCCTGGAATTTAAAATGTAAACTAAAATCCCTTGGCGATAACTTTTCAATACCACAAATCAATGACTCTTCCACTTGTCTCTCCTCTCCCCTCTCTCTTTTCCTCTCTCCCCTTCTCCCCTCCCCTGTAACCCTGATCCTTCAAATGGACCGTACCATACCTAAATGCTGGGTAGATGTGAAGACAGAAAATCTATCGGTCTTCAAAATGGTAGAAATACAGAGTATTACCTTTTTTCTTTTCTTTTTTTTTTTTATGAAACTGATGACACAGACTTAGTGTAGCACATCATGTAATGAGACAGGAAACACATTTCTTTGGAGAGCTCAGTTAAAGGTAAGATGGAATGTCTATTGTGCTTCTTTGTCTCGCGGCCAGACAGAATGCAATGAGATGGGAATGTGGGGGGCTTGGGTCTGCTTAATCCCAGCCCCGAGTGTGCCTCTCTGAGTGAGGGAACAAAGCTGCAGCCTGGTGAGCTGTGGCCATATAGCAACAGCTGCATTTAGCTTGGCTCCCTCCCCTTGGCCTTGACTGAGCCCTGCTAGTCCTCACAGAGAGGAGCAGCCTGTTGACGCCATGTACCCTGCAACTCAGGCGCTTCCTGTCACAAATCGTGGAAAAATATGGGTCCTTCTGAGCTCCAACTAAAGGAATGGTAGTAGTTTCTCTGAACCTTGTGCTTGCTACTAAGTCAGGGCTCAGCCACTTCAGCACCCCCTTAACCAAATACTGTGTTTGAGTTGCCACAAAGCCACCCATCCATCTTTAAAAGACAGCATCGCTGTTTCTATTTCTAGAGGAAGAACTTCTCCTCATCTCTTAATCTTTGTGTCTGATTATTTAACTCACTAAATAGTACGTTTAAATACTACGAAGACAGGAGCTCCAGTGTCGGTGCTTCTGTTTGGAGGTCCCTACTGAAGCTAGGTACTGACTCTGCTTCTTGGATCTATGGGTAGGTCCAATTTAGGTGTCTTTAGCTTCCTGTGTGATAATTCAGTAGCATTCTAGAGAAGAAAAATTCTTGGAGTTACAACTCTGGGGTAATACCTGGTCCAGAGTTGGAGGGAAAGGAGGTCTAATGTTTATCAAGGACCCTCTGTGCACCCGGGATAGTTGTAGGCATTTTTCATATACTCTCTCTCTCCTTCCTCCAAACAGTAGATGTATTATTCGCATGCACTGATTAGAAAAGTGAAGACTAGCAAGTTGAAGTAGAGACTTCAACCCAACCCAGAGAATTATAGTATTCAATCCAACTGTAAAAATAACCGTTGTGGACAGTTTCCATTTCTGTAGCTATGTGGAGAAAATTTATTGGGGTTTTGAAGAGACCTGCCTCTTTTAATTGTTGGGGGATGAATAGTAGAAGTTGAACTTGATGGAATCCAAGTGCCTTGGAATTCTTTGGGGCGGGTCATTCATGTGGTCCGGGCAGTACTGCTTCCAAGAGAATATTTGGATTGATTGTGTCCATGTCCTTTGGTGGCCTTCCTAAGAGCTTGAATGCCTGTGTAAATTTGGTTACCTCTAGCTGCCTTCTAAGCTTTTATAGATGAGGCACAACGTTTTCATTTCTTCTGTTCAATTTATTATACTAATCATTATTAAAAGGATGGGAATTCGGTACAGTGGTTGACCTATGATAGAAAGAGACCTTTCCAGCTCTCTTGAGAGTAACTGCATGTTATAGACAACACTGATAACTAGATGTTGGGCCCTTGTGGTGTTAGTAGCAACTACTATTTCTGCCTCCTTATTATTGATCATTGCAGTACTTGATGGAAAGTGGATTTTATCTAATTACCTATGACTGACCCCTGCAATGTGTTAAGAAGGATTCAGCTGCCTCCGTGGATGTTTGCAGCAGCCACTAGTCATTACAAAGATGACTGAGCCTTTCCATCACCTCTTGATGGCTCCGCAATGTTTTAGGACAATGTGCACAGTTTGGAGATAGCATGGTAGACTATGAATATTGACTCTGCTATTTATTAATGGTGTGCCTTGGGAAGAATTGTAGAGGTCTTAGAATCTCCATGATCTCCTCTATGGTTTGGTGTAAAACTATGCCATTCACAGTGTTGCTGTAAGGAGTAAATGAGATAATGAATAGAGTACCCTAAAAAGAGTAGAAGACCTACAATTTTTAGTATCTTTCCCTTCCATAGAGGGCAAATAGCCATTTCCTTTTTGAAACTTCATTGTCCTTGCCTTCTGCAAACATTTTTGTGTGGAAGATTAGATAATGTCAATATTGGCATAAAAGCATTTTAAGATAGAGCTGTTGTTTCCATCATTTTTATGTATTAGGTGTGTTAGCTGAAAAAGGTTAATATATTTTAATTTATTAACAAAGTGGAGACCTTTCAACAGGTTTATGTCGGACATATTGAAGAACTTACCTCTTCGACTAAACATTCATATGAGAGCTTTTACTGATCATTCTTGGAAATTTTGGATCGTTAGGCTAGTTACTAAATAATCTTTGCTGTACTTCTAGACAGTTCTCTTTCAGTCTTCCTTTGTTCTGTACCTCCCATGACTTTTGAATTACTCCTTTCAAATGGAAATGAAGTGACTTGGTAACAGTGAGCATGCTTGCTAGCAGTCCTTGACAGTTTCAGAGGCATCTGAGAAACACATGTGGAAGAACTTACTGGATACTCATCAATTTTAGAATAGAGTGACAGCCACGGATGGATAATTTGTTTTGTCAAGCTCAGAAGAGCAAATTTGGAGGGAGACAGTAGTATTGTTCTTTTGTACATTTTGTGGCTGTTGTGTTGAATTTAAGGTGTCAGAATAAAGGGTGAATGAAGCTTATCATTCCTGCATGTTTATTAAGTAGATTTGTATTTGTTCATATGTATGTCAGTAGATTCATACAAAAGAGTACATAAAGATAGTGGTCAAACATCTTAAAATCAACATGAGTCCTTCACCATTATTTCTCTTGTAGGAATTCTGGCTAGATATCATGATTATATATGTAATAATTGGAAAATTCTGTCAATCTGTTTTTTTGGTGTGTGTTTTCCATAAGATATTGGGCTGTGAAAACTAGAATTTCCCGTTTTAATTGTAAGAAGTCTGTTCAGTTTTATGCACATAGTGAAAGCAGAAATTTTGTTCTTGTCCTCAAATCAAGTGTAAGCTTTCCTAATCTGGACCATATCGGTGATACATGTAGTTGACAAATAAGATTCACTGTCTTTTTCCTCTGTGTGGCTGTCGATCAGCTTGCTAGAAGCTGAAAGATATCTCATCATAAATCACTCATGATGATTAGGAATAAGCTGTAAGTGATACACAGTGACCACATTGTGTTGACCTTTCTTTAATGCAATACATTGCTCCACTCTTAACTTACAATAAACAACATATTTGCTTTCTAGACATTAGTGAGATGCCTTACTAGACATATTCCTAGAAGGCCAAACTGACTTTTAATACATATGGAATAATTCACTGGTGAATTTCTTCCAGGTAGGCCACAACGTATCTAGAATGTAATCTTTATATATTCACATACAGTCATTATATATAATCAGATGTATTTGGATTATTCAGAGTAGAACAAAGAGAAAATCTGGGCTGCAGGGCTCAGTTACAAATGTGGGATGATACTAAGCTTACCACTGGTGGTCCATGACCTACATTTTTGGAGACCAGATCCCATTGTGGTCCCTGATTAATTTATGAATTGAGCTTTTGTTCAAGGAAGGCTTGGTCCTGGGCAATGCCTGTGCTCACTGTAAATATGGCACTGTGCTAAGTACCCTAACAATTAGGAAAAAGAAAAAGAAAAAATGGTAACACATGTTGCATCTATGGAAGGGGGCACCACAGTCCAGATTAAGAGCTTTGGGAGTCATAAAAAAAAAAAGGAATAAGCTGTAAGTTTATCCACATGTAGTGCGTGGTAGTAGAAGCTTCCTATATGGAGAACAAGTGAGCAATTAATTGAATTTTGTAGGAAGTGTTCAGAAGAGACCTGCCAGATACAGACAAGGGCCATTGTCATTAGACTCTTGATTCACAGATGTGGCACAAATATGTGTGAGAAGCAAAGGCAAAGGGCTTTGGTGAAGAGAGTGAGGGAGTGTTCCTTTTAGACATAAGAAAGAGGAAGCTTTAAAAGACCTTGAATCATCACTTAACATTGAAGATATTTCAGTATGTTAAAAATTATAGAAAGAATGCAAAATGAAGTTTAAAAATATCCTGGGTATAATATTAAAAGTTCTGACCTATTTGAGCCTTGTGACCAAGGGAGCACAAGTGTTCAATGTTTCCAGGATTGCTGGCTATCTTTTTTTTTTATTTTTTATTTTTTTAATGTTTTATTTATTTCTAGGAGAGAGAGAGAGAGAGCGAGCATGAGCAGGGTAGGGTCAGAGAGAGAGGGAGTGACAGACTCTGAAACAGCCTCCAGGCTCTGAGCTGGCAGTCAGCACAGAGCCTGACATGGGGCTCGAACCCACGAACCGTGAGATCATGACCTAAGCAAAAGTCGGACGCTTAACTGACTAAGCCACCCAGGCGCTCCGGATTGCTGGCTATCTAAATCATGGAAGAGGCACTGGAGGTGGTCTAAAATATTGTAGAATACTGGTGGAAACTATCCCTTCCCTTCAAGCATTATTACTCTACTTATTTTGGTATCATTTGGAATAAAGAGAAACACAAAGTGCTGTCCTGGGATAAATTCTTAATTGGTCCATGCATAAACCCAGAGAGAGTTTAACTTGGGGTCTTCTACCTTCTGTCAGAGGGCTGGAGAGCTGACTCCACTGAAGTTCATTCAAATCACTAACATATATTGGGTACCTACCTCGGCATTCTAGATGGATAGGCAGGAGCTCCTAGGTCTGCAGGGGGAGATCAAGGGAGGCTTCACGGAAGAAGAGGACATGGAATGGAGGTGAGGCCCAACAACTGATGAAGAAGGGAAGGTGTAAATTCTTTAAGAATTTGACCAGGTGCCTTGGTATGGTTGAAAAAGAGTGGTATGTTCCAAGAAATCACAAGTAGATTGATTTTGTGGTCAAAAATGCTCAAAGGCAGGACCTGTCAGAGATAGACAGCAGCACTTGGTACTTAATGCACTACTAACATGAGTAGAGTCATTAATTCTTACCACAACCCCCATGAGGCAGTTACAGTCGTGGGGTTTTTACCTGAATTCCATTGAGAAAACAATTTTTTCTTTCTTTTAGGTGATAGAGAGCCACAGAAAAGCCATGTAGTGTAGTGAGCTCACTAAGCATATGTGTTAGAAAGTACATTCTGGACATAGTATGGAGAGGGGTAAGAAAAATCAAGAAGGCTTTGCCATAGTCTACACAAGGCACAGTAGTCTGAGCTTGGGGAATGGAAAGAAAAAAAACAGGAGAGTTATTAAAGATGAAGAGAGAGAGGCAGTAGGACTTGGTCACAATGTGCTGGTTATAGGACAGAGAGGAAAGGGACTCCTGTGTTTGTGACTCAGAAGCAGTATTCTTTCACACTTTGTATCTTAGAGGACCATAAAAGTTTAGCACCAAGAAGGAAATGTATATACCAGTTAGATTTATTGTTTTACTAATGAGAGAACCAAGTTCCAGAGTGCCGGATTGAATTGCTGAAGGTTATTTAGCTGTGTGATACACACTTAGAACCAGAACTTAGGTCTCTTGGCTCCCAGTAGAGAGATCTTCTGATACAGTAGACTGTCAACTTGTACGGAAAAAGTCTCTGTAGTGAAGGTGATTCTATTACATCCAGGAAATATTATTATTATTATTACCTGAATATATTTCTTGATAAAAGTAATAGACCAAAAAAGTGAATCTTATGGAAAATGCTTATTACATCATGTGGTAAGGTTGCTCAAATAATCAGCTCGAGGTAGAAAATTAATAGAGGTTTTTTTTTTTTGTTGTTTTGTTTTTTTAGGTTTATTTATTTACTTTGAGAGAGGTAGGGAGAGACAGAAAGAGAGAGACAGAGACCGAGAATTCCAAGCAGGCTCCATACTGCCAGTGTGGAGCCCAGCACCAGGCTCAAACTCACGAACCATGAGAGTGTAACCTGAGCCAAAATCCAGAGTTGATGCTTAACCAACTGAGCCACCCAGGCACCCCAAGAATTAATAGAATTTAAAGTGAAAATGTTTGGTTCCAAATGGCTTGTTTGTGAAAATAACATCTTTGACACCTGATAGGTTTCAAGCTCCAGTGGTAATGAACCTATTAATAGGTATAAAAGTTGTGAAATGCTTCCCTCTTTCCCCATTAACTTTTTCAATTTATCAGTTTAGTTGTGGAAATAACATCTACCTGAACAGTATATCTCTAAAAGTAAATGCACATCTAAGAGTAATGTGTGGGCTTTTTCTTACTGTTCGGATCAGATCTGTCATACACTATTGAACTTCATGATGAAATAGCTTTGGTAAATGTTTTAGTTTATCAGAACTACAGAGAAATGATTGTAATTTGTGGAAGTATTTCATTGTCAGTAAAAGTCGTTGTGTAGTGCATTTTGATTGTGAATGAAAACATCCTTATATAGTTTCCTTAACTTCAGTGTCTGACAGACCATAAAAGGAAAGGAGAAACAGAAGGAATATTAGGGAAAAGTTTCTGAAATTCTTCTTCGTATACCCAAGTAGTTTCCCTGATGATACTTGGTTTATTTAGGAAAGTTGCCAGGAGGATTTGGAAATTTTTCTAGTCCTGATTAATGATGGTAGTTTTAATTTACTTTTCTTCCATGTCTCTGATTCTTATCCTGTACAAAATCTAGACCTCCAATTGTTTTATTGTGGTAACTGAGTATTAGTGTGTACACTAAGATGTTTCAAAAGTTAACTTAGTCTGAGGCTGAGCTACATCTCAAGAGAGTTAATTAGAAACATACCCATGGGCCAATACTGGGGATTAGAAAGAATTATCTTCAGGAAGTCAGTTTTGATACATATTGTCTTGATTTAATGGAATGTTCCAGATCCAGGAAGTATATATGGAGCCCTGAGGAATGAATAGGCATATTTTAATAACCTGAACTTGACATATCAGGATATTTAACTTAAATGGAAGGAGACATCTTGGCTCATCTCATCAGTCAGTAATGAATCACGTGGTTTTGTAGCTTTAGTGTTTGACTCTGGAAAGTTCTGCTATGTGATTTTAAGCAGTCTGTGGTAGAAGCTCTCTAAAACTACCTCCAACTAACTAGCTTTCCAAATTAACCATCTCCTTTTACTTCTTTTTAAAAATCTACTGACTGATGCCCATGACAAGCTGAATCCTCCTTCCTGATAGTTCACCCTACACACTTTACCTCCCGGGTCTGAGTTGAATGGCCATAAAGGGTCAGTTCTTTTGTTTCTGACCAGAAATTACATCATTTAATGAAATATTATGTAAATCAGTAAAAAATGAGTGCAAAAAAGGGAGTTGTTTTGTGAAAATTAAATTGAATGATTTGCAAAGACCATGAAAGCAAATGACTAATATAATATTGATGGTCAGTTGAGGGTTAGGTAAGACAAAGTTAAGAAATTGGAGAATGAACTATTAAAAAATCTAGAATTTGGCATTCAGTTGGCTTCACAATAAAAAAATGTTGTGCAAAGATTTCCATTTGCTCATTTACTCATTCAGAAAATATCAAGTACTGACCATGAGATGAGCAATTTGCTAAGCTCCAGGGATGGGCTGCTGAGAGAAGAAAGGACCTCTTGACAAGATTTCTTGCCTCCAGGAGCTCATGAACTTTTGGAGAAGCCAGACACCCACCTTGACCATTATTGTTCATTGCTGTCTGTGCCAGGCTGGTGTATACATACATTCATTGCTCTCACCATGTGGCAGAGACTGGGATCTATCAGCTGTTTTCTCACATCATCATGGAAGGCCTTAGTGATGGGGTAGAGTTAGAGGCTTGGGCTGAGGTAGTAGGGTTGAGATGGTAAGTGGGGAAGGGGAGAGGAAAGAGCCTTGATGGAGCCAGACACAGGAGAGGGAGCATGGCACTCTTAGAACTGACCAAGGGTTGAGTATAAATGGAACGTCAGAGAACATGACAGCAACAGTGTGCCAACAGGCTAGACAAGGCAGCAAGAGTTGGATCAAGAACAGCCCTTCTGCCATGATTGGGTTTTGAGGTCTTCTGCGGGGGACCCTCAGAGTCTCTGAAACAGACAGGATATTGATGTGTTTGGCTTTTAGCTCACATCCGTATGTATCTCAGTAAGAATAATCTAGGAGCAACTACTTGAGAACTTTCTTTTGTATCATCCGTGTAAATAATAATGTCCATAGATCATCTTCTAGTTCCTGTTAAACACTCATCCTTCTCTGAACACAGGTAGAAAACAAAACTATGGGATGCTGTGTAAGATATGAAATTTGGGTTAATTTTTTTTCAGCCTAATAGATTATAAAGTTGAAACTTAGTCTTTAGTGTTTGTAAAAACCCATTCTTTTATCTCTCACTTTAATAGACTCAAATAAGGCCTGTAAGTCTAAGAGGCAAGGAGGTGAAAAAGTTTCCTTACTAACTGAATTAGCAACTCCTGTGTAATCATGACAGCAGTGGTCAGGTCGTTGTTTAGCCCATTTTGACTGTGAGTGTAGGCAATCTCTGTCTGCATCTGTGTCTGCATCCTGTGACCTGTGTGTAAAACTCTGAGACCATCAGTGTTTGGGATAGCATACCCACCAGTCTACAGAGGCCTCCAAACTGGTTTTCCTTCAGCAATTTTTTGTTACATGGAGGCTTAAAGGCCACAATCCATCTGGGCTCTTGAGCATGTAAAGAAGCCATTGGGAGCCAGTTGTCTCACCTGAGGGTTTTCCTGTTCAGATATCTAAAAAGATCTGACACTGAGCTTCTCAAATGTCTGTCCCTTCAACAGCTTCACAGAATATTCAGCCATCTTTGGAATGGATCATTTCTTTCCCGTGGTGGTTTTGACTCTTGGTGCTGCATCTGAACGTCACCTACCTTGAGGCTTGTCAGTGACTGCTTCGTACTCAGGAAGAGAAAACTGAAAAGGGTTCCCTGCTCTTTAAAAGAAGCAAGACGAGGGTAGAGAAATAAGGCTCACTGTGGCATATCCTCACTGTGGCCCCATAGTTAGGGGGAAGCCACGGGAAAGTAATGATCCATGGAGGGTGGGGATAAAAGGAAGCTGTAAACGGCCCATGTAGAGTTGTGTTTATCGTAGTAGTTCCCAAACATTGTCTCCCCAGAATTTATCCCTTTTGGCATCTGCCTGGATTTTACAGACCCCATTTCATTTTATTACCCAGTGTGTTTCTTCTTTCATGTCTCACAGGGAATGTTTCTCAGCTCTTGTGTTAGTCCTATGCCTCGACTCCTGTTTATCCTGCATTCTTCCCCAGTCTCCCAGCCCCAACTCCACCCTAAGCTGCCACATTTCTTTTCTTTTTTTTCCCCCCCGCCACATTATGTTTTCCTGATTTTGGAACCTTCTATTCAAAATAACTGCTTATCTTTAAAAAGTGGGAAAGCAAGTTTCATGTAATAACAAATATTAAGATATTTAGATTGCAGTTTGAAGCAAAATCAGTTATAATCCATATTTATCCTTTGGGTAAAAACTCCAGATGGAATGAGATATACAATTAAGCAAAAAAGAGATGAAAATAATGTAAAAAGCTAGCATAAAATAGGTTATTTATCAGATACTTGGAGGTAGAGTAGCTTTTAAAGGAATGAAACCGAGAAACACAGAGAAATGAGCTTAATAACTTAATTATGTGAAAAAAAATAGAATGTGTCCAAAACAAACTAAAAGGAGCAGGAAATAAATTTAGAAAGATTATTTCATCAAAGGACAAACAAGATCTTAAACTCTGTCCATAAACCATGAAAGTAATTAAAATCATTAAAACTCTTAGGGATACGGAAAATATATCAACATAAATAGGTTAGACAGGAGGAAATAAAAACAGTAAACAAATATGTATGGGAAATGTCAAAATCCTTACTAATGACATGCAAAATTAGCATTGTAATAGTATAATCTGATCACAGGTAAAATGTTACAGCTCTGAAGTGAGCATTTGGAAACTATTAAACTAGTAGAAATATTTAGAAGTAAAATCCAATTTTGACAAGATAGATGTGAATTTGATGAGTTAATGATAGTTGTTGATGTTAATATGTTTTTTCTGGAAGATTCATCTATTGATATACTCAGCAATTCAACAACACTAGATTCTACAAATAGAGTAGCAAATGACATAATACACAGTTTAGTGCAGACTAGTTATAAGGATATGCATGTCCCTTCCTCTTCATAATGCTAGTTTAGTTTTTATTCCACTGTGCCCTGTTTGTAAAGTTGATGCTCATTTGGTGAGGCCCACAATTCACTCGGTGCTTACTGTGTGCTGAGTTCTAAGTGCTTGGAACATATGACCTCATTCCAGCCAACAACCCAGCCAAGCTGGTACAGTTTTTATTGCCATTTCACAGGTAAAGACATGGGGGACAGAGAAGTGTTAAATAAATTGCCCAAGATCATGCCCATGATGATGAAGAAACTGGGATTCGCACCTCCTGGACGTCTGGTTACAGGCCCTTTCTCTTAATACCTGTGCTCCTTTGTCCTCCTCTTGCTGAAGCAGATACTGTGGTATAATTGGCTCATCAATGTCTTTCTTGTTCACCGTATCACCTAGCACATTGCCTGGGTATACTAAACAATCCAGAAATACTAGTTTAATGCATGAGACCATTACTAAGAAGGATAAAATGATATCTTTGATAATATTCCTTGCAGCTTTATCTGTGATAGTTAAAAAGAAATGCAGTCTAAACCAACAGAGGAATGGCTATGTAATTTATTATCTCTCAACTTAATAGAATATTAAGTAGCTCCTAAAAATGGTAAAGCTCTGTAGCAATCTGTAGCATGGAACAGTATGGCTATGTAGTGACAGAAGATAGCAAATGTGAACTATAGTGATGACATCTGTAACCTGGATGTCCCTGTGGGTTTCACCAGCTCATGGGTATAGAGAATGTATAGTGATCATGAACAACCCAGAGTATGCTAGCCAAAATCCCTTACCTCCTGACACTGAACCTTTACCCCCCTGCCCCCATCCTCCCTGTGAGTATATCTGAAAATCCCTGAGGGTACCCTGCTTGCACCTGTAGTGCAGGTGGCTACATTCACCACATAGCATCTGCCCAGGTCTTCCTATCTGGATGCTTCGAGGGCCACTGCAGGTGGGGCCCCAGGACAGAACGCTACTCCTGCCCTTCCCCAGAACTCCTAGCTCTCTGCCCTGCCTGATGCCTCTTCAGATTCCTTGAAAGAGCCAGAGAGGTGGCAGTAGCCTGCAGAACTGGGAGAGTAGCTCTTTCTCCAACCCTGTCCTGCTGATTGACTCCTGGGGCCTAAAGCAATTCTGCTTCTGCCCAGATTCTCACAAGGACCATAGATGACAGAAGCTGAGTGCCAGGAGGGTGGGGAGTTTTGTCTATTTTGTTGACTTATGGTTGCCAAGTGCTTGGAATAGGACATGGCCATTGGTAGAGCGACATTAAATCCTTATTGAGTGAACAAACATTACTTTTTGAGCTGCTAGCCTTCACTTCTGAGCTCATTGGAAATCAAGAGGACGAGTGGCAGATCCGCACTGGGAAATAGAACTTTCTCAGTGATGGAAATGGTCTAATCTATGCTGTGCAATGAATCCTGTTCATTGTCTTTTTCATTTCAGTGTCCTTGAATCTGCCCCTAGTCTTCCTCTGATGTCTGTGCTCCACAAAACTCATGTATCTTTCTATTAAAAGAATAAGGATCCCTGGTGTGATTCAGCCTATGTATTCAGATCCCCTAGGAAAGTTCATGAATCTACCTCATCTGCAATGAGCTAAACCCTCCCATCTGTGTTAAGGCTCTAATAGCAAACCCTGTTATGACCAATTGTGAGAAACATGCCTCTGGAAGAAGAATTTATTTATTTATAAAAAAATGTCTTTAACGTTTATTTTTTGAGAGACAGAGAGAGACAGAGCACAAGTGGGGGAAGAGCAGAAAGTGAGGGAGACACAGAATCTGAAGCAGTCTCCAGACTCTGAGCTGTCAGCACAGAGCCCAACATGGGGCTTGAACCCATAAACCATGAGATCATGGACCTGAGCAGAAGTTGGTCACTTAACCAACTGAGCCACCCAGGTGCCCCTGGAAGAAGAATTTAAAAGGGCTTGAGATAAGACTGGTGAAATTTGAGGGACACCTCTTGGGTCTTCCCTCCTAAGAGCTGTGTGGTAAGAGCATAGGACCAGTATTTAGGACACCTACATTCTTGTGCCATTTCTGTGACTCCCCGGCCATGGTATTCTAAGCACACTTAATCTCTGTAGCTCACTATCTGTGGGATAAGGTGGTTGAAATAGATTATTTGGTAGATACTTCTTAATACCTGTGACCTCAGTGCTTTATGGAACAAAGTTGGAAACTACTCCAGTGTATGCTAAAGTTACTATGTGTCGAGGAAAAGAAAAGAGTGTCTAAAGAGGTATATACATGTTGTATTCGTTTACATTTGGAATTTTTAGGGTATCAGTGTGGATTTCTTTTTTTGAGTTCTTACATGTAGAATACTGTCCAGTGAAATACAGGGGATACAAAGATGAGAACACCATGGTCTCTTGCCTACCATAATCAAAATCAAGCACAGGAAGGAAGAATGAAAAATGATTATGATACAAGGCAGAGTGATAAGTGACACAAGTTGTTAGGTGCTCCCCTGAATTTGCAAGTGGCTCTAGAATTCTTTCTTATGCAGCATGCCCTTTTCTTTGGAGCACCATTTCCTTTTTGGAGGCGATATCTGGACCAGACTTTCAAGGGCTGCAAGAATTTGAATTGGCTGTGATGTCAGAAGGTTTTAAGCAGCTTCGTGTCCTCAAGTCAGACCTGTATTGTCAAGGCTTTGACTTTGCAAATATTTTAAAACTCTAAATTCAGATTTAATTTAAGTCCTTTCCTGAGGCTCAGGAATAAGTAAATAACAAGCAGGTACTACTGAACTCACTGAGAGTATGAACTTGGTCTCTTGAGACACCACAGAGCTTGCAGATTAGAATAAAATAAATAAAAAAGATTTTTAACTTTTTTTTGTAATGCTTTTTGTGTGTTGCTTAAGCGGTGTTACTTGGTATGAGGCTTACGTGATTTTGCTTGGTTTTTGAGAAAGCATTTTGCAATGGTATCAAAGACGGTGCCAGGCTGCGATAATTAAAATGGCATCGGGTTGGTGAAGATTTTTGCTGCAGTGCCGTTGTAGAAGGTGGGGTCTCTGAGAATGAAGCCTGTTACCATTTTTATTAAACCTGTTTCACTGTCCATTGCGGGGGGTGGGGGGGCAGTATTATCATTTCCCCAAAGTGGTATGTTTATCTAGTTCCCCCAAATGAAGTCCCTTTTTCTTAACTCCAAGAGCATTTTATTAACTGCTTGGTCAATAAGAATGAAACTTACATTTGAATTGGTGTCTGATTATGCATTA
Organism: Hyaena hyaena; assembly: GCF_003009895.1. Lineage (NCBI taxonomy): Eukaryota > Metazoa > Chordata > Mammalia > Carnivora > Hyaenidae > Hyaena > Hyaena hyaena. Next base: position 1,348,459 of record NW_024080998.1, read on the forward strand.
TAATTAAGGCACACCAATTAACAGAGTAACCTCAGTCACCTCTACATAAATTGCAAGGGTCTGGATACACATTCTTCCCCATTTTAAAATTTAAATCCTGCCATTCACAGGAGATGAGATGAGGGGAATCTGGATGGCACTGTGTTAACTAACTTGGTTAGACTTTTGAGAACCAGAATTTCAGGAGTGGGAAAACCCCCTGTAGATTGTATCGTGGAGCCGATCCTTTTTGCATATGGGGACATTGTAACCCACCAAGTGAAAAAAATCTTCAGTTGTCAAAGATTGCTTCTACAGGATCCCCACCCACCCCAAGGTGTCTAGGATTCTTGTGTTTATTTTGCAGTCTGCAAATGCTGCTATGGATTTTTCTCACCCCTAAGGGTAAAAGAGCCCTGGTGTTTGGGAATTTTGAAGAGATAGCTACACTGACAGCTTCTGTGGGTGAAGATTATGAAGCAGAATTTTGTGATATCCTTGATAAATGGAGCTCTTTATGTTATGCAGGGCATTAAAGTAGATCAAATTAGATAGCTCACTGCTATGGTGAGGTTGATAAAGGAACAGAAAGCCATAAACAAAGCTCAGATGATGAATGGCCTTATCCCAAATTGGAAGCGCTAGTGTGCATGTGTGTGGTAGGGCTTCGTATCTCCTGGATTATAAACAGAACACAGCATTGGGGCATTTGCTAATGCATACGGCATTAACAACTAATGACATTCTTGGAATTCTTGTTTGTTTAAAGGTTGATATTTTGCATTTGTTCAAATCTGCATTGCCTTTAACTGGAGCCCAGTAACATATTTCAGTATTTGATAAGTGGGGATGGGGTGCACATGGTCTTCCTAATTGCCAAAGCAGGTGAAACAAAGAGATTGTCTCTGCCATGGAGAGTGTGGTGGGCACGTTTGTTTTTGTTTTTTTTTTTTTTTTATTTCTAGGGAGAGAGAGAGACAGCATGAGCAGGGGAGGGTCAGAGAGAGAGGGGGATACAGAATCTGAAGCAGCCTCCAGGCTCTGAGCTGGCAGTCAGCACAGAGCCCGACGTGGGGCTCGAACCCACGAACCGCGAGATCATGACCTAAGCGAAAGTCGGACGCTTAACTGACTAAGCCACCCAGGCGCCCCAGGCACGTTTTTTATCAAGAGCTTTTCCCCTTTGCCTCATAGATCTCCAGACTCGGTTTTTTCTTTTGCACATATTATCAAGAACACAGATCTCTTCTCTGATGCATTAAAAAAAAAATCCTCTTACAATAATGTAATGGAATGATTCTATATTTAATGCACTTTAAATTAAACCTTCTGGAATTTAACTTCAATCTAGCTAAATAGTTACTGAAAAATGTAAAGTGAGGTCCAGGAACTCAAAGCAGATTTACCGTGCACATTTCTTGTATATATAATAGAAGATCCTGCTTTTCATTACTTAACCCTTCCTCTTTCTTTTTCCCTGGTTCTGACTCCTGTCATTGCTATATCCTGGTCCTGAGCTCTAAGTTTTTATTTATCTTAGTTGTGTTTCACTCTAACTACTTCTATTGGTTGCTCTATATCCTTGTGAGAAGAAACAGGAAGCTGGCGTGTGTCGGTCTCTCCACCCCAAATATTCTCACTTTGTCCTGGTCTTCCACACTTGTGCCACATCAGCCTCTTTTCAGTTTCTGGGCCTTTCTAAGCCCTCAGGATCTTGGCTTCTGTTCTTTCTTCTTTTGCAAATGCTCTTGTGCCAACTTGTTACATCACTGGATTCTTCTCCTCTTAGGTTTAAAGGCCACCTCCTCGGACAGGTTGTTCTGGCCACTGTATCTCACATGTTTTCTCAGTAGAGTCAGGGAGTCAGTAGGAGTTAGTAGACAGAAAACCAAGAACTGGCTGTAAGCAGTTTTAGAGCACAACAATTGTAAATCTCTACGTTCCATAAATTAAGCCCCAAACCTAGATTTCAGTAAATGCCTACTAATCTCTGAGCCTTCTCCCTTGGCTTCTTGTATTGGGCTGGGCCCCCTGACTTTGCCTGTTGTGGCCTCAGAAGGATATGCTTCTTTGCTTTCAGCTCCAGATTTTGTTTTGTTTGTTTTGGTTTTGTTTTCTAGTGCTGCCTACTGAATTAAAAGGCAAACATTCAAGGGCTTTTTTTTTCCTATTTATTTATTTTTATATATAACAGTGGACTAGGTTATTAAAGTGTGGTTTGTAGCATCTAATTATCATTTAATGTTTGTTACCGGAAAGCTTTAAACAGCTACAGTGTTAACCCACTTTCTGGCTGACTTGACCTGAAGGATACCCTTAAAGAGTGGGCAGTGTAGGCATGTTTAGGGGAAGAAATAAAATGATAACTTTTACTTTCTAAAAATATCGTGTTTTTTTTTTTTTTTTTTTTTAAATACTCCAAGGCATATCAACAGAAATGCCGAAACCCTTTAAGGGAACATTTTTCTTCTGATCAGAGACAAGTGGGAAACTTTAAGTAGCTCTTCAAATCAGAATCATGTGTGTGTCTGTTCTGTGAAATGACAGATGGAGATTTTTCTTCTCAAGGAGGTTTGTTTTCCCTGTCCTGCCTTAGCCGCAATAACTTGAAACGGTCTGTCTGCTGGCGCGAGAATCGAGGGGGTGGGTGGAGGGGCCAGGACGTTGCTGCAGGAAAGTCAAGTACATTCCTAGGCGCCTTTTGGAGACAAGCGGCTCGAGTATTTTTACAGTCAACTGAGATAACAGGAAAGAGAATGTGGCTTTTTTTAGTGTGCATCTTGAGAAAACTCAGTTTGCTCGTATTTGTATACAAATCATTAATATCTATCTGTTGAAATTCCAGCTTGTGGTGTAAAATGTGACTGTTGAATCACCCTGATTCCTTGAATTCTCCAAGTTGTTTTCTAGACCAGAGTGAATGGTGCAACACACTCAAACACTTGACAAATTTAAAACCTCCAACTTACGGCTCTTCCAACATGGAGACTTTTGCTCGTTTTGACCTGGTATAAGTAGTACCATGAGACACACTGAGTGGTTGTCATGAAATCACACTTTCAGGAATAACAGGCTGAGGATCCATATACCTCTTGTTCTTTGCAGTAGGTCTCAGGTGGCCATGTGGTGCACTATCGTGAATTCTGGTGATGGTCGATGAAATGTCAGGCTGCCAAGGTGATAGAATTTCTCAGCATTCTGCATTATGCCTCCTGGTTACATGTTCTAAAATATATGTGGCATAGCTAGACTTACATCCAGGCTTCCACAGGCTTCTCAAGTCAGCCTTAAAGATAACTCTTTTTCCTTTTCATGTGTCGAGATTTTTCTAGAACACTGGCAGCACAGACTGTATATCCCTAGATGATTGTTTTGAGAGTGGTGTGAATCTGTGAAACAGAAAGAAACTATTCATAGTTAAATCCTGAAGTTGTAGATTGATTTTTAAATTTGTTTTCTTTGATATAAAAGACTATTGAACTATAAAAAGAGCGCCCACCACAAAGCACTCAACGTGTAGTTACTGAGTTGAGGCAAAGAATTTGATATTGTAACTTAGATTTTAGAAAATGCTGGAATAGGCAAACAGATAGTTTACCATTCAGTCATAAATAGTTATAAATAGTGCCCTCTTCCTGGTTAGAATAGGTCAAGCAGAAACTGTTTCCTTTATGAACAGAGAGAGGGACACACACAAGGTTCTAGTATCAATAGATTTTGAAAACTAATTCAGGTCGTGTTAGATTTCAAAATCTATTGATACTAGAAACTTCTCAAAGAAGTGAATTGGTTAATATTTCTTTGAAAAGATGGTTACATACATGAATTAAGTTATTTCGGTATAGATTCTAGGGAGTCTACCTTATATGGTTCTATAGGACCAATAAAGGATCTGCAGACTGAAACTGTGCAAAACGACCTTACTCATCTATGGGAAAATGACAGGTTCCATGACCTTTAAACATTTTTTGTCAAAACATTAAAGCTCTCTTATCATAAGTTATAAATGTATAAGGCAATGAAAAGAAAAATTACAGCTAATATTTAATGCCCTATAATTTACAATGTTAGAAACAGTGGTAATTAATGTGTTTTATTTCTTTGAGTAGAATGTATCAAGAGTAGTTGAAATAGCAATAGCTAAAACATGGAAAGAGCCTAAGTGTCCATCAACGGACGAATGGATCAAGAAGATGTGGTTTATCTATACCATGGAATATACTACATGGCAATGAGAAACAATGAAATCTGGCCATGTGTAGCAACATGGATGGACCTTGAGGGTGTTATGCTGAGCGAAATAAGTCAGGCAGAGAAGAACAAATAACATATGTTTGCACGTATAGGAGGATTAGGAGGAACTTGACGGAGGAACAAGGGGGAGAAGAAGGGGGGAAATGGTGGGGGAAAGGGAGAGAGGCAAACCATGAGAGACTCTTGAATGCTGACAAAATCTGAGGACTGATGGATGTGGGGGGGAGGGGGGATGGGCATGGAGGAGGGCACTTGTGCGGATGAGCACTGAGTGTTATGTGGAAACTAATTTGACAATAAACTATTTGAAAAAAAAAAAAAAAGAGTAGTTGAAATAGTTTGCTTTCCTCTGGTTGTAGTAACTTACTACATGGAGCATCTTTTCTCTGCCCCAGTGACTTATCCTGTTCCTTCCTGAGTTTGGATCCACTTCCAATGTGTTCTCTTTGGTGCTTTCACAGCTGTGAACTGAGCATTCTTTCCATGTCACTTCCTTTGGGACATCTTCATCTTTGTCCCTCACTGCCACTTTCCAATTTCACTTCCACGGTTACTACTTTTTATGTTTTTTGTTACACTTTCATTTTGTGTTGGGCCCATGCCTTCTTTCGATTATGCACTTTTATAAAATGTCCTGTGAGTTTATTACCCTGAGACGAGGGGGGCAGCACAGCTACCTGTTTGCCATCTGTGCATGAATCGAACAGTATGTGTGCAGGGACCAGTCGCCGACAGACTCGGAAGTGGCACGGTTGATTAGTGGTCATGCTATTCATGTGTCATTCACACAGGTATTTCTGGACCAAGAAGCTAGGAGTGAAATTTATGCTTTATGTAATTCAGCATTAATATACTGTGACAACTGAAGTTGGAGCCGTGTCCTCGGGGATATTGGTGTTACGTCGCTGACTGTGGTCACTGAGATCCAAGCGTGTTGGAACTATGCAAAGCAAAGAGTGCCTTATTCCGGTTGTAAATAGTTGGTAGTGCATTTAAATCTTAGCCTGGCTCCCTTTGCCTGTTACACAGTGAGCACATCCACTGTGGCCAAGTGATTTAGAAATTGAATTCAGAAGTGAACTAGGACTAATCAAGTGTTTGACTCAACCACAGAGTCAGCTTGGACTCCTCTCCTCTTACCTAGCACCTCAGAGTAGGGTGGGTGTTGGAGAAAGTGTATGTCCCATTCCAGCTGGCATGGGCAGGCCCTGGACACAGTTTCTAGGCAGCTACCTTGGTCATTTTCTTGGCTGTCTCCTTCCTCCTCCACTGTCTCTTCTCTTCTGCAGCCCGTTTGTTACTTCCTGTGTCTTCATGCTGTACTCATTCCTCTTCTATCATTGTATTTGTGTATGTCTCTGTTCCCATCACTGCGATCCTAATCTGGGTGTTTTCCAACTTGTATTTCAATGATTTGAGTAGTCTCCTAACTGAATTCCCCATCTTCATCACTCACTATTCCAACTACACTCACAGGGTATCAGAAGAGGAGTCTTCCTGAACAGTCTTTGAGACTTCCCGAATTCTCTCCTTAAAGCTTCTGAACTCACTTACTGATTGTAGAATAAAATGCACACTTCTTACTAGGAGGACTTGAAGAGCTTGCATTGTCTGACTTGACTCAAGCCATTTGATCACTTGACCCCTTGCCTCAGGAACCCAAGGATTTAACAAGACAGACGTACTCATTATCTCCCAAATCTGTCTGCCTCCTCTTTTATACACATTATTTTCCTAGAAGGCACTTCTTTCTGTGTTTCTGAATCTTGCCCAGTTTCAAAGATTGGCAAATGATTATCCCAAGTGACCTTTCCTGTAAAGTCTGTTTTGCCTTCCCAGAAATGGGTTTTCTCTTCTCTGATATTCCAAAGGATTTACATTTTATATTTTCCAGTTGTCACTTATATGCTGATCTGTATTGACAGTTAAAACGTATTAGCTCCTCAGTTTTTTTCATTCTTGGAGGGCAGGGACTGAATCTTCTGTAGCACCTAGAATGGTGTTTGCCAAAGTGGTAGGCATGAATTGTTTCATTGCTTCATTCAGTATTTTCTTGACCTCCAGGTTTCTCTCTCTCCTTTTTTGTTTATTTATTTATTTATTTATTTAGAGAGTAAGGGAGGGGCAGAGAGAGAGGGAGAAAGAGAATCGCAAGCAGGCTCTACACTGTCAGCTCAGAGCTTGACATGGGGTTCAGTCTCATGAACCATCAGATCATGACCTGAGCCGACATCAAGATTCAGATGCTTAATTGACTGAGCCTCCCAGTTGTCCTTCTAGTTTTCTTCTGAAAGCTGAACTACATGCCAGAAGTAAAACATACCAAGAGGAAGTCCATGACCTGAGAACCCTAGTTGAATGAGGCATACAGCAAGGTAGGCAGACAGCTTATGCAGTGGGAAGCTCAGTGAGCTTACTCATGATGAGCAATGAATGAGAACCCATGGAGGCCCAGAGGAGGGGCACCGTACCCAGATGAAGCACAGCTGGGAACACTTCTAGAAGAGATGAGGATTAAACAGAGTCTCAAAGATAAGTAGGCATTAGGTAGCTAAGGGGGACAGAGGGACAGAGGGTTCAGGCCAAGGACACAGAGTGGATAAAGCACAAGAGGTTCCTTGCAAACTGAGGAAATGAATGAAAGTCAGTGTAGTGGGGTTGTGGAGACTGAGGTGGCATTTACAAGTGATAAGCTTCAGAAGGAACAGGGGTTCTGTGATGGGAAAGAAATGGACGTATTTGATGAATGTTTACAAAGGAGGAGTTCCAGACCTAGATGTTTAGATGGGTGAAATGGGGAACAGCAGTCTGGTTTCTGTGAAGGACCACTTGGAGAATGGGGGTGTCGGGGGAAGGTGAGGAGTTCGATTTTGGACATTTCTAATTTGGGTTGCCTGCGGAATATCTACACGAAGATACATTGTAGTAGATAGTTTGGAACTCAGCAGAAGGCTTTAGTTAGGAAATACCAATTTGGATAACATCACCATCTAACACAGTAAAATCATAGAGAAAGTGTGTGTAGAATTAATAAAGATGAGAAATTAAGAACAGACCTTAAAGCATACCGGTCCTTAAAGACATAGAAATGAAATCTGCACAGAATATCTTTCCAGCGGGCTGAGAGGAAAGAGCACAATAGGTGAGTGAGATGTGATGGAAACCAGGGGGAGAATGAAATCCACGAATTGGGTTTAGCAACATGGAGCTGTGAGTAATCTTGGTGAGAGTAGTGTCATGTAGAAGAGAGGTAGGGAGAGGGAAGCACGGCCTGGTCCAAGCTAGATGGTAGTGTGTGGAGAAGAGAACACACAATTCTTTGGAAAGGTTGGTCATGGAGGACATGACTAAAAAGAGGGTAGAAGCTGGAAGGAAATGGTGTTGAGGGGCTTTTACTGTTCATGCTGGTAGGAATCTGATCATGTTAAAAGGCTGATAGAAAGCATTTGTTAGTAATAAGGAGGTTGACTATAAGCTGAATTTAGCTAGGATTTAAAAGTCCTCTTAAAATCCTTTACCCTACGTGTCCTTTTATCTTTATTCTTAATCAGTTTAAGCCCATACTACTACTAATCACTCTGCCACTTCTCAGTTTCACTGTGGTTTTTCCCAATGAGATTGCAAATTCCTATAAAGCAGGATTCAGGCTGTTCTCCGCCCTGATTCTGGGTAGCACTTAGTTCCATGTCTTTTATGTAGAGAAACCCCTCAACAGATGCTTTTAACACTCATTTGTTTCCTTATTATTTGAGAAAATAATGTCTCCTGTGTGCCAGGAATTATTCTAGGGGCTTGAGGATACAAAAACAACTAAGCCAGACAGATCACTTTTCCCCAAGGACTCTATACCTAGAGAGACAGTTAACAAGTAATAAACTACAAAATCAAGGTAACTATACATGCAATAGTTACTTAAAGGGATTCTGTGATAGATAACAATCCAAGTGGCTACTTTATATTCTCCCCAAATTCTTGCCCTTGTCGGGGAGAACAGCCACAAGCAATTGGAGAGTTAAATGACTTTAGGTGGGAAGAAAGAGATAGTAATAGACCATTGTTTTCATAGGAAGTGATGACTTTGTTTCCTGTTTTTAAAGTCAGCAAGAATATGACGTTTATCATGGGCTGTGTGTTTTGGGGATTCCGTTGATTGGTTGTTACTTAGCTTTTGAGAAACTAACCACCTCTCCCTATTTTCTCTTTTCCCTTGTAGTAATTTGCCATCTTCCATGTATGAATGGCGGCCAGTGCAGTTCAAGAGACAAATGCCAGTGCCCTCCAAATTTCACAGGGAAGCTTTGCCAGATCCCGGTCCATGGTGCCAGCGTGCCTAAACTCTATCAGCATTCCCAGCAGTCAGGCAAGGCACTGGGAACGCATGTCGTCCATTCTACACATACTTTGCCTCTGACCATGACTAGCCAACAAGGAGTCAAAGGTAAGCTTATTTATTTTCTTTTTGCCCTGCCAAACTCCTATGCAAGCACAATCTGCAGATGGCAGGACTGATACTGAAACAGAAAGAAGTATGAGATCTGTGGCCTGGGAAATGGTGGCAGGGACAGAGTACGGGTCCAGGTGTGTGGCTTCAGTACTTTCTAGGCCATAGAGATTTAGTATCTAGGAAATAAAGTAAAAAGGAGCCCATCCTTTTCTGCTGGCTCTTCGCACTGAGAGCTGTTACATTCACGTTTCTGGGAGGGCCTAGGAAATGGAAAGATGAGCAAGGCCATGCTTAGACTCCTACGGGACTAATGAGCTAGCGGATCACATATTACCTGCTGGTGAACATCAAGTTCATTTTGTAGTTGAAGAGTGCTTGGTTTCAGTTATAAACAATCAGTTAGCCTCACTAGGCTTCAATGTCTTCATCTGTAGAGGAAGGTAAACTAGGTCACTTGGAGCTTAGACATTCTATGACTAACTCATTCTTTCAAACTGGCATCTCTTACACATGAACGATTTTTGAAAAGGGGTCAGAGAAATGTTACTGCCTTTACTCTTTAAAACTTGAATGTTAGTAAGCATCAGAAGATGAAATTTTATTTGGAAGCTGCAGAAAGTAAATACAGATATAAAATATCACGTGTAGGTATTTTGCATAGCTCAGGAAGCCCACAAGTATGTACACACTATGACGTTCAGGATCGGAGAATTATGCCTTATGGATTGTATTTCCTCTTTTGATATAGAAAGGTAAATCTTACAAGTTTGGCAATAGAAATGTTGAGAAATGCAAAAGTAACCAAACTCTTGAGTCTTTACTACTGTCCTTTGATAAAGTGTACCCACCTGTGACCTCAGGCAGCATGAAGTTTGTTTGTTTATTTTGAGAAGGGGAGGGAGAGAGAGAGAGCACAAGCAGGTGAGAGGCAGAGAGAATAAGAGACAGAAGCCCAAACAAGTTCTGCACCATCAGCACCGAGCCTGATGCAGGGCTCAAACCCATGAACAGCGAGATCATGACCTGAGCCGAGATCAAGAGTCAGATGCTTAACCAACTAAGCCACCCAGACGTCCCCCCCAAAATATTCTTGTCTCATGAAAGTGTTACTGTGAAAGGTTTTAATTTCTCTTTATGCTGCCAGTTTTATTCTTTAAAATGCACAAATACAGTTTAATTTGTGTTTTGAATGTACCCTTTTAACCTCCAGAATTGATGGCTGTGCAGGAAAAGTACATACATACTGTGTGTGATAGAAGTATACGTGGGTGTCTATGTTTGCTCTCATGCTGACTCATTAATTATTCATGACTGGGTTTTTCTCCTCATCTCTTTTAGTGAAATTTCCTCCCAACATAGTAAATATCCATGTGAAACACCCTCCTGAGGCTTCAGTTCAGATACATCAGGTTTCAAGAATTGATGGCCCGACAGGCCAGAAGGCAAAAGAAGCTCAGCCGGGTCAATCCCAAATCTCTTACCAAGGGCTTCCTGTCCAGAAGACCCAGACCGTCCACTCCACCTACTCTCACCAGCAAGTCATCCCCCACGTTTATCCTGTGGCTGCCAAGACGCAACTTGGCCGGTGCTTCCAGGAAACCATTGGGTCACAGGTAAGCAGCATTGCCCAGCCCATGTTAGTAATGCCTCATAGGCACAGTCTCATTTTCATAGGATAGCCAAACATGGCAAAATGGTTTTCAATAGGTGGGGTTGACCAACCGACCCAGGGGCTCATTTTTGTACATAAAGTTTTATTGGAACACAGCCACATGCATTCATTTACATATTGTCTGTTCTTTCATGCTGTTGGCAATAGAGTTATGTAGTAGCATTGGGGACATCATGTGATACCCACATCCTGAAATAAGGTCTGTAAGGCTCTTGACAGGAAAAATTTGCTGACTCAGTTTATAATATTAAAATTGTGATCTTCCAGAAATGCTCTGGAGGTCCATGATTTACCTGTTTATATTTTTCTTCACTTAAGGTGATCTATGTATAAAATATGTCAGGCATGAGATAAGGTATATGAGGTGCATTCTGCAAAGATGTTTGAAAACGTTTATGCTTTTTTGCCAAGTTTGCAGGTTGTAGGTGCAGAAGAGTTTTGACCTCGCTGTACAGTGATAACTTCGCATCTTCTCTCTGCTGATAAAAATTCATAACTATCATGGCAATGCAGAAATTGTTTGAAGTGCATTTTAATATTAAATTTGCACATCACTTTAGGCCTATATTTATATCATAATGTGGGAGAAAGGCTGAGTTTTCTTGAACACTCATTGTTGAATGCACATAGCAAAGGCATTATAAATATATTGGTTCCTCTACACCAGCCACATTGTGCTACTTGTTTTGGGATCACAGGATAATATTGTGGCTTTTTCCTGTGGTTCTGCTCTTGTCATTTCATATGGTTTGGATGCCCCATGAGAAGAGTAGGTGAGATAAATGTATTATTATTCTTCTGTTGTTACCTGATTATTAGAAAATTATTGTGTGTGTGAAGTATTTTTAGATAATAGAGTCAGTTGCTATTGCTTTAGAAAACCAGAAAACACTTTTTCTGTCTTAGACAAGTCCATAGTAGCATTGTCATCTTTCTTGCAGGATAGTAAGACAAAATTGGTTTATAGACCCATATAGAAAAGAGAACCCATGTGGATAGAGTTAAAGGTCTTGGCTAGAGCCATGGCCCAAGCCGTTGGTGCTAAGAGACCAGCTTCCTTATCTGTAAGGTAGAGATAAGAATATGGGGGTTTGTCAAGATGAGGCATGGTAATGTGTCTGCTTTGCAAATGCTGTAGAAGTCTGCAAATACTAGCTCAGAAGATACTTGTCTACCCAGACAGTCAAACTTAAAAATAGAGGAGGTGATTGCTTATGTCCTGTTATTTCAGCAAAGCAAGGAAGGCTTGATCCCCTAAATGCAACCTTTGTTATCTACCTACAGATACCTGAAATGCCCACTGAAGGGGACCTTTTTATTTCCCAGTTGAAGACCAGGTTGAAGCAAATGCTTCTTGGAGAAGGAATGCCATCAATTTAAATTTAGCTTAGAAGTAAAGACTGGATTCTTGTGCCGAGGTCAGGCTTTGATAGGAGTAGTGAGCCTAAAGATAAACTTCATACTTCACAATGTTGCCCAGGATGAGTCTTGGAGAGAGAGGATGATTTTGGTGCCATTTATGTTTAGCCATTCCAGCTTAGGTTGGTCATGAGAAAGGAAAAAGCAGGTCCTTTTAAAACTATGTGCCCAGTATCTTTCTCCCTAGTTTCCAAGTTGGAGCACAGAGCCTAAAAAAGCAAGAAAATGAGACATTAACAAACTTACTATTTTTGTATAATAGTAGGCTGATGACTGCTAACTAGAAAGGATAAAAACAATCTATTTACTTTTAAGCCTAAGCTGGACAGTACAGTCAAAGCGACTTGGGTAGTTGATTGAGTGCCCCAAGTAATTCAAACTCAGTGGAATACTTTTGCCTTATCTGGATACTTTTCGGACTTCTGGTATGAATGATCCAGACAGTGACCTCAGTTCTTAATTTATTTTGCATGTGTAGTCACTAGTACCCAGCTTCAAAATAAGACCTGTTTTTAAGAAAACATGCTCAGTGAGTATTTATTTCTCTTATTGTTACTGAGAAGTGTTGCTGGGTGTCTGTGATTGTCCAATTAATTTGTGTAATTAGGATGATTGAGACATTAAAAAAATACATTACTGGCAAACAGTCAATCTTATATAAAATGTGTCCTTCCAAAGGTGTTGGAAAGTATGTGTGGTTTCTTGCTGTGGTTAGTTTGCAAACAAACCTCCAGGAGGTGGTGTAGGTAGATTTTGAATGAATTGCAGAAACGACTGTGTAAGTGCTCACTCAGCACGCATTGCATTGAGCAGCGGGAACATTCTCATTAGCTGCAGATTTGGGCTCTTGAGACATTGAATGCCTTAGAGTTATCAATAACTGTGTTTATGTGTTACCCTGAGAGGTCACATACAAGACAAATTTGCAGAAACTGCCTTTGTTCCTATGGCACATTCTAATATTTAGACAGTAAATGTGGGGTTGAAAGTTGAACATGAACTGTGGTCATGTATTTAAATTCAGGGGATCTTTGTATAGTGGAAAGGCAGGAACTACTTCAGTGGTGGAGGGAAGTGGGTGATTGGTTAGGAAGGCAAGCTCCCACAGAAGTGGGGGAGAAGAATTAAAGGAACGAGAACATTGCAAGAAATGGAGAAGGGAGTGTTAGCAACGACCCAAGAAGTGAAATAGCTTTGGATTCCTGGCATGCATCTGCATAGATCAGAAGCGCCTTACACCAGAGGCATAGTATATAACGACTTGGTATTGAGATAGCACTACCAAGCAGTCAAATTCAGAATGGTTAGAAGTGGTACAAATGACATTATGTTGCCTCCCAATGTGAGACAGTATGTTTACACACCGTCCTTGAAGTATTCTTGCCAAAAATATTTAACCTGAATCTAATCAAGCCTTTACACCTAACCTATCCAGCTCATACACAATGAAGAAACAAACTAAAAACATCACACATCTACCTCATCCACCAGATTCATAATATTGGCTATTATAACCTGGATTCTTCAAAAAAAATCTTCTCATGAGGGAAAAACAAGAAAAACAGAGTGACTTTTCTAGAAAGAGACAAATGAGACCCAATGACAAATGTAACATATGAACCTTAATCAACTCCTGGTTAGAAAAACATGCACACACAGCATCCAGCTCCAAGGGACATTGGGGAAATCTAAATAGGGCTGGATGTTAGATGATATTTTGGAATTACTGTTATTTGGCTATAGTATGACAGTGATGCTGGGGTTATATAAGTCCATGTCCTTTTTCTTGAGAGATGAATGTTATAAGTTTTAGGGATAAAATGCCATGATGTCTATGGTTTATTTTCAAATGCATTTCACACACAAATAAGACAATATTGTAATAGTTGTTGACCCTGAGAGGTAGGTATTCAAGTGATTTCAAGGTAGGTATCTCAGAATATTTGAAAGATACTTGAGGAAAAGAAACAAAAATAATAATTTTTAGACTTAGAATATTCAGATTTTAAGTTGAACTCAAAAGCTGTAACTTTGATACATTTTATGAATTTTTAGAGAGCAATTTTAAAAGTTTCAGCTTAGGAAAGAATGGGGTGGGTGAATGTGGGGATGGTAGACATGAGGAAGCCAAGGAAGAGACATTGGCCTTGGTCCATTTGTGAATTGACCAGGGTCCAACCTAAGAAGTGAAGCTGAAAATAAAGATGAATGCCTGAGCTTTTGTAAAGAATCAAGCATCAGGACTTGATTATGGACTGTTGTGGGGCAGGGTGGGGGGAACAAAGATAGTGATGAGTTGGACCATTCTGAACTTCCTTGCTTCAGAAATCAGATAAATCCTCACAAAGATTGATTAACCGACCCTGGGGGAGGATTGTAGGGTGAAGATGAGTAGCTACATCTTTGTTTTAAGCAGCCCTATCCTTGATTGACATCAAGAATGGTGTATTCTTGAATATCAGTCAGGAAATGTAATGCTGTTTCAGAGATGGAGTGAGAGCAGATGAATGGAGAAGATTCAATGGGCAGCAAAAAGCTCTAGGGGCGCTAAATTCACGATAACACGGGACATTTCTTTGGCTTGTATAATGAAGAGAAAAGAGCAGGAATAATGGGATTGGAAATTTATAACATTACCCACCTGACAGTGTGACAAGATACAATGCGGGGGGGGGGGGAAGAATTGGGGCAGGAATCAGGCCTATTGTGTTACTGTTGGAGAAAGTGATGTTCCATCTTTTGAGTCCTAAAAATTTCTTCTTTAGTTCACATACGGTATTGATTTCCATGTGATTCGAGCTGGGTACAGGCATCACTAAATTCATATTCAAGTATTAAAAGAGTAGAAATTAATAGAACACATGATGTGGCAAAGAGGATGGATTTCTTGAACGTAAATCAAATCTGAAGCCATTAACAAGTCATAGTTTTGGCAGTTAGCTCTGTGTGCTACCTGAAGTAAATAGGGGTATGCTGTGTATATTTGAAAACATTTTGGAAAGGCTGCTCACTGTATAGATGAAGTTAAGAATTACAATTTCCGATGGTTACAATTACCAACTATTTTTAGGAAAATCTCCTATTATTTCACATGCTTGAAATGTGAACACTTTCATGCTAGTTTTCATCTTTAAGGAGAGGCCAGATTTCAGAAAATACCCCCTTAATTCCTTTTTGCATCGTAGGGACATTGAATATGTATACCTTTTCTATGGTACAAGGGTTTCCTTTGTTTTAAATTGGTTCTCTTAATAGTGACCCAAATTTGAAACTTTCTTGGCATTTGAGTGTTTGGTTGTTCTAAGCAGGTTTTATTTGTTGCCCAGTTGCTGGCAACAAACATGCGCAGTGACCTAAGGATGCCAGCTGGTGTGAAAAGACCCTGTCGGAGAAGAGTTTAGAGTCACGAGATGGGGCTTGGGGTCCAATGTACATGCTTGGGTCTGCCATGGCCTGGTTGTGTAGTCACGCGCTCTTTGTGAAATGTGGGAACGTGTCCCTTAATTAGACACAGACGTTACAGGACGAGACAAAAAGTCCAAATGCTTCAAGACCTTCCTTTTGTGCATGCCAAAAGAGCAGAAAATTCCGCATATAAACACCTGAGTTAACGAAGAACAGAAATACTGGAAAACCTGAAGTGGGTCTAAACAGAGAAGATATTTTTAGTACAGTGCTTGAGCACAGATACAGATGATCAAGCAGTACGCAAACCTGCTTTTGTAGTTTGCAACCATAAAATGCCCATAACAGTTAAAACAACAACAACAACAACAACGACCCAACGAAACTATAAGAAACAAACTCTGTGTTTATGTTTAAGTTATCTTAAGATCCATTCTCTAGAAAAAAAAATAATCCTTATGTGGATTACGAAAGAGAGAAGGGAGCAGTACTTGCTGTGAAATCCTGAAATTATTGGAAAAGCCTTTATTTTCTTTCATTCCCGGTCATACAGATCAGAAGAGCAGGGGCATGACTGAGTTAAGGCGACCCGAGAATTATTTAGGGGTCCTCTTAGAGGTTTTAGAAGTTATTCCAACAGTTCTCTTTAGGCAGGAAAAATGGAAACTGGATGGGCCATTGGAGAAAACATTTATATAATTGGAGATAGGTCTCTTTTGGCAGATAAATTTCATAACATTCTCAGGCTCCAAATCTTTGTCTTAACACGCATGCGTGCGCGCGCATGCACACACACACACACACACACACACACACACACACAGTTTTTGAAGGGCCAAACAAATGCACTTAACTTTTGTTTAAAAAAGCTTTTTTAAAGTAAGCATCATGGAGAAATTAACAGGAAAGTGTGATCTCATCAAAGTGGGAACTCTCATTACATGGCTGAAAGTACTTTTAATCTTTCCTTTTTTTTTTTTTTTTTAAGTTTATTTCTTTTGTGAGAGACAGAGACTGTGTCAGTGGAGAGAGGGTCAGAGAGAGAGAGAGAGACCGAGACAGAGGAGACAGAGAGGAGAGAAAATGAGAATCCCAAGCAGGCTCTGGCTCCATGCTGTCAGCGCAGAGCCCAGCCCAGGGCTCACTTGAACTCACCAACCATGAGATCATGACCTGAGCTGACATCAAGACTGAGTGATCTAGGTGCCCCTGAAAGTACTTTTTTTTTTTTTTTATTAAAGTCTCAATTTTCTGTGACAGGACTTTGAAGAAGAATATTTCTTGGTTTCTACCACACAGAAGCCATTGAGAAAGTAGGGAAACAGATGCTCAACCTGTCAATTCCACAAGGCAGAAAAAATACAAATGGATAGATACTGACATGGATTGATACTGGTGTGGTCGTAGAGACAGACTGTAGACTTTGAAAATCTCTTCTCAATGAGGATGAGAGTTCAGTGCTCAGTTAAAAGAGCCGGGAGATTATATTCTATTTAGAAACCTATTCTTTAATTTCCATAAAGTCTCCTCTGCTGTGACCTAAGGGCACTGTGAGGATGAGGCCTGAAACTAGGATGAAAGACCTGGTCTAGGACATTCTAACCTGGGGGTGATGCCAGAATCATTGTGACACTCTTCACATTGGTTATTTCCCTGAGTCCACAAGCTACATAAATTGATGAGACTTCTGAAGAAGGAATAGCTAGGGGCACCTGAGTGGCTCAGTAGGTTGTGTGTCCGACTTCAGCTCAGGTAATAATCTCTTGGTTTGTGAGTTCAAGTCCCATATCAGGCTCTCTGCTGACTGTGCAGAGTCTGCCTCAGATCCTCTGTCCCCCACCCCTCTCTGTTTCTCTCTCTTTCTCTGAGAAAATAAATAAAACAATTAAGAAGGACTAACTATAACACATTTTACCAAAGACGCTTGGCCTCTCACTTACGTACCATCCCTTATGTGGGAAGGAGAACTGGTCGGCAGCGGGTACAGGTGTGTATGTGACCCTCGCCCCTTACCCATTTCCCCAGCCACATGCTTTTGGGGGCATGTCTGTCCCCTGTGAAATTGGCCTCCATCTTCTTGCAGAAGTGCTGCTGGGCAGTGAGTGGGAAAGGCAGGGCCAGGGCTACCAGACATCTGCCTTCTCTGTGAGCAGAGAGCTCCTCTGGGGTGTGCTGATTGCATTTACTGAATTTTGGCCTCCTTCAGGTGGAATAAGTCATTAACACCAGGCGCTTCCTGTGACATCTGGATTTTTCTTTAGTGTCCCACTCAAATACTCCCTTGGCATAATCTAAGAAATATTTAAGTGAGTGTTAGTGAGTCTGGTTGTCTCTAGTGGCTCTAAAATGGCCACCCTTGCCCAACCTTACCTGTGTCAACAGTGGAGGTATCACCAAAGGTGTCACACATAGGTGCCTGGAGTTCTCCATTGTTGGCTGGTCTTGTTCCAGAGGCCTCTGCCAGACTGACTTCGTGCAGGGCCCCTCTTCCTTCAAGTTGAAAAGCTTGTAAAGACCCAAAGGGAGAAGGAGCTGCATGTGAAAGAGAACGTGTCTGCATGTCTCTGGGTTTCTGCCAGTGGCCAGGAGAGCTGCTGGCTTTACTTGGAGTGGGAATGTGGGACCGAGACATTAGGAGAACCAAAATGTATATTCTTAGAACTTAAGTAGGGTACTTGAGAGAATGGATGATGACCTAGACCCATTACCCTTCCTACTGCCTGATACCGGTCTTTACCCAGGTCAATATCTGCTGGGCACCTACGCACATCAGCTTTGACTGTTCCCTCACCCTGACCTCTAGAATAGACAAGTTTATGCTTTCTTGGTCCTCCTCAAGTACCTCTTCTCAGATATTCTTCGTTTTATTGGCAAGGACAATGCCTTCATCATGACTGGAAATACCAGATTTCTGTGTTTTTGGCCTCTATGGCTCACTCAGATAATGCACCTATTAGTAATTAGATTCCCGATTTTGCTGAGGAACAAGCATTGAAATTAATTATGGGGCAGTCTAAGTGGAAGCATGTTATGTCACTTCTGATATTGGCAAAGTGGCATGATTTTGTGGTCCTTCCATTTTAGGATGACAGTTCTGAATACATCAGAAATAGTTTTAAGAACCCAAGGTTTGGAGCGCCTCGGTGGATCAATTGGTTAAGTGCCTGACTTTGGTTCAGGTCATGGTCACACAGTTTATGTGTTCGAGCCCCAGGTCAGGCTCTCTGCTGTCAGCATGGAGCTCACTTTGGATCCTCTGTCCCTCTCTCTGTGCCTCTCCCCAATTTGCACTCTCTCAAAAATAAACAGATAAACTTAAAAAAACAAAAGAGCCCAAGGTTTGAATAGGTGTTTAACTTAGGCTCCATACATGACAAAAATGTTTAAAGACCCAGCTGGTATTCTTGGGTCTGTTGTTTCTCGGCTTTGTCAACATGATCCCTTAGATTTGAGATTTGGTAAAACAAAGCGAAATCATCTGCTTTACTTACACACACACACACACACACACACACACACTCACCCCAAAATAAACCCCAGTCCTCTGGAATCTGATCCATAAATTTACGGAGAAAAAGCAACACTGCCCTGTGCTGAGAGATGACAAAATGACTCCATGGCCCCTCCCTGTCCATTCTCCCACATTGATGACAGTACAGGTTTGTTTTTCTTTCCCATCCTTCCATTTTTTCTTTCTCCTCTCATCTCCTTTTGTGTATCAAAGAACTTACATATCAATATATCAAATTGGATATTCTTTTCAGTGAGGTCCTTTTATGAGACTGTGCATTTATTCTAGTGATGGCTGTTGGGCCAACAGATTGGAAATTTGTTTTGAAGGGATTGTTTCAGAACTAGTTAATGAGCTGCATGAGGAAATGAGTCTGTCTGTGATCTTCTGCAGCTTACTCATTTGCTATATTCTCAATGGATTGAAGGCTTCCAATGGTCAATTCAGGCTCCAGCAAGCAAGGATGTGTACCATTGGATATTTAAAATAGCGTGTCTTCAACCCTGAAGAGGCAGAGGAGTTCTAAATATTTTGAACAAAAACAGCAATGCTTTCAAGATGACACTTTGAAGAGGTCTGGTTTAGAATGTGCAGGCCTTAATGGAGTTGTTAGGAAAATGGTCTGAACATTCTGTGGCTTGGGGGCAGGCATCCTGGTAAGGCACTGTGTTTTTATAAAATTGATAGCTGATTGAGAACACTGGCATTTATGACCTTACTTGACCTTTAAAATGGGGGAAAAGTTGGTGTTTCTCTCTCCCATTTACTTATGTGAAACCCAAGACTCAGAAATGGGGGCTAGTGTTTCTATGAGCTCCGTGCTGGCCACAGATGAGTCCATAAATACATTATTAGGTTCAGCTAGATTGTGCTGTGGTGATAAATTAACGTGACAAAAGCTTGCATTTCGCATGTGCTAGGTGTGTAAGGGGTAAGCAGGGAGCTCTGTAGGGTAGCTCTGCACTAGGCTAATAGGCTTCGACCATGTTAAGGCTGTGCTATCCAGTTTATGTGGCCTCTAATTCTTACGGCAGGGGGAGAGAGGTGCTGCAAGGCGGGTTGCTTTTCCCACAACCCTTGTTCAGATTGAGTCACTTGGCCCCACCTGGACTCCATTGTGGCCCTCCCAAAACACAGGCTGAAATCTTAACCTCCAGTATGCCTATATTTAGAGATAGAGTCAATAAGGAGGTAATTAAGATGAAATGAGTTTGTAAGGGTAGGGCCTTGATATGCTAGGATTTGTGTCCTTCTGAGAAGTGACACCTGAGAGCTCACTCTCTCTGCCCTGTGTGGACACAGCAAGATGGCAGCATCCTGCAAGCCAGGAAGAAAGACCTCACCAGAGCTGACCATGTTGGTACCCTGATCTTGCATTTTAAGCAGAACAGAAGGAAAACAGCTGTTCTTTAAGCCCCCCAGTCTGTGATATTTTATTACAGTAGTCTGAGCTGACCGATGCAATCAGGAAGCTGGCACATGCCAGGAAGCTGGGGCAAGTGGTTCTCTGGTGAGTAGTGAATGTTCCCGCCACAAGTGGCAGAGCGTGGTCAAGACAGACCTGGTTTCCTGCTCCCGGGGAACTAAAGAAACCTATTAATATGATTTGTGGCATTCAGTTTTTCTACACTATTTGCAACCAAACCACAGGTAATTATTAGTTTTGAGTTCTGTGTACTTGGATAAGACACAGAAAAACTGAAAGCTTAACCAGATGAGGCACGTGTTGAAATTTGCACAGTGGAATGAGGCCTGAAATGTTTTTTGTTCCTTGCAGTATCTCTACATAGACCGAAAAAACAAAACAAAACAAAACAAAACAAAAAAAACAACAAACAAAGGAAGGAAGGAAGACACTGAGAAGTGCTGAAGCTTAATATAGAAAATTTCCCTCAATACGGTTGTAGAAATAAGCATTGGGGAAACAAAACCTTTATGTTCATCATTTTGGGAGTGATTTGGTTGCCATGGTAATAACAATCCTGCCTGGATGCCCATCTTGATTTCCTCCTGAGCCTGAGTCGGCCTTTTTAGTCACATCCTTGGTAATGGAACTTTGAATAAATTTCATGTTCTCACCATATAGTGCTAGGATTTATGATGTGATTTGTGTTGTTTTGCTGTAAGAACAGGGTAAAGGGAATTATGATGTCAGAATGTAATCATGACAATACTTATTCTTTTCACAGTGTAAGAATAGCAAGATGCGTATATCACAACTGATGAAATGCTTATTAAATCATTGTAGAGATGGAGAAAATAGCCCAAATTTAATTGTTAGAAAAGATGTCAAGTAGAATCATACATTTCATGCTTAAGAATATTTTTCCCTTTCTTTGTTACTTTTTAAAACCATTTTTGCATTAGTGTAACTTTTAAAATACAGTTTCATAAACTAAAGTAGTTGTCTGGAATTCCTTGAAGCCCGTGGTTTGGCTTCAGCAGGCTTTAAACAAATACACTGTCATAAATCAATGTGGATACATTTCCAGCAGTTAATGCCCTAGTCATAGTAGATATTTTGTAAAATCAATAGCCTGAAATATCAGAGGATTATGGTTGTATCAGATACCCCAAATGCCTAACATTGTTTTAATTACTCTAATAAAAGAAAGCTGGGTGGATTAAAAAAAAAAAAAACTTGCTTATAAAGAATGTTCTGCTCAAGCCAAAGCAAATTTTTTACAAGTTCTTGTAGAAAATCTGGAAGTATTTAAGCGTTTTCCTCTTGTTATGAGACAATGCCTGTTAGCCCGCCAGTGCTCTGTCGTACAATATTCCCCTTTATGACAACAGGCCTTTAAGGACAAGTTGATCAAATATGTTGCATTAATGATAGGCTTAGATATTTGGACCCTCTTTCTTACTGGCACATAGAAATAAACGTATTTAATGTTCTAGTGCATGGATATTGAAGAGCTCTCCTGACATTTTCCAGTTTAGTTTGGAGCCATGGTTGTCCCAGAGGCCACAAGAACACAGTTTTCCTCGGAAGATGGGCAGAAGTCATTTTGCCGGATTGGAGATGTGTTTATATCATAGTGAAAAGATTGATGATAGGAATAAAGAAGAGCTGTGATAGAAGTTTGGATTAATCCAGCCCATTGTATATAGTTGGAACTTTTCCCATAAGGGACCTCATTCTGGTTCTTACGAAAAGAAGTCCAAGATTTCCAAAAAAGGGATTCACATTCCTCAACCAGATTTAAAGTACTGAGGGTATAGCTTCTGTTTGCCAGAAAACCTCAGTTCATCCAGAACATTGGAATAAGGTTTTCTGGGTGTGAGTGGAGGCGAATGTGTCCAATGCACACTTGGGGAAATTTATTGGACCCCCATGCTGTGTAGGTTGATCAATCACAATGTGAACTTATAATGGGTCACAGCTCAAGATAGGGGAAATTTCTATCTCCATGACCATCTTGAATAATTTCTGATACTTTGCCTATTCGATAATCATTTATGATTCATTATGATGACTATAATGTAGAAAATAGCGGTTAAGAGCCATGACTTTTTTCAGGAAGATAGAGCTGCCTTTTTTTGTGAGTACTGGTTAGTAGAAAAGGGGTGAGCTGGGAGGGTAAGGTCAAGAAGAGGAGGCCCGACCTAGTATCAATGATCACACTGATCTAGGTCAGGGTGTGATGCTAGGCCTAGGAAACCTGTGGCATCATGGAATGTACCATATCGGTCTGGCAAGCAGGGGACATTTAAGGAACGCAGCCCTTCATAGGATTTCCCCAACACAGGAAACCATTTACTTATAACTCCCTGGTTTTCCTCTACCCCTGCACTGGAGCCTTTATAAAATCACAGAATTGAGGCACATCAATGAGTATTAGTAATTAGTCTATACTTAAAACTTTATTGATAAGGAAGCTGAAGTATAGAGAAGTGAATTAGCTTGCTTTACACCTTGTGTCTGTGGTTGGTGAGGACTGCAACTGAGGCCTTCTGGTTCCTACTCCATTGTTCTTTCTATTATTCTATCCTGGCTTAGGCCGTCTCTTGTGGACATGGGGTAATCACAAGAAACCGTTGCTATCTGTGTAAGTAGCCTCAGGCTGCCATAAGAAAATAATATAGTCTGCGTAGCTTAAACCATCAAAACCTACTTTCTACAGTTTGGGAGATTGGAAATATGAGATTGAGGTATGTTCCTGGTGGGGCTCTTTCCTGTTTTCAGACACCTACCTTCCTGATGTGTTAACGTGACAGTGAGAGAGAGGGAGAGAGAGAGAGTCTATCAGTCAGTCAGTGGTTTATGCTGTGGTCTTTATTCCCCTCCTTATATGGACATTAATCCCACGTGGGAGCTGCACTCCTATGACTTCATCTAAACCTAATTACTTCCCAAAGGCCCTGCCCCCCTGTGCCATCACGTTTGAGGCCAAGGCTATAGCATAGGGATTTGGGGAATGGGGCACATGTTCTGTCGGTAACACTAGCTTAGCATGAAAGGACAACTGTATTTCCTGAGACCTGTCTTAGTGAGTTTCACATTCTGCAGTGTTTTATGCCTAAACCATAGATGCTTGTGGGCAAGAGGTACAGAGTGGGCTCTGTTATTTTGGCCGCATGGTCCTAGTCTTCTGACCAAAACGTGGTTGGGTGACCAAAAAGATCTGGAAGTCCCCAAAGTGAAATTTGCTGCTTGAACATTGATATTAACTGGTTGAATTATTGTAATTAGGTGACATCATGTTGTGTTTCTTGAGAATGAAAATGAAATCCATATGATTACACTTCTTCCACAACATGAATTTTCTGAGCATTTCTTCACTAGCCTGAGCACTTTTGTGAAAACATGAACATTTTTAGGAAAATCATACTATCTTCTTTTTCTTTTCATATTTCTTAAAATTTTTTTAATGTTTTATTTTGGGGGGGTGGGGGGGAGAGAGAGAGAGAGAGAGAGAGAGAATATGAGTGGGGGAGGGGCAGAGAGAGAGGGAGACACAGAATCCGAAGCAGGCTTGAGGCCCTGAGCTGTGGACACAGACTGCAACATGGAGCTCAAACCCATGGTCCACGAGATCATGACCTGAGCCGAAGTTGGACGCTTAATCTACTGAGCTGCCCAGGTGCCCCTCTTTTCGTATTTCTATATCTAAATTACTTCTATGTATCCTTTCTTGATAAATTGAATCTGGCATGTGGGATACTGAATAATTGTTGGGTTGCTTAGTCCTTTGTTAAATAAACCCAAGTTTCTAGGTGAGGGCCCTGGAGAAAAGGGTCCAGTAATGACTGTGTATGCTGGCTATCGGACTGTCTCATGTATATTGTCTCCATCCTCTTGAGAGCTCTCTGAAAATGGACATTTTTAGTTAAATTTTACAGAGTTTGAGTGTTTTGCCCATAGTAAAATACATGGTAATTGATAAAGTGAGGACCTGTATTGGTCCAACATCAAAAGTTAAGCATGGGTCATCTTTATTATACTCCTTCTCACTTGGCCCACAGGGAAGGTGAGTTTCACATTCAGATAGCCCTAATTCTAATGGACTTGCAGATGCCTGGGTGTTTGCTTTGTGCTAGGACATCTTTTGTTGGGGATAGCATTTGTTGGGAAAGATCTCGTTTTGTGCTTAACTTAAAACCTCCCTTCTGCTCTTTCTTTGAGGAGCACTGTAGCTAATGGACCTTTAATAATTAGCTAATTTGGGTTTTTTTTTTTTGTCCTCTGATAACTGTTCATGTTGATCTTAAATGTAATTTCTCCCCCCCCCCCATAAAAGATATACTCTTTGCTGTTAATTCTCTTTTACTCTTGAAAGGAAGTATCAGATGTAGAAAACTGTACTTTTATAAAAATAATCTTTTCTTCCTCTTTTTCTTCCTCTTTATCAATATTTCTGTGTCTGCCATTACTTCAAAGA
Organism: Hyaena hyaena; assembly: GCF_003009895.1. Lineage (NCBI taxonomy): Eukaryota > Metazoa > Chordata > Mammalia > Carnivora > Hyaenidae > Hyaena > Hyaena hyaena. The sequence goes on from NW_024080998.1 coordinate 1,373,028, forward strand.
TGCCAAATATTTCACTGGACACTTCCCAAAACTTTTTGCTTTGGGAAAACAAACTATGCTGTTTCCTTTTCCCTCTCTCCTGATTAATTTTGGTATCTAACTACAAATTAAATCCCAAATTTGGAAAACTCTCCCTGGCTTAGCTCTGCCTCATTCTCTGACTTTCCCCACCCACTCTCTCTGTTCCTTCGTCCTTGGCCTGCCTTCCTCTGCCGTTCCCCTCCCACCCACCTGCCCCTGGGTCTTCTCCCAGTTGGTGGTCAGTCTTGGGCTTAGCTCGAGCTGCTCCATCTCTTTGGAATCTGTCTCTCCACTCCAGCAGTTGAGTCACTGCCTGTTTCAGCTCTTGCCTAAACATAGTCCTGCAGTAAGTAGTCTTGCAAGAGTTGCAGTGAGTCAGCCTTCTCTGTTCTTTCATGTTTTACTTGAGTGCCTCTTAAAAATCTGTATCACTTCAACATTTTAAGTCGTACTACTTTCTTTGGCCCCAGTGCCTTATTCTCTTTGAGAAAAATGTTCTTTATTTAAACTCAGCATTTTATGTATCAGTATATAATGGTACCTGATAACAAAGTAAAATGAGTTCTATACATGTGATAAGGACAGTTTTTAAGATTATCTTGATATTATTGGTTTTAAACGTCTTAAAAATTTTAAGTTTATTTTGAGAGAGAGAGCGCGCATGCACACACACGCACACATGCATGCACATGTGGGTAAGTGGCAGAGAAAGAGGGGAAAGAATCCCAAGCAGGCTCCATACTATCAGCATAGAGCCTGACACAGGGTTCAAACTCATGAACTGCAAGAACATGACCTGAGTCAAAACCAAGAGTCGGATGCTTAACCAACTGAGCTACCCAGGGGCCCCTTAAATGTCTTTAATAGGAAGACTAAATAGTGGCCACGACATGGCAGCCAACTTTGTAGAGTGGCCCTTTTACTAGTGAACGCTTGTCACAAATTTATGCTAAGAGGCTAACAAATGGCCAGCATTTGAACATTTTATGGGTTGTACTCACACGAGACACCAGCTGAGAGGGCAGATGGGGATCCAGCCTATGCTCTGTTAACTGAATGCTGTGTCCTGATGCAGAACACATTTTAAGGGTCACATTTTGCTAATCCCCACACAGGGGCCAAGGGATAGGGAAGCCCTTCTGGGTCATGTATCATTTGATCTCACCGCAGTCCTTTGTAGTTGGCATTACAGTTCCGTTGTCCCATCATTAGCCTAGAGAGGCAGGACAATCTGATGAACATTCTTCTGACGAGAGAGAGGAGGGATTTAGATCCAGGTTTACTGATTACACCCCAGCACTCTCTTTTTTTACTCACTACTGGATCTTACTTCCCTAGAACCTGGCACAACACAGCAAACACTCTTAGGGTGAGGATATTGTAGGTACTAGTAATTGTAATGTATAAAAGTGAAATCTTATGAGACCATACTCCAGTATTTATTACAACTTCTTCAAATCGTTGTTCATCTCTGGAGAATCTCCAGTGGTAAGTTTTTAATTGATAAAAATTATGCGCCTTGGTTGCCAACTGATAAGTTTTGAATTGCTATTCCTGCTTATGTATTTATAGGGAGATCTAAAAACTGCAATCACAGCTAACAGCTTAACTTTGAGTATTAGAACAGTGCCATGGTAGTACCTGAAAACTGAGGTTGAAGTCTGATGTGTTCTAAACTAGGTCAAGATTTATAAAAGTACATGACCCCACAATCTGTTTATTCTTAACAACTAATTTAAAAATTAAAGGTTTTTTGCCCCACTGCTTGCAATAATTCTGTGTTGTAATAGTTAAAACATGAGTATTTGTGGAGTAATCATAACAATTCTTGAATAGCTTTACCTTTTAGGGCATAGTGTTAACACAGGAAGGTAGGAAGGGTCAGTGAATTATTTTCTTGGACTCAGTCTTCTAAGAATCATGGTCTGTGCACTGGTGATTTGGGGCTGGGAGTTGTTTTCCGTCTAGTTTGCATAAGTCTCATAGAAGGAAGCTCAGCCTGGGGTGAGTATCTTGGAGATACTGATGTATAGGGGGGGAAGTGAGACAGAAGAGATGGTTAGGAATACGTCTACCCAGACACGGTCCCGAGGCAGACACAAGAGCAACAGAAGTTCTCCAGGTTGGCTCCAGTGCCTAGTAATTTGTATTTTCTAAATCAAGTCATACGACCTGTCACTGTGTATTGAACACAGAACCCTCAACCTGGCAGAGACCATCGAAGCCATCTGCTTCGTATCCTGGGCATTCCTGACACGTGGTCCTTCAGCATCTGTTCCCAGTGAAGATGTCAGCGTCTTCTGTTGTTGAGGAACCTTTACTGTTGAAAAGGTTTCCTCCTGAATGACATAAGTCCTCTCTTCAATGATTTGTGGCTTTTAGCCCTACTAATACCTTTATCATGCAGCTGGCCTTCTTTAACGTATCTGTACTGTGCCATCACAGTTGGACATAGTCTTGCCTCTTCTTTCTTCCCTGGATGCCTGCAGGACCTGGTTGCCAAAACCTGCTTTGTTCTGCTTGCTGTTCTAGGTGGATCATGCATTTGCTGAATGCTAGCATGGCCATGTGGGGTTCCGTGTGCTCCCACTGTGGGGTCTGAGGTGGTGAGCTTTTTGAGGAGCCGCAGCACAATAATCATTTGGCAGGACAGATTTTTCTTTCTGGCTTCAAATAGCTAAATATTGGTTGTGAATTTTTTTAGCACATTTCTTCTGGATTGCTTACACATAAGATACGCCTTGAAATGAGAGACAGGCTTTCTCTGAAAATGTGGTGAGTGAGTCACATAGGAGAAATTCCATTTCTGTTTTTCACTTGTAAAAAATCACCTCAATCTGGGCACAAAAATGCAGTTCGGCCGAGCCAGTCATGGGTCCTTGGGATGATGTGTCATGAAGAAGCAGAATCTACCACTCTGAGAGAACATTCTGAATGCAGTCCTCACCCTCGTCTATGTGATTCTCTCCAATGGGACCTTCACTGTGGAGGAGAGAAGATCCTCTTCCACCTTCTTTTCCTTAGGTGCTTCCTCTGTCCAAGTAAGACCTCTCTCCCGTTGAGAGCCCTGTCTGTATCCTCAAAGGTCTCTCAGGCCTTGTTTCTGGCTCACATTGAAGCCTCTTCATAATTAACTATCTCAAGGGGCATGTGTGAGACTTTGTGCCTTGCCGTAAGCCTGACTTCATCCCTTGCAGCCTATTATTATCCCGTGCAGACCCAATTTTGAGAGGAACACACGGTTTCATGGTACCACCTACACCGTCATTTATTTAATCGATTTGGATGGTTTGTGCTGCTCTTGGCTGTGGACCTGCAAAAACAAAGCCATGGGATAAAGCAGCCTGAATCCTGTAATGAAAACCTTGTACCTTTTCTGAAGCCTGGTAGAGAGAGAGAGAAAGAGAGAGGATTTATTTTTACCCTACCAAATAAAACATTCTCGGAATCTGAGGTGAAAATTGGATTTTAACTGCTACTAAAATTTTGTGCATATAAAATCAGCAAGTGTTGAAAGTTCTGCCTGATTAAAGAGAAGAGCCTGGAGAGTCTGGTACAAGAATGATCCATATCCGATGTACCTTGGTGTCTCACATAAACCTCTTTGATAAAACTGGTAATGAATATTTCTGGATGTAAGCCTCCTGTGACTGAGCTGAAGGAGAATGGGAACTACCCGAATCCAGCCATGGCTGGCTTCTTTTCTGTCAGGTTCCCCTCTGTTGTGGTGTTCACTCACTCCCACACCCCCAATCTCCCTGCCCTTCCTTCACCCCAGGCCCCATCATTGACTGCTGTTGAGAGAATACAACATCATGTTGAAATCCCTAAGGAAAACCCACAAAAACCTGAGGAGTTGAAAACTCTAATGGGATTGAACCATCATTGCCTGTGCCAGGCCTTCCCTAGTTTGGTTTTATAATTCCAGCAGGTAGTCACTTAGAACCTTGGACAGAATGCTGTCTGCCTGGACCCAGAGCCCTGTTGGGTAAATGGCATCTGCTACCCACTGCTCTTCTGAGGGCTACCAGTTGCCTGGACTTTCTTGTCACCATGTTGTACTCACCAGCCCGGGTGCAACTGCTAACTTTTCTTGGTCTGCAGAGAGCCACTGCTTGGTGGCCTACAGCTAGGTTGTTTCATAGTTTTAGATTGTTTGCACCTTCCTTCCCTCAGAAATGATTAAGCATGGGCACTGGGTGCTGGGATATAAAGGTACATAAGATATATGTGCATTTAATTAAAAAGCATCACAGAGGCAGTGGAGTGGGGTAGGATGTGCTGTGGGGAACAGAGAGAGGAGACACTCACTGAAACTGAGAAGACCGGAGGCTTCATGGTGCCTGTTCTTCAGAGCTGTGGCTCACAGTAAAGTTTGTCCAGGCAAAGGGAAAAGGACAGTGATAAGGTATGCCAAGGAGAGGAAACTGCTCTTGGAAAGATATTTGTTCAGAAAATAGTCTTCAGACTGGGAGTCATTGAAGGGTTTTAATCAGTAGAGTAATGTCATCAGATTCATCTTTGGAAAGATGGCGCTGGAAACCATCTGGAGGACCTTTTAGAGGTTGAGGCTGAGGAAGGCAGAGTGACTTATCAGATGTGGGGTCTGGACTTAGTCTGCACAGTATGGGTGGAGAGTCAGCTGGCCTTACTCGCATGAGTGGCCTCAGAATGGGTACACAGAGCAGGACCTGTTTGCTTAGGCCCTTCCTGACCCCACTGGGTTGGTCTGACCTCAGACTCCTGCCTCTCAGCCTCTTGAGACGTCCTGTATTAACCAGGAGATGAGGTGGGTCTTTATATTTGATGACTGTAAGCCCTGTTCTTCTGTCTACTGGCTTTGCTTAAACCTTGCAGCACCATCCTAGCTTGGCTGACCTCCCTGGGTCAGACCACTTGGCCGTCTGGAGCTTTCATCTCTGCCCAAGCTGATCTGGCACCGCCAGCGGTCATTTCTTGTACCATCCTCTCCTCTCCTGTTCCTGCCAAGGACTTGCTGTTCTAGGAAGCTCCAAAGACTCTTGTGGATGTTTTCTGGGTATACACACATGCCACACCCTTACAGCTCTGCTCCCCGATGATCCACACCAGAGATTCCAACAGACAGTTAAACTAAACCTTAAAAGTTTATGTTGAACTTGCAAGTTGAGGTTCTACTCAAAGGAAAATAAAGGGTGGGGGGAGTGTGGAGGTGGCATCGGAAACGTGCATTTTATAAAGTGCTCTGAGCAGTGACAGATTTTTCTAAGACTCTAAAAATGCCAAGAAGCTCTTAGAAATACGCTTATTAGTTAGTGTTGTGTGGATTCTGTTCTGGTGTTTTGTTTTAAAGTTAGATTTGTGTGTGTGTGTGTGGGGGGGGGTTCCCACCTCTTGTTGTGTCAATAAGAAGGGAACTGTTTTATAATGTGACGGTGAAGCCCAGCAGTATTCTAGAGCTGGGCCCCCCTGCGCTCAATTAACCTTCGAATTTCACCTCTCATCACTGCAGTGTGGCAAGGCGCTCCCTGGCCTTTCAAAGCAGGAAGATTGCTGTGGAACTGTGGGTACCTCCTGGGGCTTTAACAAATGCCAGAAATGCCCCAAGAAGCCGGGTAAGTGACGTTTCATTATTCCTTTGAAGGTTAATGTAGCATATCAGTTTCCTTACGGTAACTGTTTCAATGGTGAGACAGCCTTCGACTTTCAAAGAACTCTTAGAGAATTCTAGAACATAGTGCTGCAATTTGCATTTCCAGAAACCTTCCTGCATGTCCATGAAAGCTTCCCTGTCAGTTCTGTGTTGTAATAAGCAAGTATCTGTTGCCTTCACCAGTTTGATTACTTATTTTTATAAAAGCGTTTTAAGAGGCCAGTAAGCTAAACAAGGTTCTTTTTCCTCAGGCGAAGAGAAAAGAAGCTGTCTTTAAAAATCATAAATGTTTCAAAAACCAACAAAAAGTTAGTGAAGCTGCTGTTCCTCAGGTTAAATTCCTTAAATGAAATTTTTATTAGTAGCCCTAACAGAAGTTTGTTATACTGTAAGTGTTCAAATTTCACTGAAAAAAGACTGATACGGAGAAATGATTGGTTGCTGATCTGGAAAAGACATTCTGTAGTCTCTCAAACACAGTACTTTCCTCTTCTCAGTCACCACATTTTTTTTTTTCCAAAAATGTTTTTACTTATTTTTGAGAGACAGAGCATGAGTGGGGGAGGGGCAGTGAGAGGGGGAGACACAGGATCTGAAGCAGGCTCTACGCTCTCAGCTGTCAGCACAGAGCCCGATGCAGGGCCCGAACTCACAAACCATGAGATCATGACCTGAGCCTAAGTCAGATGCTCAACCCACTGAGCCACCCAGGTGCCCCTTTTAGTCACCATTTTTATACCATCATGGCTCTCCGTGATATGAATCTATACTATAAATCGTAGTTTTTAGAACCTATTGATTTGAATAAATCCAGATTTATGTCCCTCTGTTACTTTTTTCCCAATTATGCCAGAATTTTTAGTTTTTGAATGTAGCCTTAACTCTGGCTAGCTGATTTCTAATAGAGGATTTTTTTTTTTGAAAGACAGAAGTAACTTGACTTTTTTAATGTACTTAACTCATCATATTTTCCCCAAGAAAGCAAGTGATAGTTTTCCTTCGTTATCTTCCTTTGCCTTCTGTAATGGAAGATTTTTATAGAAGGTTTTTGCACTTCATGTTGCAAGGAATTTCTCGTTTGCTTCAATTGGGTAATTTTTATTTACTCTTTTTAAGTTGATTTGATATCCTCATCTGCCTTTCACACCTATGTTCAGTTTAGAATCTGTCATCTTGGAATCACTGCTCTACATGTCTGACTTATGTACTATATGTTCTATGATCATTACAGTTGATTGCAAATAATTGTCCCATTTGCCTCAAGTCAAATAATTGGACTTCCTTGTCTCTCAAACTTACCTGTTCTCTAAATCTTTTGATCCCTAAACTTTTGTGTATTTCATCGATACTGCTTCTTCTGTTTTCTTTTGGATGACTAACTTGTGAAAACACCTGCTGAAGTTTCCAGTAACTAATGAATTCTTCATTTAGGGAAAGAATCACATAAATGAAGACCTTCATTGCTAAGACTGTCCCTTGTAGACTTTGTATGCTGATTTTGTAATCATTGGTAATGTGGATTTCCAGTAAGTGGATTGAGTGTGATAGTCCATCTTCACTGAAAGATCCATGTGTCTAAAATTCTTCTGGCAACGTGACCAAAGGGATATCCCAGAGAGATTTGGTATGATTTAAAGAGCATGGAGTTTGGAGCTAGGTAGACCTGAGTTTAATTCCCAAGCTTGAGTCATTTGCTATTGCTTCTTATGAAACAAGGGTCTATATCTAAAATGTTGAAAAAAGACTTTTTTTTAGATGTTTACTTTTGAGAGAGAGAGAGAGAGAGAGAGAGAGAGAGAGACAGAAAACAAGAACGCAAGCAGGGGAGGAGCAGACAGAGATTGAGAGAAAGAGACAGGAGACAGAATCCCAGCACGCTCCACACTGTCAGCACAGAGCCTGATGCAGGCTCAAACTCACTATGGTGAGCTCATGACCTAAGCTGAAATCAAGAGTCAGATGGTTAACTGAAAAAGCCACCCAGGTGCCCCAACGTTTAAATTTTTTTTTTTTTTTTTTTTTTGGTGGCCTTTCCTCATGTACTGTGTTAAGTTTGTCTATAGGGATATTGTGAAGGGGGTGGTGCGTTTCCTACCTCTAGATCTAAGGACTGCAGAAAGAGAATTCCAGTTCTTACAGCTTCATTCTGGGGCCAAGTTGATGTTCTCTCATACTTGTTCTATCTTCTCTCTTATCTTATGCCTTTTTCTTCTCTCTCCTCTCTGTGTCTTTTGCTTAACTGCTTCTCTTTCCTCCATTTTCCCAACCACAAAATTGCAAGATAGGGGCAGAAGTGAGGGGTACAGAGATTCCTACATTCTTGTTGTTTTTTTAATCCCTAACTTGTGCTCCTGACCTTGTGTCTTTTTTACTTACAATTATGTTATCTGAGCATCAGTTCCCTGTTTTAAATGGTTTTGTTAACTCTCTATTTTAGTGTTAGTAATAATTTAAGCCAAATGTGAAAGTACAAAGTTACTATCACTTCTTACTAAATGCCGATGAAAATAAATTCATAGGTTGGCTCATGTAATGTATAAAATTGAAGAGATTGATTTCATTTCAGGAAGGGCAATGTGGATTATGACTGAAGTGAACCATTAACATCTTGACATTTACTTTGTTGATGCTGTCCTAGGTGACACTCCCAAGAAACACACTCAGGGTCACATTCTTCCTGTGTCATTTAAAAACTTTCCTTTCCTTGGTTGGTACTGCTCTCTAAATCATATTCATTTTGGAAGGGAGCAGACTTTCTTTGGCTTTATATGTTATGGTTTTGTGTTCCATGCCTTCCCCCCACCCCTTTTTTCCCCTTAAAATAGTTCAAACTTCAGTTTTCAGACGGCTTTTATTTAATGTTTGAAGTTTTTGTTTAGCCACATACAGAAAGACTTTTTCGTTGTTGATCAGTTTTTACTGCAAAAACTTAATTTTAAATCTGTAAACGATTTCATTAAATACCTTGAATCTTTTAAAATGTACCTAGCATGAACAAGTCATTTGTCCTTTAAAAGTTTTTAGAAGAAAATGAACATTGAATCCTAAGCTGAGGGAGACCTGAGGAGATCATCTGGTCTGGCTCTCTTCCTTGAGGGTGATGACTGTGGAAATTTCTAAAACAAGATATCATCTCTTTTGCCTTTGAACAGTTCACAGGCAGACATCCCAGAAGCTCTGTAGGCAGGGTCTTCATGCTGTGGGACAAGACTAGCTCTGTGGCTAGTCCCCACATGCCAATTTCTGCCTCCCTGTAACTCACTATTCCAAGACTCCTTACTGTAACCTTCTTCCAGCTTTTAGCAAGATCGGAAGAGATGAAACATATGGCAAAGAAAGGAAATGAAGGAGGAGAGAGGAACACCACTTATACATATTCTCCCTGTTCCATTAGTGTTGAGACTAAAGAGCATGTGTTAGGGGCAAAATAATTTTTATTTTCTAAAAGAAAACTTTCTTTTTATTTTGAATTTTCCCTCTTTACTCCTAGTTCAGGTCTTTGTAGTGGTCTAACCATCCATCCTGTTTTGATTATTGGCCTTTATCTGTTGTTCATGATCTTAATGAAAGAATACCTTATGGCAGGAAATAATGGCATTTGTCATCTTGTGAGTGGTTTTTGTCAGGCACTGCGGTAGGAATTTGCATAAATCATCTCTAAAATCCACAACCCTGACCTGCTCAATAGATGGGAATAGTCCCATTGTACAGAATCACCATGTGAAACCCAGAAAGCTTGTCTCTTGAAGTCGCAGAGCTATTGACAGCCAGAGCAACGATTTGAATTTAGGTCCGCTGGGTCCCTGAACTTATGCTGTATCCATTGTGCCCGGAAATCTCTTTGGCCTCACTTAAGAGCATCAGTTTCAGTGACGAGGGTTTTGTTGATAATTTGGTAATTGCAACATTGTATTGCTGGTGAAATTTCTGGGCGATGAACCATACCACTGATCACAGAGGCCTTTCTCATCTCCTACCTTCCTCTCATCATCTCCTGTTCTTCTCAGTTCATAGTAAGAAGAATCACTCATTACCAAGATATGTGAGGCAGTATTTAGGCGAGCATATTATTTATTGTCAAAACTGGGACACTTTTGCGAGTGGAGTACTGTTACAAATGAACTTGGTGAGAACAGCTGGCGTAAGCCAGGACTGTCGCAAGCAGACCAGGATGTATGTTTACCCTACTTATAAGAAAATTCAAATGCCTGAAGCAAATCACCAGGGAGGAATAGATTCTTTGTAATATAAATGATCACTAAGTGAAAGAACATATTAAACCTTCTTATGATTCTTACGATTAACATTATCAAGGTTTGCTGACAACTACTTAGGACTGTATATATTGCAAAATAAATGGTATGCTCATAAACAAGGATAATGTAAAAGAAAATGATATACATTGAATTGGGTATCTTAGAAATGAATAAAACAGACCTCCGATGACTTTAGTGGCTTAGGCTATAACCATAGGCTGTTTAGAACTGTAAGAATTTAAGCATGTAACAAAGAATTCTTTCTTCTCACAGTGTATCATGGATATAACCAAATGATGGAATGTCTGCAAGGTTATAAGCGGGTCAACAACACCTTTTGTCAAGGTAAGTTTAACTGAGTTCATTGGTGTGGACTTCAGTGTTTTGGCTCTTCAGGAATCTTAAGTTATTTGACTACATTTTGCTCATTAACCCCCATGTGAGAAAGTCATAACAGTGAACTGCCTTCTATTCACTCAGTTTAGCTATAAGGAAGCAAAGAGCTTTAGCATATGGTTGCTAGAATTACTAACATTTAAACTTCATGGAACTCCCCCCCACCCATATTAATTTGTGATGAAATCCCCAGGAGACTGAATTACATTACGGAGCACCCTATGGTCTCTCCCCGTCCATGTGTGGGTACATGTGTGTGCATATGAGTACATACATGCACCTAGCAGTCCGCCTTCCTTGCTGACCCAAGATTCGGTAGTAGAGTTCCTTTATTTCCCTCTCATCAGAATATTGGTGGCCACCTCAAGGTATTTAAGTATTAAATATCAGGGTGCATACACATTTCCTAGGCAATAGGTAAAGCTCTGTAGCTAAATGTGAAATGTCCTGAGTGCTTTTGCTCAGTTTATTTTGCACCATATAGCAGCTTTGAACAAGGAAGGGGAACCTCAGAGATCACTTAGCCCAGTGTCTGTATTTTACAAATGGGGACATTCAAGCGCAGACTGGTGAAGTGACTTTCCTGAGGCTAAGTAGAGCTGGGGTTGTAGCTCAGGTTTATGAGCACCTAGATTAGTACCCATGTATGATAGCACATTTTGTTTCATTTACTTTGTGGATTGTCCAGCTAATGCTCCTAATTTCCCCTCACATGTCTGGATGAAGGTGTTATTAGTAACTTGGAAATGTGTGTATGTTGAAATAGAGAAAGAGCCTCCATTAATGAACCAAAATCCACAGCAAGAACACAGCACGTGTTTTCTGACTTGTCTGGGGCTTTGTATCCTTGACCAGTATGTGTTTATAGGACAGGGTAAGGTCATGTTACAAAATCTAGATTGATTCCTATTAAAATGGGTCATGTCATTGGACTGTCGTAATTACTTGAGAATTTTCTCAGATTGTTCCATATTGCATCTGTCTAACTTTTATGATCTATAGAGCTCTAGCAAGCAAAGAATTTTCTTTTGAAATGAACATAGGTGTACCATATGTTTAAAAAAGTTTTACCTTAAAAACGATAAGTCCTCCTGAAAGAAAGTCAAGAAAGTTAGATTTAGCTGCTCAAGGAGAGATCACCCAAGACACTGTGTAAGAAACATCTGCAAATTATAGTAACATGGGAGTCATGGATTAGTCAGTATTATGTAGGAATCAGTAGTATATAAGATATCCTTAAGAGATTGTATTAAATGGATAGAAGATTGAATGAAATGGATTGAGGAATGAATATGTTGAATGAATAGCTGGCTGAATGTATATTCTCCAGCATAAATGAAGTGATAGCATCACAGATTTGGTTAAAATCTATATGACAAGCCCTAGATCATTTTTAGAATGCATTAGTAGAAGCAGAATGAGCAGGGAATTGGAAGTAATAATCTTGCCCTCTGCTAGTCACACTGAATTTGGGGTTTGGGTGTTTGGTGTGCATTGTCTTTTGGCTAATAAAGTCAACAAAGGCCCTTGTGAAGGGCCTGGAAACCTGAGGGGTTTAGCCCAGAACTGCAGAGCCAGATGTGGGGCTCCAACTCAAGAACTGTGAGATCATGACCTGAGCCAAAACCAAGAGTTGGACCCTTGACCGACTGAGCTACCAGGCACTCCAAAATAAGTCTTGATGAGTGGCTTCAAAACCAGCCAACAATTGAATGGAGTTAAAGGGAGGCATACTTACAACTTACAATAAGCAAACTTTTTCTGTGGAGTGGCGTTCCCCAACACTGTACTGAAATGCTTTTGGAAGAACTGAGCTTCCTGCACATGGGCATAATTCCGTAGACCCTTAATAACAATTGGCCCGGGGATGCTTGAGGGAATTTCTGTCCTGCGCAGTCCATGAGTTTGGGTGACTTTATGAGTACATTCCAGGTGTCTGATGGCTATCGTTACTCTCTTGCCTGGGATAGAGGCTGTGGATGAGAAGAAAGGAATGACAGCTCTGTCAGTACACATTTTGGTGCCTCGATAGGAAGTTTTCTGAAGTGTGCCCTGTGATGAGTTATGTCTGTCTCCTCTCAGACGGAGGAGGATCCTTGTGTATCCTTCCCTGTTGTAAACCTGTGTAACTAATTATTAGAGATGCTCTAGAATGTCAGGTGCTCCTAATTTCCTAATGTCAAATGATGAAAAATGTGTATGTTTTTGTGGGGTAGGAAGGGGTGGGGTGGAATTTAGACATTATTAATCCCAATTAAAACCAAGACACAGAGTAAGTAACTCTACCAAGATTGTACAGATAATAAGAGGCTCAGCCAGGATTAAACTCCCAAACCACCTCTGTTTCTGTGTGCAACGTGGCCTCCTTTACTGATTTTATATGTATCTAAAGTATAATGAATGTAGATACTAGCTCTTTAGAACTACCTGTGCTGTTAGAACAGAAGATAGCTATCTGTTGTGAGTAGTAATAGAAGCAAAAGCAATCAATATTAATTTGGTTTAGTGTAGTAAGAAGGGATGATTATCCAGTATATTCCTTCTAGCTGGTCCCAGGTTGTAACAGTATAAAAATACCGTGGTGGAAGTAGCAGTAAACATTTGCTACTTATCACTTGATCTGTCATTTAGCAAAAGAGAATGAAGACACCTTTAAATAATTGTTTGATTTTTGTTGTTATTTTTAAATTCACCTCTTCTGGTGTGGCTGGTACAGAGTGACCTTTTGCAAGTTTTGTTCATACTGAGCGCATCCAATGGTCCCGCCTCATTCTTTGCACTGACAGTCAGTAACCCCAAGTCCTGGCTTATGTCGTCCGTCTGAGGAGGGTATTTGCAAAACCATGTTAGACTTTCTGGCAGGGACTCTGGAGTGAAGTATCACAGAAAATTCTATTTCATGGTGCCTCAAAAAGGCACCGCTCAATTACACTACAGAGAAGATTGACTCATAAAATAATATGATTTCATTCATCATCATCTGTTAAAATTACTTTTGAGAGAAGGGCTTAATTTCACTCCCTTTGTGACACTATTGGTCAGTAAAATGAAATAGAACTTTCTCACATTACATATGTACACTCCTTTTTCCGAGAGCCTTGAAGCTTTTGATTTTTTTTATCCTAGAGTTTTTCAAAAGGAGCCTATTAACCACTAATTACTTGTGCATTCCACATTGTTCTTAGTTTAATGCCTTCTCAGTTTACAAAGCATATTTAAAATTAAAGTGATTAATAACTAGAACTACATTATTGCCTTCACCTAGGCGAACTAATGTCCTGAAACAATGTTTAGTAATGTGGGCTCAGTAACAAAGAACCAACTGTGCACAAGTTAATTTGAGGAGCTTTCAAATAATTGCCCTCCAAGTTGCGTTTTTTTCTCCTCTCTAGCAGTGCTGCGATTATCTTTTCAAAGGAATGATTTATTACATATACACACATGGAGCTCTCAACCCTGCCCTCACTACCCTTAACATTATGGAATTGTTATAATTTGCTTCATTTATCATAACAAACAATACAAGCATATTTCCTGGTAGATCTAGAGCAACATTTGTCATTTGATTATTATGCTAAGGTTTGTTGGAGAGCTAGAATTAAATGGAATAATACCTCATGAATATGGTAATAGGAACGCCTGCTTGCATACTCCTGGACTCTGGAGCTCACTCCTTCCCTGCCTTTTGAGTATTCTCACTTGGCCATAACTTTGTCATGAGATAAATGAGGTCTCAAAAATTAGGCTTAAATCCAATAAAATACAATTTGGTTTTGAAATTACTTGGGGACCAGTCGATTTAGTGAAGTGTTTGGTTAAGAGCGAATACCTCTTTGGGTACATGGAAATCACTTATTTAATGAGCTATAGGTATAATATAAACCTAGTATTATTTCGTACATTTTGTTTTGGCATGTGCTGAGGCGCTGCGGGCAAAGTCAAAATATGTAAGTGAGAGACGTCTGTCCTTTACAATCCAGTGTATGTATATTCCTTTTTCATAGATAATCTCAAACATTAAGAAATATTCAGTGATCCACAGACATTAATTGGCAGGGCCCTCTTGAGCTACAGACTGAGTTCAGATCTGATGAATAAGGCGTCCCTCTGGACCTTGGACTCAGTGTAATTAAGTCAGTTGGAAATCAGCAGGACATAATTTGCTTTGTTCTCTCTTCCAGCTAGCTAAATTTTAGCTGACTCCAGATGAGCCTGTTACAGCAGCTATGAAAAAGCTGTCCACATAACTTTTGGCATCATTGTTTTTACACCAGTGTTTCTGCTTTCATAAAATAGATTTTACAGAACAGATCAATTAGGGCATCATTGTATCCGTTAGCATGGACAGCCCCAAGTGTGGGATTCCTTTAAGATGGTGCCCCGAAGTGCATTTGAAACCAGAGTTTCTTTGGAACATAGACACGATAATGGACTTTTTTTTTTTTTTCTGGGGCATATCTCTGTGATTAAATGAAACACACAATCTTAATACTCCACATCAGTAAGCCATACTCGGGGGATTTTGGGGGTTACGAAGAGCTTGGCTGGGCAATAGCTTCTATTTCAGACATCTTAATGATTACCAAAAATTGTGACTGCGTTATGGTAAGGCTATAGAAGAAGGCTGGTCTTTGAGTACTTTGGTAAAACTAGAAGGTGCAGGTGAGACACTCAAGAAAACGCACTTGGTTGTAGAAAATGTGGCCTGTGGCATACTGCTGGGTAACAGAATAAGAGCCATCATTTTATAGTTATTTTCAAAAGTATAGTTAACGGAAATAGACAAGTTTTTTTTCCCCCTACAGTTAAGAGTTAAATGAATTTACTGGCATCTTACCAGGTTTTGCATTCAGCATCGTACTTGTATCCTGTGCTTGGTTTGTGAGTTCATGGTTTGTTTTTTTCCATTTTTTTCCCTTTTTTTTTTTGAGGTAGGTATGCCAGATAAAATACAGGATCGCCAGTTAAATTTGAATCTCAGATAAATACCAAATAATTTTGTTGGAACATATATACTAAAAAGTACTTGTTTATCGAAAGTCCAAATTGAATTGTGTGTCCTGTATTTTTATTTGCCAGTCTGTATTTTAAGATTGCATTCTTTGACAGTTCTTTAAATGAGGGTCCCTGAGAAGTATCCACTTTATATGTCTGAAAATATCTTTGTTTGGAGCTCATTCTGTGAGACTGGTCAGGTGTACAATTCCAGGTGGTTTTCTAGCCATACATTTGACTGCTTATGCTAAAGTCTTTTGACTTTTTTTGATACTTTCTTCTTTTGTAGGCAATCTCTCCTTCTCTCTTTAGATCTTTGAATTTTTTATTTTCTGTAGTTTTATCATGATGTGTCAGTATTTGCAGTAATTTTCATTTTGCTCAGTAGACAGAGTGCATTGCCCACCTGAGCAGTCATGTCTCTCTTCAAATTTGAAAAATGATCAGCTATTATCACCTCAAATATTGTTTTTCTACCATGCTTTTCAGCTGAAACTCTTATTGACTAGTGTTGGAGACCTCTTTAATTTTCATGTCTCTGAGCAAGTCTTTTGTGCTTGTATCCTTTAGTCTTTTTAGTTGCATTTTCAGTGAATACCTCAGTTCCATCTTCCAGTTTTTTCATTCTTATTAAGCCCATCTGGACTCTGTCCCATCTGTTATACTTTTAATTTTAAGATTATTTTCCATTTCTGATGTTTCTACTAATGTTTCATCGCTACCTGTTCTTGTTTCTTTTCTTTTAAATGTATTCATTCATTTAACTTTCTAAGCACGCTGAAAAGTTTCGCGAGATTTCAGTTGCTGAGAAAGAATGCTTCTGCACAGGTGCTTTCAGATTCTTACCTTCAGTTGCTCAATTCCTGCTGTACCTGTTTCCTTCTGGACTGTGGACCCAGAAATTCAGTGGCTCCACCCACTACCGTGTATTTCTGTGCCATTTCAGGTTTACTAAGATGTTTGTCTTTGGGTTTTTTTTTTTAATCTTCTTTTACAGTTTGTCTGTAGTTGCTAAGAGTTTGGAACCTGGGAGAATGCCAGAGCACGAATTTACTGTGTTCCATTTCTTTAACATGTATCCGTATCTCAATTGAGCTTTTTAAAATTCAAGATACCAATATTGGAATGTGGTGTTTAATGTATATAGATTATAAATTTTCTTTGAGGATGATGAAAAAGCTTTGGGAAAACAAAGCTTCAAATTATATAATTAACTGTTATCCATAGGTAGTCTTTTTCCCCTTTTGTAATTAAGCAGCCCATCTGCATCTATATATTCACCATCTGCCATTCATTAACTCATTTGTTTTATAGATGTTTGATGATGATTTAAGTGAGGATACTCTGCAAAATATTAGAATATAATAAGACTCAATTCCTGCCCTCATGAAGATCTTGTTCTTCCTTACATTTCAGACATCAAGGTGGCATGTAGTAAAGTGCTTAAGGAATGAACCAAACACTGCAATTTGAGAGGAGAGAAAGGAGATAGCATTTAAAAAACTATTCTTTACAACAAACACATTGTCTTTGTTATTTGTAAGACAATTCATACATATTGTTTAAAACTTAGAAAGTAGAGAAATGTATAAAAAATAGAAATTACCTGGGGTACCTGAATGGCTCAGTTGGTCAGGCTCTGTCCTGACAGCTCAGAGCCCGGAGCCTGTTTTGGATTTTGTCTGCCTTTCTCTGCCCCTCCCCTATTCATCCTCTGGTTAAAAAAAAGAAAGAAATTACCTTTATCTCCTTCAAAAATTGATGCATTTTGCTATAGTTCCTGCTATATATATGCATATATTTTAATATCATATTTCATGGATAAGTGTGAATGAAAACTGTTTTTATTTAATAGATATGCTTTCTGATGTTACTAAGTCTTCTGAAAATTATTTTAATGCCTACCTAGTATCCTAGTTAATGGATATAAGAGAATTCATTTAACCATTTTAAAGTGCTATTTTCAGATTAGTTTCTATTTTTTTCTTAATACATATACTGTCATCCGTGTACTTGAACATAATGCTTCAGTGAATCCTGGGTTCTATTTACAAGAGAAATGACTAGTTCCAAGCTGTGATTTATCCTGTGCACATGACTTTTGGAGAGGATATGCATTTCCTTTCCACAGCAGAGAGTCCACTGACTGTGAATCCCTCCTCTCCTGCTTCCTTTCTGTATAAATTTGAAAACACACAAAGGGCAGTGAAATAGTATCTTTTTCTTCACATAGCCTCTGTACATTTCTATTTAGGCTCTCCCCCAGGTACTTTATATTGAATATGGCTATGAGCAAGATTATAATTTAATATTTATTATTTTATTGGAACTAACTCTTGTTGGTTTTAATAATTTCTTCTGAGTTTTCTGTGTAGGAATAATTTCACCTTCAAATAATTGCAGTTTGGGAAAGATGATGTTGGAGTGAGGAAAGTTACCGAGACTGGAAAAAATTAAGACATGGGCATGGCATGGGAGAGAGTGTGCCATGCTGTGCCTGCTGAATCCCACAGGTGTAGGTGAAGCTGGATGAGTTAATCATTAAGTATGGCTGGGGGGGGGCGGGGAAGGAGAGGGGTGGCAGGCTGAATGCAAAATTTGATATAGTGGCTAGGGACTATAAGCTTCTTTTAAGTTTATATTTAAATAGATGGAGCATTGATATATTTTCTTATGTATATCATGCCATTGACATTTCTGGTTTCTTGCAAAGGTTGTGGTGAAAATTTGCATGGAGTGAAAATAAATGTCTTTAGCTTAGTAGTGAGTGTTTTGTACTCTTCCTCTCTTGTATCCTCACTCCCCTCCCTCAGGGTCCCCCCCCACCCCCCACCCTGTTCAGAGCTGCCTTCCTGCAGTGACTGGAACATGGTACGAGGGAGATAATGACAAGGTACAGACATAAAGATGTTTGTAGTGACCGTGATCCTGACAGCAGATGACTTCATGGTCTGTGATCCTAAGTTCTCTGGCCCTCAGGCCCAGTTTAATAACCTAAGTTACATAACCTAAGTTTTTCTTTTCGTTCACTTTAGTTCTTACCCAACTTTGTGGAACTTGTAAGATCAGCTGCTGCTCCATTTCTTACTACTGTTGATTTTATTAACGCGAGGCTTTTCTCCTTATGATATTACACAAGAAAAAACTTGATAGTTTTCTTTTTTTCTCATAGAATAGACCTCCTTTCTGGTCATCATTGCTAACATATTTTTATCTGCCCATTTATATACTTTGATAAGTATTTGGTGGAGCCATTGTGTCGGATGCTTGTGTCATAATTGAACAACCCTGGGAGATAAATAGTGTTACTTTTTTTTTTTTTTAACTGGTAATGAAACTGAGTCTTAAGGCTCAAAGAAATTAAGCTATGGAAGGTCACGTAGCTGGAGAGAGGTATGATTTACCTCTGCAGCCTGGGTGCTCCTCCTCGTGCACCTAACATTTATTTAGCAGCATACAATTTATGAAAGTACTTTTAACGTGTCTTCTCATCTCCTTAGTTCTTGACAGTGACCACATCTACTTGTTGCAGGTGGGAAGACCGTGACATAAAGCCTTGCTCAGCAAATGGCAGAGCTGAGAAGGACAGTGAATAGTCACTGACAACTTTCACATTCTATGTTTAGCTCTTAAGCTCTATTGGTTTGAAATTGGTTTAGAAATCATAGAGTTGTCCAAACTTTATCGTCTATTTTTATAGCAAGTTGCCTTGTTGTAAATGTATCTGTTTGTGTAAAGGGTTTTTTTAATCACATTATTTATCACATCCTCGGTTTAATTTTTTTAAGCATTTATTTATTTTTGAGAGAGAGAAAAAGAACACGAGTGGGGGAGGGGTGCAGAGAGAGGGAGAACAGAATCTATTTTACTTTTAAATAGTTTATTGTCAAGTTGGTTTCCATATAACACCCAGTGCTCATCCAGACAAGTGCCCTCCTCCATGCCCATCTCCCCCCTTCCCCTCTCTCCCACCCCCATCAGCCCTCAGTTTGTTCTCAGCATTCAAGAGCCTCTCTCAGCTGTCAGCACAGAGCTCGACCATGTGGGTCTAGAACCCACAAGGGAGATCATGACTTGAGCTGAATTCAGATGCTTAACCAACTGAGCCACCCCGGCGCCCTGTACCTCTTCAGTTTCAGCCTGAAGTCTTTAATAAGCAGAATATTTATGCTTCTAAATGCTTTTGTTTTTATTTGTATGCTTCTGTTTTGCATTTATGCTTCTGTACTGTTGTTTCAGCTATAGTTTTCTTTAGATTCTGAGGCATTCCTTTTCTGGGATGTCTCTTCTTTCCCCTATCAGCTAACAATTTAAGAAAACAATCCTGTGTTTCTCACACTTGTAGGTGCATCTGGGCAGTTCTGCTGACCCAGGCCAGGTGCGGATGATGTCAGCCAGGCTCAGTCTTGCATCCCTGATCTGCTGCTGGGTGCGGGGGGCTGGGCGGCCCAGGAGGGTCTCAGCTAGGGCAAGTCATCTGTCTTCCGCACAGTCTCTCATCTTCTGGGTGACCAATGTGGGCTGTGCGGGGGCTGGTGGCGGGGTTCCAGGGACAGTGAAAGCACACAAAGCTTTTCAGGGGTAGGCTTGGAATCGACACACTGTCACTTCAGCTGTGTCCTAGTGGCTTCAAGTTTGAAGTCAGAAAGGCAGCCCACATTCAGAGGGGGGATACAGCGAGAGGAATGGAAAGATGGAGAATTGGGGTCATTTTGAAAATCAGTCTTTAACACCCTGATGGATTACCCTGACTCAGCAAGTCGAAGTGCGTTTTTCCGGGGAAAAAAGGAAATGAAGATTTCTTATGTGTTAATGTGAGGTCACTTTATATTTGCACATAAAGCCATATTGACAAAGTATTGATGGAAGAAAAATTCTGGTGATTATATTGGAAACTGTATTGTTACATATACATATATATTTTTTAAATTTTTAATGTTTTTTATTAGAAAAAAGATTTTTAATGCTTTATTTCTGAGAGAGAGAAAGAGAGAGAGAGAGACTGAGAGAGAGAGACAGAGAGAGACAGCACATGCAGGCGAGGGTCACAGAGAGGGGGAGACACAGAATCTGAAGCAGGCTCCAGGCTCTGAGCTAGCTGTCAGCACAGAGCCTGATGCGGGGCTCGAACCCACAAACCATGAGATCATGACCTGAGCCGAAGTCAGATGCTTAACCAACTCAGCCACCCAGCCACCCCTTTATGTTTTTTATTTTATTTTTGAGAGACAGAGCATGAGCGGAGAGGGGCAGAGAGAGAGGGAAACACAGGATCGGAAGCAGGCTCCAGGGTCTGAGCTCTCAGCAAAGAGCCCCACTTGGGGCCCCACTCAAATTCACGAATCTGTGACATCATGACCTGAGCTGAAGTCAGTGCTCAACTGACTGAGCCACCCGTGTGTGTGTGTGTGTGTGTGTGTGTGTACACACACACACACATATATATATTTTTAATTTTTGTTAATGTTTATTTTAGAGAGAGAGAGAGAGACAGAGCACAAGTGGGGGAGGGGCAAAGAGAGGGAGACACAGAATCCAAAGCAGGCTCCAGGCTCTGAGCTGTCAGCACAGAGCCCAACATGGGGCCTGAATTCAGGAATCGTGAGATCATGACCTGAGCCAAGTCAGACATTCAACAAACTGAGCCACCCAGGCACCCCAGTGTTCATTATATTTCTAACTAAATTTAGTTTGTAAACTTTGTATCTGTATATAGCCTACGTGTAGAACAATATTCTTTCTTCCAGAATAATCGCTAGCCTTACTCTTACAAGAATAGAAGAGTTTTGGTTTTTTATGAACTTTCAAATGATCCAGTATGTGTTTTTTTGTGTGTGTGTGTGTGTCTGGCTGCTTTCACTCAACAGTGTGTGGCCAGCACCACTTCCTAATACTCAAAATTCTGGCTAGTGAAATGATAATATCCATTGATGCTTTCATTTAAAATCTTGAAAATACTTTTTTCCCTACCTTCAACATGTTCTTCTCAGATGTCTCTGTCTACATAGTATTCCCTGCAGTTAGCATGTCTCTGAAGTTGCTTTCAGTTCCACTATCAGGAGGGAATTGATTGTTGTGATGTTTATTTCTTAGTGTGAAGAAATGGGATATAGGTATATGAGAATAATGTGGCTACACGTGAAATTTAGAATCCGTTGTTCTTGCTATATATTTGGGAAGTTATAGTAGAAAATCAGTAGGTAGAAGTTAAGGCTAGAGTCCACCAGACCTGATAAATCAGTTCTTCAAAACACTCATAAATTTTTAAAATTTGTTTGTTTTTTTCTTTTGAGAGAGAAAAAGACAGTGTGAGAGTTTATGTGCACATGCACACGTGGGAGAGGGAGAGGGAGAGAGAATCTTAAGCAGGTTCCACGCCCAGTGCAGAGCCTGATGTGGAGTATGAGATCATGACCTAGGCCAAAATCAAGAATCTGATGCTTAACTGACCGAGCCACCCCACCCAGGTCCCCCTAAAATTCTTTTGATTTAGCCTGCAAGAAATTCATCACAACTCTCTGCTATATTTGGTGATTTTATTCCAGAAATTGTAGGGTACTTAATGTGATTCTGAATCAAGTTTTAAACGATAGTCACTGGCTAAGAGGGAATTGATAGATGTGTTACTGACTTGAGCGGGTTATTTTACTGTCCTGGGCATTTTCCTGGAACTCCTGCCACAGTTTGTATTTTAAACAGGCACAGGATTTTCAGGAAGAATTTAAGACGTTTTGGTCTGGACCTGAGCATCATATTTCCGCATTTAAAAATCAGTTTGGGACCCATTCCTCTCCATTTGAAAATCTTTCTTTAATGTGTCTTCTAACTGTGCTTATATCACTGGGATAGGATTCAAAAAGGAAATGTCTGTTTATTTTATTCAGTTTTCTTCAGGAAAGACAGTGGTGAAGTGAGTCATTAGCACATTGTATTTTCCAATAGCTCTTTGACCTTACTCTCTGGGGCTATAAAATCAATGGGAAGATGCCTGTTGCATCACAAGTGATGAGGAAAGCCCATGATGGATTCATGTTACTGTGAATGTTTCAAGGAGAAATTAATGTAGTGTCTGTGGACTAGAGTCAGAAATCCAAGACCCACAGAGCTTTGTGTGTGTGATTAGCATCTTGCATGTGTAGCACACATGTATCAAGAAATAAATACAAGCTGTGCTCTGGGCTCTGATAATTCTTTTATCATGTTACCCTGAAGACAGAAGAATTGGAAGGAAGCGAGTTGCCTTCACAGTGGTTTACCTCCTCTCCATGAGTCTAGTGATCAAATAAATCTATCTTGTGCTAGATTATCATTTACAAAGCAGGAGATGCTTACAGGTCAGGAGGGGAGGGTATGGTAGCCGTGAGGCCTAGGTTGAAACAGACTAGCCTCAGAGAGCAACGTTTCACAAACTGTGCTTCACAGATCGTCAGTCTAGAGGGATATTAATAGATGGGGTGTGCAGAAGGGCTCCGTGGCCGAAGGTGTAGAAACCACCAAGTTAAAGAAAACCCAGAGTTTTTGCCAAAGGACTACTTGGGGTTTGTAATGTGCTTGTGTATGTAGAATGCAGTGTTTCTCAAACATCTTTGGCCACAGGACCCTTTTATAAGCTCATAAAGCTTGTTTTACATAACATACTTTGGGTAAAATTGCTCTAGAACATTGACCTTCACAAACTTTTTTTTTTTTTTTTTTTTTTGTTCACTTATCTCCTAAAATAATTTGGAAAAAGTTACATGGTCACACATTTTTAAGCTGACATCTACATTTTTCCCATTAAAATTAAGTGGATGCAATAGAATCATTTCTGGGGCATTCATGTGTTTTTATTTTATTTTATTTATTTATTTTTTTTTGAGAGAGACCGAGCATGAGCAGGGGAGGGGCAGGGAGAGAGGGATTCACAGACTCTGAAGCAGGCTCCAGGCTCTGTGCTGCCAGCTCACGAACTGTGAGATCATGACCTGAGCTGAAGTCGGACGCTAAACCACCTGAGCCCCCCAGGCGTCCCTGAACATAGTTTCATCAAAACTTTGGAGCTTCAGGGTTGGCTCTATGAGTAATGTCGCCATCTACCCTAATTGGCAAAAGCCCTCTTGAGCAAGCCAGACTTTATCACTTTTCCCGTGACTCGTCCTCAGGAGGGATATATTTGCCAAAGGTTCTGATGTTTGGTGTCTTTGAGAATTTTCCATTGTGTAGGGCAGTGTACTTAGAAAGCGTAGAAAGGTTCCAGGTGAACAAGAGATGTGCCTTGACTTTGTAAAGACGACAAAGGCACCGAGTGAAGGAAGGATAGAAAAGGAAGATGGGTACTTTGGGTCTGACATGACTTTGAGAGAAGAAAATGTATGAAGGTTCAAGATCTAGAAATTGGTTCCCTGAAATAAAAGGATCCAAGCATATGTGTACATTGTGACATATTATCACATGCCTTTAGGGATATGTGTACCCACCTTGAACCTGCTTCTGTGTGAGTTTAGAGATACGTACGTCCTCTTAGAGGATACATTCTCTAAGAGGGAAGTAGCCAAATGGTCTGTCTGGCAAGGGAAAGTATTTATTTACCTCGAGAGGAATTTTCTCTGCTTTCAAGTAGAAGTTATGTTGCTAACTTATATGCTGGAATTTCTTTCCATCAGCAGAAACTGAATATACACAGCAGAATCTATAGAAGGCTTCACATTTTCACACAGTGTGAAGATCTTCATGCCCTCTTCTCACCTTGGACCTCATTCCTTTCAGTTACTAGACATGCCTCATTGCCTGTATAAACTTGCGTCACTAAGAAGGCAGTAAATTATTACTTGGTTAAACATACATACTTTCCTTTAGAAGAATGGATACATAAAAGTGTGTTTATTTCCCATAAGGACACTTAACGCTATTCATAATATATTATGCATTAACTGTCATTATTTATTCCTTGCCATTTTCAATCCTGGCAGGTTGTTTTGAAGTCTGAATATTTAAGCTAAAAGTAACCTTGGGAATTATCTGGCTTAGCCCTTTTGTGCTATAGGAAAGGAATGTGAGATCAAGAGAAACAGAATGACTTGCTCTAGGTAACATAATTTAGCATCCTGGTTACAGCAAAACTAGGTCTTCATGGGATATGCCTCTGATTAGGTTTTTACCCTTAATGTGTTTTAATTAACCCTTTTAAAAACACAGACTTTTTAAGATCTTGGACAAGATCTTAAACTTGAACAAAATTATGCTTATAAAATGGGAATGACTATTGTGTTGCTCACCATCCAGAATTGTCACAAAGTTCCAGTGAGAGGAGGTGAGCTATACCATGTAAACGAACACGAGAATCCTTGTGTCATGGTACTGGATGATTGTATCATTGCCTAGTACTGAAAGACTAAAGCTGTGTTATATGAGGTTGTTTAAAGAGTCTCTTGTTAAGCATATTTTCCAACTACTCTGTATTTTTCTGCTCTCTGGGTAATAGATACCAGCCTTCAACTTCACTTGTATTGGGTTGAACCATGTGGCATTGCTAATATCCAACCATTTTAGACTTAGCCATTTTGTATTATTGAACTTCTTACAGCCAGAAGCACATGGTAGGCTATTGTGGGCAGAGACCCTCTATAAACGTTTTAAGCGTGCCTGCATTGTGTTACCTGTAGCCTTATGGATTTTTCCTACTGGAAAGTTGCTCATGAGGCTGTATAAGTTTGTCTCCTTGTTTCTGCCTCTCTCAACTTCTGATACTTAACCAAGCAGCTCAGAATGGGAGGTATATGAGGACTGGCTATATAAGAGGACCAGCTCCTTCAGCCGTTCACGTGGATCTTTACTCTTTAACTTCTGAAAACTATGAGGTCTAGGTGGTTATGCTGTTCCTTGAAAGGACAGATTTCCACACTTGGCTAGAAAAATTCAGTGCTCTACAGAGGGAGAACAACGAACAAATTCATTTGTTTATGTTTGTTTAAAAACTAAAATACTTTCAATTTAATCAAAATGTATTAAGGGAAATTGGCCCACTCTTATAAAATCTGAGACTTCTAAAACAATGATGTGTCGCAAATATGTTATTTATGAAAATGATAATCAAGTTAGAAACTTTTATTTGATTTAAAAAATAGCTGTAGGAATTGAATTCTAAATAGAATTAAAATTCATAATTTGCCCATCATGTTTCATATAATTGTTAAACCTTTGCTTGATAACGTCTTCTCCTAGTGTACTCCTTAAACTTCTTATATCCAGATATGATATGAGAAATTCATGTTTGTTCTTAAAGCATTTGTGATTTTCTTCAGTCTATTTAGAAAGACCTTAAAGAGCTTGGCTACCTGAGAAAGTAATTGGATCATTAGTTGTTCATGTTTCATATTAATTTCTGAGGTTCTAAATTAAAAAGTATGGAAGGTTTGTTTTTTTTTTTTTTTAGCTTTTTGGTTATTGTTTTTGTTTTTTAAACACAGGGAATATAAACTATTTAGCCACCTGGTAAACCTTCTCAGGAGCAAAGCAGGGGATGGAAAAATGGAAGTAGGAAAAAAAATTTTTTGGTCTAAGTTTTAGATGTAAAATTTTGTATATTAGGAATTAACAATTTATGAGAGGCATAAATTTTTGAGTTATTTATTTATTGACAATTTATGAGTGGTTTTATTTGTGAGTGAGTTGTTGAAATCCACAATATGATTTGTCACAGAAATAAAGGTCAGGATTCAAAACTTTAAAACATTTTCTTGACGAGCATCATCTTAGTATAAGAGGCTCAGTATTGGAAGCAGATGAAAGACACCGCTTTGCTTAACACAGGTATACCAGGTACCCAGGGCTCTGGGAACAGCTCACAGATGACAGTTAAGTCTCATGAATCTTGTCAGAGACCTGTTCAGACTCAAGTGTTAGGACTGTAGCCTTGTGGGTCACCGACCACACAGCCCCCAGCTCAGGGATTTCGAGGATCCCATCTCTTGTGATTTTTAGCTAAGACCACAGCAGTCACAGGGACAGTGGGAGATTGTCAGATGGAGAAGACAGAGATGCTGAGTCAAGTGAATGAAATCCTTCAGGTCTTCTCATGTAGCCAGCACCTGCTTTCACTCCATCATTCCTCAGCCTCACTTCAAAATGGTCCCTTCTGTACTTATAAACTCAGATTCTCATCATCTCTGTGTGAATTTCTCAGCGAGGGCATTGTGGACCTTTTTGGCTGAATAATTCTTTGTCAAGGAGGACTGACCACACCTTTAGAATGCTGAGCTCCCTAGTTCCTACCCACTGTGTGTTCTCCAGTCCTTGTAACAACCCAAAATGTCTTGTAGGTGAGCAAACACCCCTCCACTTTTGACAAGCACCGTCCCTTCTCCCTGACTACTAAGAGAGAAGCAGTCTTACTGACCTACAACATTCCTTAGATATTTGCATTTTAGAGGAGAATGTTTTTATTTCCAAATGGCCAATAAGTATATTGCAAGTACAAATTAAAACTGCAGTGAAACTACACTACACTCCCACCAAAATAACTCAAATGAAAAAGACTGACAATAATCTGCTGAGGATGTGGAGCAGTGGGTCCTGGGGCTGGACAGGGGCATAACCACTTTGGACAACTATATGATTATTAAAGTAAACAGAAGTCTTCTCTAACGAATCACAAACTCCTAAAAATATATCTGAGAGTAATGAGTACATTGGCCTAC
The DNA here is from genome assembly GCF_003009895.1 of Hyaena hyaena. NCBI lineage: Eukaryota > Metazoa > Chordata > Mammalia > Carnivora > Hyaenidae > Hyaena > Hyaena hyaena. The sequence continues at coordinate 1,400,003 of NW_024080998.1, forward strand.
CAAAAGACATCTATTATATAAGAATGTTCACACACACACACACACACACACACACACACACTGTTCACAGAAGCATTGTTACTGATAGCCCAAAATTAGAAATAACCCAAATGCCAACCAACAGTTAAATGGATAAATTAATTTTCATATCCTCACACAATAAAACATAACATCAGTAAAAGAGTGAATTCTCATGGGCATAATAATGAGTAAAAGTCTGACAAAAGAACATATACCATAGGATTCCCTTTATATGAAGCAGAAGAATAGGCCAGACTAATGGATAAGAGTAGTTACCCGGGGGGTGGCGGGGAGGACGGGGAGCGATGTTAACTGGGAAGAGGTAATGAAGGAGCTTTCTGAAGTGATGGAAACATTCTCAGCCACAGTCTAGGGCGGTTCTTCAGTATGTGCATGGGCACACATGAATGTATGTATCCATATGGATGCATAAAAATTCATGTCGCTGTATAATTAAGATATACTTTGCTGTGTGTAAATTTAAAAAGAACTTAGGGCTTTAATCTCTAATTTATGGTATTTTGGAGAACAGGTTAAAAAATAAATTGAGGCAGTTAAGGGAAGCAGGAGCTTTTTGGGAAGCCCGGAGACTGTGTCATGAAGAAAGTTGCCTGCTTCTGGGGCCAAACTTAGGGGAGGCGGAGTTCCTAGTGCTGGTGCCTGAGATAGTAGGAAATGCATGATTCCCCTTCTTTATGAAGTTTTCTATTCCCGTCTATACCCATAGTGGGTTTTTTTTTAAGTCTTAATTCCTGCCCTCCATCCCCATGGCATCATGGTTGAGGGCAGTGGGCAGTGTGGAGGAGAGTCGAAGAGAGGACCCTGGAAGTGGGCCCGAGGAAGTGGTTGTCCATCAGGTACGTATGCATGGGAAGTCAAACCCTCCACCTTCACCTGGCAGCCAGCAGGGAGGCTGGTACACCACTTCATACAAAACTCGAGTCATAGGAAAATTTGGCATCCCAAGAGGTGAACAGGGAATTAGTGGGGCATCCAGTGAACAGGAGTGCAGGCCATTCAGAGAAAGAGGAAAGCTAATACATCACACCCTAGTGGGAACATGAGGGAAAACAGAAGAGTATAGATTTTGTCTAGGCTTTTTGACCACAGCTGGCTGGTTACTCAAGTTTGAGGTTTAAGTTGGGACATGTGATAAGGGCTTTACTTATTCCATGTAGCCCCAACTGCACTTGGCATTCTTCCTGGTCCTTCATGGTGGTTTTCTTAAGGAGAAGGAGTGATTGGGGAAACATTTTCAGCTACGTGCTGTGCGTAATTGTGTGTTCCAGCACAATGTACAGTGTGGTAAAGAATCAGATGATCAGGTGCTAGACCATATGTTGTGCCAGGTGTAATCTAGCTATGCCAGTTTTTAGCTGGACCCAAGTTAGATGCTATAGAATTTCTACAACAAATAGACATGTTAATTTGTCATTTGGGTGTGGTCGAAAATGCACTTTATCACTGGAATGAAAAACTGCAAGTGTCTGATAAAATAGTTCCATTATAGATATCATTGGCTACTTAGAATGTGAAATATAAGCAAATAATCATTTTTTGAGCGCTCTGCTTGCCTTTTTATGTGACAATTTTGCTAGTAATATTTTGCTGCCAACTGTGTCCAGTTTTAATTTAGAAAATTAATTTTATAGTCCTTAATAAAAGGTTTTTTAAAAATTTTTTAGTGTTTTATTCTGAGAGCGAGAGAGAGTCAGAGAGAGAGAGAGACAGCATGAGTAGGGGAGGGTCAGAAAGAGGGAGACACAGAATCTGAAACAGGCTCCAGGCTCTGAGCTGTCAGCACAGAGCCTGACGCGGGGCTCTAACCCACGAACTGTGAGATCATGACCTGAGCCGAAGTCGGACGCCCAACCAGCTAAGCCACCCAGGTGCCCCAATAAAAGTTTTATTAGAATTAATTGAAGGAAGCTAACATTATTGGAAGCAGAAATGCTAATAATCATATCCATTAACTGTTAAGCGTCATAAGCCACCCTGAATACAAATATAAATGACTACTCATTCTTAACTTCTATTTATTTATTTTTAAAATGTTTTTTATGTTTTTATTTTATTTTGAGAGATAGAGACAGAAAGCGAGCGGGGGAGGGGCAGAGAGCAAGACACACACACACAGAATCTGAAGCAGGTTCCAGGCTCTGAGCTGCCATCACAGAGCCCAAAGCAGGGCTGAAACCCACGGACTGTGAGATCAGGAACTAAGCCGAAGTTGGACGCTTAACTGAGCCACCGAGGCGCCCCTCATTCTTCACTTTTAACTTGTCCTGTTCTTTTTTAAATTTTTAATTAATTGCCTTTGCAAATGACACTATAATCTTTTTTAAGCACCCCATTTCCGTCTCTCCTCTTCCAAATTCTTTTCAATTCCCTTTGGATCACTGTCGCCGCCCACTCAGTCTGCCTTAACAGTACCACTGACTGGGTAGCTCATAAGCCCCAGGCTGCTGGGAAGTCCAAGATCAAGGTGCCAGCATGATCACCTTCTGGTGAGGGCCCTCTTCTGGTTGCAGATGCCTCTGTTGTGTCCTCTAATGGTGAAAGGGACTAGGGAAGCAAGCCCCAAACCCCTCCCTGCAATACCATTACCTTTGGAGGTTAGGATTTCAGCACCTGAACTTGGGGGGGACACAAACATTCTGTCCATAGCAATCACCATATGTGGCTGACCTCAAGTCTCTATTTCTAGCCATGGCGTCTTTTTAGTTTATTCCTGCATACGCCACTGCTGCTGGATTTTATATTTGAATATCCTCATGTGACCTTCAAGTATAAAACTAATCTCTTCATCTGCTGCTTTTTTCCTCAGAACTTTTCACAAAACCAGCTATGTCTTTTCCTCTTCTCTTAGATTAGCCGCCTCCCACGCATTTTTGACTCCTTTCTCTTCCTTTCCAGTATTGTGCTGGCCAGTCAAACACTATGCATTGCCCATTGTTCTTTTCAAAAGAAACATTCCTTCCTTCCTGATTATTCTCACTGTCCCCAACCTGGTTTGTCACATCTCATACTTGGGTTACTCCCTCAGTCATCAGCTTCTGGTCTCTTATCAAGCCGTGTGTTGGCCGGATGAATTTCCCTGGAGCCTGCCTTTGGTTATATCTTCCTCATGCTCAGAAACCTTTAAGATTGCTCCCTGTTCTCAGTAAAAGTGAATCCAAACTTAGCCTGACTTTAATGAGCCCTTTTTCCAACTATTTACCTTCCTGAAACTACTTTTCTAGCCAACAGTTTGACTAAGTGTTTCCTGATCCCCCTTCCTTTCCGTAGTCTCTGTCTGTGCCCACGCTCCAGGGTCACCCTTGTAGGTACCTCATCCCTTCCTTCTCATCCATCTGCTTTCTCGGCGACTTTGATGCCTGATAAAGTCTCGACACCCCCCTCCCCACAAGGTTCTAATCTCCCCCTTCCTCCTGTTAACTCCACTGGGACTTGCTGTCTATACAGACACTTTCATAATTTGACTTCTTCAAGTTGATGACCTTTCTTCTTATTGTGATAAGTTCACCAGCTTTTCAGTTCTTTGATTTGTAGGTAGTTGTATGTCCAGCTAGATTGTCGGTGTCCCCAGGTTCAGAGTCTTTGCCTTATGTGTATGGTGTCTAAGACCTGCACCCATTGCTGTGCAAGCTCCATGAAGGCAGGGATCTTGCCAGTTTTGCACACTGGTAAATCTCTAGTGTCTAGAGCAGAACCAGGGACAGGGTAGGGGCGTACTGAATCATTGTTAGATAAGTTGGAGATGTTCAGTGAATGTTTGATTTGATTTGAGGTTACTTGCTCCTATTGCATTGAAAGCTAACATCTCTTATTTACTCTCAGAGACAAATGTAGTGAAAAATAGAGTGAATGCTCTTTGCAGCCAAGATGTGTTCAGCTGAGCTTGACGACTCCTTCTAAAAAGATTGTGTTTTCCTGCAGATATTAATGAATGCCAGCTACAGGGCGTGTGCCCTAATGGTGAGTGTTTGAATACCATGGGCAGCTATAGATGTACCTGCAAAATGGGATTTGGGCCGGATCCTACCTTTTCAAGTTGTGTTCGTAAGTAATTATCACTTTTTATTCCTATTTTGGATTTTTTTTTTCTTGAGAAGGGGGAGCCCTCCAGAAGAAGATAAATATACTCAGTGGTCAACTGAATATTGTAAACATGCAGGAAAATCTCATTAAAAAGGACAGCGAGGAGGAGGCAGATCTGATATGCTAATATCTTTGTTTTGGAACTTCCTCCGAAATAAATTTTTATTGCAATTAGAAAAATAGAATAGCTAAAAATCAAGGTAGAGGACAAGCACAGTGAGAAGACAAGCTTTGATGAACCAGTTATTTAAAATTTTCATACATGAAAGATGAAGACAGTTTTGTCCTTCATGAGCATTTTAAGCACTATTTAGATTGCGTTAAACTTTGTCCCAGCTTCTGTCTTTAATTAATCCAAATTCTGAGTCATTGGTGTTGGACTTAATGAGGTTTCACTGTATTTGTTTCATTGGAAGAGTCTGGGAAAAACAGTTATGAAGGCCCTGCATTTCAGATTTTCTATTCGGTTCTAATTTCAAAGATTCTTCTCTGTTGTCCTCAAAAACTACCAAAATGTGTCCCCAGAGTTAGACTGTTTGCCTTACAAATGTCTCTAAGTTTCTCTCTTGCGCCTGACATGGACGGAAGTTCCTTATTAAACCACATGTTCAACTATTGATAGAGAAAATATAGTTTTTCCAAAGAAACTCTCTTACTACAAAACCTAATCCATTGTAATCACTACAGATCACCTGATCATTAGGGATGGATGCATTTAGATATAAAGTTCTCAAATGCAGATTTTTTTTAAAGTTCTCTTACTTTTTTTTTTTTTCCAAGGTAACCTTACTTTTTAAGGAACTAATGTCCTTTATTACAAAGTAGGTGAATACTGCAGGTTTTTCTTTAAAGCCGTATGCAGTTACATTTTAAACATTTTAATTATTTATTTGAGAGAGAGACAGACTACGGGTGGGGAGCAGGTGCAGAAGGAGACAGAGAAAGAGAGAAAAAGAAAATACCAAGCAGGCTGTGCATGGACCATGGCCCTTGATCCCATGACCCTGGGGTCATGACCTGAGCAGAAATCAAGAGTCGCTCAACTGACTGAGCCACCTGCATGTCCCTGAAGTTGAAACATTTAAAATTACTGCAGGGCAGAAAATAGGGTAATTTTAAGAGCAGTTCTGTACTTCTGTCCTGCTAGGTTTTTGTTTTTATTACCTGTTTTTTAATGTGGCTTTGGTATACGTTAAGCTGCATCCTTCTTGCCTCCATTGTTAAACTTGGAATTTGGTCAAGTCATATTCTTGACGGACAGTATCATCTATTGTTTTTAATTGCGCAGCTCTCCCTGAGATGCATAGACATGATGAAATACTGGCAAATGTAGTAAAATAAAAGTGAGTTTCATTCATTACTTTAAGAATTCTAAGAGTACATTGAGTCTTCTGGATAATTGTTACTAATTACTACTGTTTTCTTTTAAAACCTGTCAAATGCAGATTAGGAAATTTTACACGTAAGTTCCTTTTTTTGTGTTCTTTCACAGACAGTTCTGATCATGAAGGAGACACCTAATTATAGGGCTTTTTTGGCGAGTGGTAAAATTAGACTGTAAAATGATGTTTGCATACAAGGTCCATTTGAAAACTGATGCAAGGATTTGGAAATTTCAGCCCCAGAATCACATTATTGACAGTATCCAGATAATTGAGGGATCATTTCTGGCTGATATGAATTACATGAGTAAATATTTTAAATAGTTTCATAATTTTGAGTGTAAAAGATTTTACAGAGTTTGGATATAGAATTTGCTTTCAATGTTTGTTTTGTTGCCTCTTAATTTAGCTTGTAGTCTGGTTAAAATTACCAGACTGAAGATTGCAAATTAGGTAGAGTTGGAGAACTGGTTGCAAAGTACTTTATTAAATTTTGACTAGATCTGATGTTTAGAGTTAAGGGCAGACATCCAGGTTTTAATAAGATTGTAGAAATCTGCCAATGAGATTTTTGAAACACTTACACATTTCCTTAGCATTTATTTTCCCTGTCATTGCCCAAATAATACTGAATTTATTAAACAACCATCCATTCTTATTTGAAAAATAAATAATTCAATTTTATGGTTCAGCTACAACAGCTGAAATGATAAGTATTCAGAGAGGTTTGTTGCTAGTTACATGCTCCAGTTTAGAGTTTGAAGCTAAAACCTGGGCTCCTTACCAGCATCGAATGGGCAGATTTATTTCTCCTGTAACATCACAGATATGTGGAGTTCCTCAGGATTTGTGACTTGGTTCAGGCCAGCCTGATTTGTTTGAGAACTATATTTTGAAGAAATAAATGGGGGGAGTTTGAAGACACTTGGAAAGAATCAGGAAAGAAGGTGATGTTTACAGAGTAAGGGGAAAAATATTGACAAGATGGGTGGTACCCTTAATAGTAATGGGGAAATAGCAGGAAGGAACTGGAGGTCACACGTATGTATGTATGCATCGCATATACACACAGACATATGCACTCAGACACACAAAGGCACTGAGCAAAGGTGTTACTTAATGTTTGGAATGTATGTTTTTGAGAGATACAAAAACAGCCATGGATAGAGCGTGCAAACAAAAGGAAGCGATTGACCGCGTTTGCTTGGGCAGCATGAGCTTCAGGCCTCTCCAAGCCATAAAAGCTGTGGCTGACTTTGTGAACGCAAAGAAAAAGCACTTGGCCATGGCCAGGGAGCAGTGGGAAGCTCTCCCTGTTCTCAAGTTCACTGAAGTGAACACCCTCAGAATTCCTTGATTCTGGCCAGAGGTTGCAACCATCTCACTCCTTCTCCTTGCCCGCTCTCTGTCCTTGACTTAGCAAAGCTAACAGAAGGAAAGCCAGAGGGCTCTGGCGTCTGCTGCCAAAGACCTCTGTGTCTGTGCCTCAGAACAGCAGCGTTCTCTAGACCTCCTCCTCCCTGTATATGGGGAAAGGTAAAATGTCAGCGTTTGTCACAGCAAATCCAAGAGAAGTATAATAACCCTTGCACTTGGAATAGGGAAAACTTCCTGACTTGCTCAGCTGCAGTTTTCTTGGGAATTCAGGAGCTCCAGGATGGGAGCTTTGGTGGGGGTGCCCCATTGGTTTAATAGAAAAACTTCCAGGTGAAAGAACTCTGGGCTTGGAAATTTGCTGTTTGATAGTATTTTTGCCCCATGGCCTTGATGCCAATACACAGAAACAGAGGATTGGGGAGATGGGCTCAGCACTCCTGCCGCAATCCTGGGAATCATGAGATGAAAGCCACATTCCTTCTAAAAGCTAGTCACGTTTGTGCCTGTCATAATCTTTTTATTTCCCTAACACCTTAATGAGATATGTACTATTCTCATTTTACATATCAGGTGATTGAAGCCAGGAGGCTTTACGTAACTTCTTGAGATCCTACAGCTAGTACGTGACTCTTGAGATTTAACACTGGGTTTTGGGCCTCCAAGCACCCAAACCCAGTTCTAGATCAGGGGTGGGCAAGCTACAACCCATGGACCAAATGTGTTCCACTGTTTGTTTTGGTAAATAAAGTTTTTCTGGAACACAGCCATGCCCATTCATTTACATATGGTCTAATGTTGCTTTAACGTGGTGACGGCAGCATTGGGAAGTTGTAGCAGAGCTGGTTGGGCCCACAGGGTCTAAAATACTTGTTATTTTGCCTTTTACAGAAAGAGTTTGCTTATTCTTGGGCTGTATCGACACTGTCCTAGAGAACTTTCCATGATGATGGAAACGTTCTGTATCTGTGCTGTCCTGGGTAGCAGATGCTAGTCACATGTGGCTGGTGTGACTGAATAATTAAATTGTAAATTATAAATTATAATTTGTTTACATTGTATTGAAGTAGTGAGGCATTAATGTATCAGACTGCATAGTTCTAGATCATAGTTTTACACAGCTGATTGAGTAAATGATTGCTAGATCTCCTTTCCCCCTAAAATGGGCTGTCCTTCCTGACTTCGTGGTTTTGTCCATGTGACATTGTTTCCAGGCAGTCAGGCTGGGCGCGTCTCTGCCCGTTTTGACTCTGTCCTCTCCTTTGGTCTCCAAGAAAGTTGTTAATCTTTGTAATCTGTCTTGTCTTTTCTTTTTTTAAGTTTATTTATTTATTTTGAGAGAGAGTAAGGGAGAGAGAGAGCATGCAGGGAGGGGGCAGAGAGAGAGGCAAAGAGAAAATTCTATGCAGGTTCTGTGCTGTCAGTGCATAGCCCTCTGTGGGTCTGAACCCCACGATCTGTGAGATGATGACCTGACCCGAAAGCCAGAGTTGGTCACTGCACCAGCTGAGCCACCCAGGTGCCCCTGTCTTTTCTTTCCGTCTCCTCTGTGGCTGTCCTAGCTCAGGTCTCTCACTTCCCTCAGTTAGTGATCTCGTACCACTGTGTCCTGGGGGTTAAACAAACATGCCTGTGCCAAGTGTTTTGCCCCCACAGATAACAGTAACAACCAAAACCAAAACCCAGAGCAGTGATGTCACCATCTTATCGTGCACTTAGTAAGTGCCAGGCACTGTGATGAGCCCTTGGAACAATTATAACACTGTGATAGATAAAATACTTACCAGACGTCCATGAGGTTGGTGCTGCTCTTCTTTCTGTTTCAGAAATAAAGAAATGGAGGCTTGGAAGGGTTAAGGATCTTGCCAAAAGTCACACAGCCTTTAAGGGGTAGAGTCCACATGTGAAACTGGTCTTACTCCAGGAGAGCCTGTAATCAGGAAGAAGAAACCAGTCTGAGTTGACAAGTGCAGGTCCTTTATTTACGGAGAGCTCTTATTTAGTCTCACTTGCCACGCTCTAGAATAGATGGTGGAACTCTGCCCTGTCTCTGAAATCATGGTTTCTTTTATTTTGGTTCACCCAGAATTTAATAGCACATTTCCCCAAAAGGGTGCTCAGTGGTTCTTACTTCAGCAAATTCATCTCTCAGGCTCCTCATCACACTTCACCTGCCTCCCAGCCCTAGCCCCATATGGGGTTTTAAGCTTTAAAGGGATGAAACTCTAATGTGAAATTTCATCCAAGAGATGAATGAGGATATCAGGGATGTTGAGGGAGGGGGGATTGAAAACAGACAAGCAATACACATGCCGTCTTTCTGAGTCTTATATTTTTCTGCTTCCTCTAAATGCCAGATTAGTTTATATCTGCTTAATGATACTTACCATTCATCTGTGGGAGCATGTCTTTGCAAGTATGATCAGACTTTATTGTATAGCCTATAATCAGGTTGCTTGGTACGCCATTGGGGAACCCAAGTAAGAAAATTATAGCATCTTTGCTTAGTATGTTGTGTGATTACGTCACCATCAGCCCTGGCTATTTGGTAATGGTTCAGGACTAGGGTATGGGGCTGTGTGTTTATTACTTTTGAAGATGTCTAGATCTCTATCTAAGAAAAAAAGATTTATTTTCCTGACTTATTGATACGGCATTTCCAGTAGGTTTTACACTCCTGAAGTGTTTCCATCTATTGAGAGTACCTGAGTTTTTCCACCTTTCTCTTAGCAATCCATCTTGCAAAAATATAATCTGCAAAAACCACTGTTCAGTGTGCCTACATTTAGAAACCTATTGGCATTTTTGTTACTGCTCCTCTGCACCCTTTCCCAAACCCATTTTTCTGCTTATTCTTTAGAAATTTTGGGGCTGTGCTCATTTCTTTTAGTGTATCATAAAGCTTTATGACTCAAGAGAATATATGATTACATGTACCATATTTTAAAATAAATAAATTAGTATATAATGCATTCCCCTTTATGATTAGCCTTCCAGTTTGTAATTAAAGGGACTCAGCTTCATAATCCAGAGCACACTGTCTCTGGATTTATGTGTCTTGCAGACTAGAGATATGAAAATGCTAGAGATCTAACAAAATAAGTGGAATTGCCATCTGAGAGATTGAAAATGATAAAAGAATGACAGGTAATTTAGGTGTTAAATAGGAGTGGTTTGAAAAGGCACACACTCTTAGAAATCTGAAGCATGAATGAACACTTTTTGGTCCAGATAGTTGAAGATCAAAGAAAATTTGAATCGTGGGAACATCAGTAAAATTGATGTACAGAAGCTGGACATTTTCAATGGTGCCTTCTTGGTTTTCTTCCAGCTCTGAATGAGTAGATTTTTAAAATTAATTTCTTATTCTTATATGTAGTTGGGATGAAACAAAATGTCTAGTTAGAACATGATCTGACACACCCATGCTCACCAACAATTGACGTGATGACTATGAGCCAGTGATTCTCTTACTCACTTAAAAACCCCCACTTGAAATGCTTCGGAAGCTGTCTCATCGGAGGACAAAAGGCTGCAGATGATTTTTGGTGTGAAATGTTTAGAAAAAAATTAACTCACTAGACTTCTGTCTTTATTCTTCAGATGATAAAATGCTTAAAGTGTGTGTGTGTGTGTGTGTGTGTGTGTGTGTGTGTAGTGCATGAGACCTCAGCAACCATCAACTCTCTTTACTTAACAAGCAGTGTCTTACAGTTCATAGTCATGCACACATAATATTCCTAAAACACTGAATTGTTGATGTGGAGTTTTACTTTATTTTGGCGGATGACATAGTATAAGTTACTTTCAAGTAGAGTCCTTGTGGGATGCCTAGGTGGCTTAGTCAGTTAAGCATCTCACTCTTGATTTTGGCTCAAGTTGTAATGTCATGGTCATGAGATCAAACCCAATATCAGGCTCTGTGCTGACAGTGGAGAGCCTGCTTGGGATTTTCTCTCTCCCCCTGCCTCTCTTCCCCCACTCTCCCTGAAAATGAATAAATAAACCTTAAAAAAAAAAATAAAATCCCTGGATCAGGAGAGGCACTTTGAGTGTAACAAGAATGGTGCCTAATCTTGTATTACTACCCCCAGATGTGCAGGCGAAGTAGATCCAAAGAAGTGAGTGTGGAGAACTAAGTGGAAGGGAGTTCATGTCACCATTAGCCAGTGTCATGGATTTGAGGAAACTCTCCGCTGTGTTCTGGATGGCCCTTATTTCTGGAATCTAGAACTAGCATTAATGGAATTAGTATTATAAGTAAGCCCTACCATGTGTAAACTAGGCTCCTTTGAGATGGCCTGACATTGTTTCTATGAAAATATGTATTATAAGTCTCAAATAATTTGGAGAGGAATTTCTTTAGTAGAATCTCTTATGAGCTGATTACACTAGAACTATGTATATGTTCTTAAGATTGTAAGACCTATAGGTGTACACAAACACACACACACATACAAACATGTGATACATTAGTGATATTCAGTCATTCCAGGGACTTATCCTTTTGGGGATGATAACCGTACTTAAATTTTCTCTTATTTTTTCTCTGTGATATTTTATCAGACTTGCACAGACTCCAGAAAGTAAGTAGGAAAAGGGAGTGGAAAAGACTCAAAGTTCTCTCTCTCAGCACTTTTTTAGTGGCCTGGACAAAACTGGCCTTACTAGGTTACTGTGTTGAGTTCTGAAGCTTCAGGAAGTTCTCCTTTGCACCTCTCAGTCCCCTGTTCCCATATTGCAATTCACCAATAGTAACTATTTTTTTAATACTTTTACTTTGTTCATATTCTACCACTAAGCAGTGTACAAATGCCCTTGAGAGGATGGAGATAATAACTTTTATTTAAAAAGAGTGGCTGACATGGAACTTGCGTCTACTCTGGATCAAAGGTTTATTAGCATATGATATTTCTAATCTGCACATTGAGCCTGTCATTTGTAAGCGAGGGTTATTAAGCCTCACCCAGTGTATTAAGGTTCTTTCCAGAGAAACAGAACCAATAGTGCTCTATGTGTGTATGCATGTGTGTGTGTAAAGAGAGAGGTTTCAGAGGAATTGATTCACATGATTGTGGAGACCAGCAAGTCCAGAAATCTGCAGGATAGGCTGGTAGACTGGAGACTGAGGGAAGAGTGAGTGTTACGGCTAGAGTCCGAAGGCAATCCGCTGGCAAAATTCGTTTGTCTGGAAAGCTCAGTCTTTTTCCATTTAAGGTCTTCACCTGTTAAGATGAGGCCCACCCGCATTCTGGAGGTAATCTGTTTTATTCAAAGTCTACCAGTATAAAAGACCCAATTAACCATCACAACCCTGGTGACTTCTGTAGATCATATTGCTGGCAAAAGATGCCATGAGAATCCAGATCTGTCTGGTTCTAAGACCTTTGCTCTTTTCACTGCTGTAGTACTTTAATTTGATCAAAATGTTTCTTGTAGCATCTAACAGACATGTCAGTCGTCTTGAAATGATTGGAAATTGAGATCTGAGCAGGAGAGGAATGTAATTTGGGAGCTCCAGGTGCCAGAGGAAATAGTTAAAGGAAAGGCACATAGACCTCATCCAGACAGGGATCCAGTCGAGAAGAACTTTGGTTGAGGTGGGGGAAGGGACAGAGAGGACCATCAAGGTTGGTCTGTTCAGCACTATGGCTTGGCCTGGAGCTGGCTCTGGAGAACATACTCCATCCACATTTAAACTAGGAAATGAACTTGTTGCAGGCAGGATTGTATCTTATCTTCATATTTGCCTTCTGTGCTCACTTGAGTGTCTGGCTGTTGGATTATTGACGTTTTGCCAATAAACAGTAGGAGATTCAGTAATAGTATTTAGGTATTGGATGATGATGGGCCAGTGTGCTTCTGCAGTGTTTTCTAAGGGACTGAACCAATCGTTGGTTTCCCTGGTGTGCTGTCCTGTGTAGCAGAGCAGGTCAGAAGCTGCACCCTGCCTCACGTCCATTGGTGACTGGCTCACAGTGAGACCTGATGAGGCCCCACAAGCCCTCACTGCCTTCAAAGCGAGAAGGACGACAGCTGGCTTTCAGCATCAACAATGTGCAGTTCCTGATTTTCACACTGCCTGGCTGTTCACCAGATTCTGCCCTAGGACTCCCTCTGTTATGGCTGAATACAAGAAAATAAGTGATCTTGATAATGATACTTAGATTTCATTGGGCAGCTCATTTGGGCTGAAATAGTCTCTTTTTACTTCACGCACACATACCTGATCGAATGCTTGCTAAATTGGACGAAGGGACCAGATAAGTTGAGGGACATTTGGGGCCCTGAGTCTAAAACCTGTTGGGTAAACTGACTCTAAATCAGGAAAGGAGATGCCCTTAATCTACACAAATTTATTCTGATATATGGCTTCTAATCCAGACCTTACTGTTCAATTTACTGTGTCAAGAAAATCAATCTAGTCTTTGTCGTTTCTTGGGTGACATCAGGCCTTGTCTCTCTGCTTTAGCGGATACCCCTGTGATCTCTGAAGAGAAAGGGCCCTGTTACCGCCTTGTCAGTTCCGGAAGGCAGTGTATGCACCCTCTGTCTGTTCACCTCACCAAGCAGCTCTGCTGTTGTAGTGTGGGCAAGGCCTGGGGCCCACACTGTGAGAAATGTCCCCTTCCAGGTACAGGTAAGCCACACCTGTCTGTATGCTTGTATTCCTTCCCAGCCTCGCAAGGACACAGGAGGACTTTGGCAACTTGTGTCATTTTTGGTTTCTGACTTGTAATTTACTTTTTAATATTACAACATGTTTTTATCAGTTTTGTACAAACCATGATCATGGAAGGTTGAATCAGTGGGAAAAAATGACACTCAAAGAGATTTTCTGGTTTCTGTGGAACATTACACTTCCTTTTGAAGGTTAAGAAAAGCCATTGCTTTGTATCCTCATCTTCTCGGACCCTAAGTCTGCTATTTAAAAGTGCAAAGAGACCAGAGGCCCTGCTGGGCCAGGCCTTGTCCTCATGACTGACCGCATGTCATGTGCACAGAAGTGAGACCTTGTGTGGTTGACTCATTCACTTGTCAGTTTCTCCAGTTGGAAATGGAGAGAATTAGAATCGTGATTGGATTTCTGCTCGAGGGCCAATCCTGCCAGTGCACCTAGGAATTTCTGAGTCAGAATATTAATAGAACTTGATTAATTCTTTATACTTTAGTTTGGTACATATTGCCTAATACCCTGAAAGAGTAAGTATATTTCAGTGTCTTCTACCAAGGAGTCTTCAGCTTCTCAAGCAAGATCAAGAAGGATTAAATGGAAGAGAAAGAAACATACCCTGCAAATCCTGGACATGGTATTATCAAAGGAGAAGTGGCACCTATTTCATTGGCACGTGGTGACCACAAAAAGTCAAGTGTTTATCAAGTGATAAAATATTTCCCACCTTGGGAAGTGCAGAAACTCTCACAGGGCTATTGAATGTCTCAAAGCTGTATCTTCCACAGCAGTAGACAAGGTTTAGATATAAATTTAAATCTCATGGTCTACCTTCGTTGGTGGTTAGGATCAGAAAGAATTGCCAAGGCATTGGTTAGTATAATGTTGATCGTATTTTGGTAGACTGTATACAAAATGGCCTAGAATTCCCTCTTTGGGATTTGAACTACTGATTATTAAAAAGTAATAGTCCATGAAATAAATGATCTTTGTAATTTATAGACCCATTTCTCTTCAAGTTCGGTTTTAGTAGCTTTGTAACTGTTACATGATGCATAAATCAAGATGGTGAAGAGGACACAGGGAGACTTCTCCATAACGTCCAGTAACTAAATTTGAAAATAATATTAAAGACAGAGTTTTTGTACTTAACCAATTTTTGGTGATATGGTGATTTTCACAACATTTAGTTCATTAATACTGAAAATATTTGATCAGAAAACATGTCTTCTTCTGGAAACATCTGTTCTTTCAAGTAAGAGTTGTATTTCGTAGTTAAATTTAGAAATGAAGTTCTGCCATTTAATGTGTGATCCTTAGAAAAACAACGTTTTAGCATGCTTCAAGGAGTATTTTAGAGTTTCCTTTTTATTGGGAACTAATTTTAGGTCCAGAACATTCAATAGGAGATCTCTTGTTTAGTAGAAGTGAGAAATGACTGACTTTACTTTCAATTTGAAAAGTAGAATTATAAAAGTTGACCATAAGCTCCTTAGTGTCTGGGTTTGGTAACTTGCCTCCAACACCAACACCAAAGGGATTAGGTGGATTTTCCTCCTCAGGCCACACACTGCCACGCCACCCCCTGTCTTTCTCTTTTACGTATTCCTGGAGGCGATGCAGTAGAGGTTACCAAATCCTATGTGCCCGGTCTCCTTTTTTTTGAGTAGACAAGACCACTTTCCTGGCAAAAACAGCAGTCCCAGGGCACAGAACATCGCCCTGTCCTCTGGATAATTAAGCCAGCTGGTCAGAGTCAGGCTGTTGCCCTCTCCTCTCTTTTTTTGAAAATAACTCCACTTTCTGACTTGGCATGTCCCGTTGTTCTTGACTTCTGTCCATCATCTCTTTAGTGTGTCTTAACTTTGCCGGATTCCTTCTCGCTATCCTGAGACTCTTCAAAACCACTTCTCCTTTTCAGTCCTTCTTAACCAGCCTCACCATATGAGCTGATAAGCTCCATTCTGGCCGAGTCCTTTTGGTTCTTCAACTGGAAACAAATTATGAAAGAGTTCAGCACCTCATTTCCCTAACTAGTGATTTATTTTTCTTTTATAACCTTCTTGCTAATCATCTAGCTTAGACATTACTGAGTTCCTTGTTAATAACTAATGAAATTCTACCAAAGCAGGAGGAAAAGAAGAAAGCCTGGTTTTTGCTGATCTTACACACATACCCTATGAGATATATATATTATATAGTATCTTCGATACATAAAAATCTCCTCATATATCTCATATATTTCACATACATCACATATATGTGATATATCACATAGAAAATTAAATATATAATATGCACATATAATATCCTAATTGGTTGCTGATATATATAAAATATATAAATAAATACTTCCTACATGAAATATATATATATATACACATATATTTATGATAAGGAATTAACAGATGGAGAAATATTGAGTAAAAGAAAGGGTTGGGTTTTTTTCTGTAAATATGAAAGTTTAACAAATTCAAGCATTATGCATCTGTTTTTGAAGTTTTTAAATGTAACTATATTAATGATGGTTTATTAAAAAATACTCATCATGATATTTTCCTCTGTACAAGTTTGCACTTTTAGATTTTTAAAAGGAATATTTTCCCATCCCAAATCTAGCTGCTTTTAAGGAAATCTGTCCTGGTGGAATGGGTTATACGGTTTCTGGCGTTCATAGACGCAGGCCAATCCATCACCATGTAGGTAAAGGACCTGTATTTGTCAAGCCAAAGAACACTCAACCTGTTGCTAAAAGTACTCATCCTCCACCTCTCCCAGCCAAGGAAGAGCCAGTGGAGGCCCTGACCTTCTCCCGGGAACATGGGCCAGGAGTGGCGGAGCCAGAAGGTGAGAGGGGAAATAGATCACGGACCCAACCCCCCAGTCTTGTGTGTGTTTGGTTTCCCTGTTAATACTCTTCTTGAACAGGAACTCTTCTTCATTCAGCACTAGTGATGCTTCTGGATGATTCTTAGTGAAGGGCTTCTTTGTGTGCAGTAGGATGTTGAGCAACCTCCTTGGCCTCTAACTTTTAGATATGCCAGTAGCACCCTTCCCTCTGGTCGTTAGAGCCAGGAAGGTGTCCAGGCCTGCCAAACATCCCTATGGGCCAAAATGACTTGTGACTGAGGACCACAGCCATAGAGTAATATGTTTGTAACAGGTAATGATATTCCAGGGTGATCTCAAGACCTGCTGAGGCCACATATTCTTGGTGGTTATTCCTGACGGGTAATTTAGATCCTTTAGGGAATTGTCATAACTCATTTCTTTGTCCAGAGGGCCATTTAATAAATATTTATTTACTTTGCAAAGTGGAATCCACAGATTTAAAGAAGTTAAAGCATTGATTGAGCTTCCATGAAATAGAGGGCAACAGGCAGTCAGGGAGAACGGGAGGCAAATGAAGGAAGACAGGAACATCCATTGAAGGGATCTTGGAAATTGCTTTCTACGGCCCTTCCATTGACTTCCTGAGAAAACTGAGACCTAGAGAGGGGAGGGACATGGCTTGTCAGATGTCATGTGAAGAGTTTATAATGGGCCAAGGAGCACATTTTTCCAAGAAACTGGGTAAGGCTTTATATTTTAGGAGTCCAGAGAAAATTAACTTTGATTGTATCTCTTTATAAAAGCCAGCATATTCAATACCTTCAATATCTTCATTATCATAAAAATTCTCCCCCCAGATAGAAGGAATAAAAATTCTAGATTTGTATGAAATGTACATTTTCTCTAAAGAAGCTTCTGTTGGTTTTTCACAGTTTATTAGGTCAGAATTTAGGGATAGATTTTGTGAGGAGAGAAGGTACCTAGGTTTGTGGAGAGTCAGGAACTTGGAAAGCTGCCTTCTAGAGATGTTTCTTCCAGGCTCTGAATCTTTCTGTGTTCTAGATCTGCTTTATTTCACTCTTATGCTTTGTTGTACTTCCCTGGATAGGCACAGCAGGTAGGACCCCACCTAGATTTGACAGTATTGACTAATTTGCTTCTGTACAGTTGGAGTCTCATGACCTCATGTTCGCAATTACTTGTCCTTTGCAGAGGCAAGAGGAAATGGGCTCTGGTCCAAATGCTGCCTCATGACTTTGTTGGTGGGTTAGGCAGGATGGACAGTTAGTTGACTTTTCCAACCACAAGAATAAAGTAGCAGTGATAAGCTATCTGGTACCCTGATTGCTTTGGGGAGTTAAGCACCTACCAAAACTGTACACTTATGTTTATGGAGACCCTGATTAATGAGGAAAACCCCAGTAATTGTTAATCAGAGGCTTGAGGAGTAATACTAAGGACTGACTGATTAATGGAATGCAGATTTTCTAAATATAAAAACACAGCCACTTCCACTACCTCACAACAATGTCATGATTGTGTAATATGGAATTTGTTCAACATATTGATGCTAATCTCTAATTAGATTTAATTGGCCTATGATTTCTCTCCTCCTGATTTAGTTAGCTTATCTTACTGGAAATGCTCACAGGATTTCAATAAAGATTAGGAAGACAGTACCCATTCTTAGATCTCTTATTGAAATAAGTGGCTTTCTTTTTTAACATAAACATCAGAAAGTATGTCAAACATTATTTGTTACAGTAAGGATAAGTATGTGGGAAGTTAATGAAAATGTTTGTTTTTTTTATATGGAAAATTCCATAAAATTAAGATTAGGCATAAAATAATGTGCCAGAAAAATTTTCCTTTAACTTTCTCAGTTAATGAGGGAGTTAGAAAGAATTTCATCACATCTACTTGAACTCCTGTAGTTTAGGAATGGTATAACATGGATAGTTTTTTGTTGGTTGTGTGTAAAATTTTCCACAATGACCTTAATTCTGCATTTGATTGAGTTTGATTCTTAATCCTTTTGGGGTGATAGTGGACTTCTATTGCTTTTTTAAAAGTTAACTCTTGTGCAGTAGATTGACTTAAATTGAACTAATGTCATTCTTTCTGTTCTGGTTTTAGTGGCAACTGCACCCCCTGAGAAGGTAATTTATTCATTGTTTTCAAGTCTTTTACTATCAAAGTGATTTTCTTTTAGAATGTGTATAGATTCTTTTTAGACTTAAGTGTAGTAACATGTCCATTATTCATTATTTGGCTTGAGGAAATCTAGCGTTCATTCAGGAAATATTTATTGAAAACCTGCTATTATAATTGGCACTATCCTGAGTGTTAGGAAAACAACAGAGAACAAATCAGAAAAAACTCCTTATTCTTATGGAACTTAAATTCTGTTAAGAGAAGAAGGTGAGACCAAAGGAATCAGAGGCTTACACAGAAATCAGATCAGCTCATGACTTGGACTATGGATGGGAAGAAAGGGTCCTGGCATGTTTATGCAATTGTGTATTCTCAGAGCGCATATATACTAAGCAAAGTACTTCTTAGTTCAACTGAAATGTAACATGCACACTTGATTAAATTAGAATAAGAACAGAATTTACCTTATTAGGTAATTATCTAATCCAATACTAGAATATTGGTTCTTCAAAATTTCAGAGAAATATTTAATCAACTTAGTGGGGTTTTTTGGCATAAAATGGGACCATTAGTTGTGAGATATATTAAGAGGAAATAGGGAAATCTGCTGGGGGGCACCTGGGTGGCTCAGTCGGTTAAGCATCCGACTGCAGCTCAGGTCATAATCTCATGGTTCGTGACTTCAAGCCCCGTGTCAGGCTCTACAATCACAGTGAGGTGCCTGCTTGGAATTCTCTCTCTCTAGTCCTCTCTCTCTGTCCCTCCCCCACTCTCTCTCTCAAAACAAATAAACTAAAAAAAAAATTTGCTCGATCTAAGTCCTATCTATATAATATTGTTCTCCATCTGAATTTTGCTCTGATTCATTAATTACATGAAAATTCAATCATTATTAAATTTTCATACATTTATGTATCACTCAGTTGACAGGAAGGAATGCAGTATTAGAATTTAGATGGTGCAAACACATATGAAATTATTATAAATAGTTTTCAAAACCTGTAGCTTATAAACATGGGACAGAATAACTTTAAGTGCTCTGACCTAAGTGCTGAAAGACAAAGCGGAAGTAGGATTTTGGAGTGGTAGCACCCAAGAAAAAAGAATGTTGTTTTATTGACCCCAAAAGAGGTACAACACATAGGCATATTTGATACACACGTTTGCGACTCCTGGCAAGTGTCTCTAAAGGTCAGTGGTGTACAGTAGTTTGCAACGTTGAGTTTAAGTTCAGTTCTGGTTGATACATGGAAGGAATCATTCAGTGGGTGAGCAGATGAGCCAGCTCCCTGATAACCTCATCTTATGGAATAACCTCTGTTTTCATTGCTGTTGATGACTGAGTTTATGGTAACTCTCATTAAGGGTTTGAAAGAGGGCCTCAATGTTTTCTTGTATACTTACACTGTAATGGTTTTGGAAACGAGCCAGTGGGAAAAATGTGGTCCTAGTCTTGGCTTCTTGCAGAGGTCCCATGATACTCAAGATTGATGAAGAGAAAGCGGGGTCACCTAGGGGTGGGAAATGATATGCACAGAGGTGTAGTGGAGGGGACAGCAGGAGGTCAGTTAGGGGAGCATCAGAGGCTTGTTAGGAAGAGAACTTGGAACTGCTTTGGAAAGCTTGGAATCCAAACCATAGGCATAATCAGTGGCGGACCACCTTGCTTCTCTCTCGGACTCTACTTGTCAAGGGGGAATTGGCATTGATTGGAAAGTCTGCTGCTGTGTGCCGCTGGGGGAAATTCTATCTGCAAGTTGCAGGAGTACGTAAACAGCTGACCATGGTCTGCTCCTTGTTGGCATTGGCCATGGACTGCAGGGAATGGGGAGCTATGGAGACTGATTGAGGTCACCTTTAATAGGTAATGGAAAAATTAGTCTGTATTCTTAAGTGGAAGAGAAAATGTAATGTGTTATTTCTAGAAGATGAATCGCCACAGAATTAACTGAGACAGAGAGACAGACGGAGCTTAAGAGACCAATTAGATTACTACAGTAAGCAGGATGAGAGAGTGAGTCCAGACTGGGGCAGTGGGCATGGTGGGCCTAGAAAGATGAACAGACATAATATGCAGTGCAGATGGGCAGGGCTTGAAAGGAGGAATGAAAGAGTGAGGATTGCAAAACTTGAAACCTGGATGGTTTAATGGCCGAGACGTTGACTAGAAATCAAAGCCTTAGAATGAAAGCCTGAATGGTTTTGGTGGGGATGGATTTGAGGTACTGGTGGAATATCTAAACCTGGTGGGGTTTACCTTGTAAACACTCATGTTTACAAAACTGGATCGTTGATGAGATACTCAGCCAAGATATCTATTATATTAAAAGCAGAGAAGGGGATAATTGAGAGAGCAGTTAAAAGGGAAACAGACTAGGGGAATGAGCTTTCTGGAAGATGGTAGAAAGTAAAGTGAGGGAGGAGGTGTGCAGGGCAGCCATGACCAAGTCACCTGATGAATACTTGTAAGGAAGCAAAGGCATGGGCACGCTGACCCCACACTGCTGTTCCTACTGAGAAGTGAAGGCATGGGCACCCTGATCGCACACCACCATCCCCATTGGGCAGTGAAGGCGTGGGCACACAGATCCCACACCACTATCACTACTGGGAAGCAAACGTGTGGGCACGCTGACTGCACACTGCTGTCCCTCCTAGGAAGCAAAGGTGTAGGCATGCTGACTCCACACTGCTGTCCCTACTGGGAAGTGAAGGCGTAAGCACGCCGACCCCACAGCACTGTCACTACTGGGAAGTGAAGGCATGGGCACGCCGACCCTACACTGCCATCCCTACCGGGAAGTGAAGGCATGGGCACACTGACCCCCACACCACTGTCACTACCGGCCTGACGGCTTCATCTGCGGGAGCCCAAGCAGCTGTAACTAACAGGAAGCTGAGCCACAGGCACCGCCTGTTTCTTCAACTCCAGTCCAGAGGACAGGAGTGGGCAACAGGCTGCATGTGGAAGCCCCAGGTGATCCTCCAGGTCCCCATTTGTCTGATGGTCTGCCTGTCACTATGCTGAAAGCTGGAGGTGCAGTGTTACTAGATGTGAATTAAGCAAGCCCTGCTTCAAACTTTTTAACATACCATGTGTTCTTGGTTATGACACATGTGCTGTACCCATTATTTAATCTGCAAAGTGTGGCTGGCCATCTTCCCAGGGCAGAGCCACATGTCACTGAGATGATGGTTTAGGTGTTCATTGGGGTTTATTTTGCCTTCTTCGAGACCAGATGTGGGCCCGTGAGCCAAGGCATGGAAGATGCCTGAAGGTACCTTTTGCTTTGGGCCCTGGGAAGTGGGTGAGGGTGTGTGCATGGGTCAGCACTGCTGGGGGAACCAAAGACTTGCTAGATTAGTGGCACAACAATAGGTCATATGTGTAGTTTTTTCACACAATTGCACACTTTTTTGTCCAATGTCCTGTGATATTTGTTACCTTTCTAAGAGTAGAATTAAAGATAGGAATATGTGAAAATAAAAGTCATTCCTTTTTTTTTTTTTTCCTTTTTAATACATCCACCCAGGAAATACCTTCATTGGATCAAGAGAAAACCAAACTTGAGCCTGGTCAACCCCAGCTCTCTCCAGGCATCTCAACCATTCATCTGCATCCACAGTTTCCAGGTAACCACTGTTGATCTGTGCTCTTTGCAAGAATACTCTGAATAAAAGCGTGAGATAAGAAACATTTTGTCTTTGATTTTAAACTTTATTAAATCATTAGAATTCATAAGTAATGTGGAGTGTGAAACATACACTTAAGTATGTTAATATACTTGTAATGTTAGTATGAGGATGGTCTTCTAAGTTTTATAATGGTAAGAGGAAGAGAAGTTTTTCTACTGTTTGGCCAAGAGTAGGTTTATAGGTGGAACGTTATTAAGGGTCATTGTTTGATGAAGGGTCATTTATCTCGGCTTCTGAATTGTTCCCATAGATTCTTGCTACATGTTGAAAAGTGGGGCTATAGATTTAATACCATGAGTTTCGGGGATCTATACCAGTTCTTAATTATCCAAGCATTACTGTGGTATGTTATGAGACTAACTTATACTTGTGTTTTGAAATAGGATCTCAGTGCACCTAAAAGGCTTTAATTGTTTTCATCCCCTTCTTCCTCATATAGTGGTGATTGAAAAAACATCACCTCCTGTGCCTGTGGAAGTCGCTCCTGAAGCTTCTACATCAAGTGCTAGCCAAGTGATTGCACCTACTCAAGTAACAGGTAGGTGTGGTGTTCATTCTGTTATGTAGCTGTGCAGGAGACATGGGTTTGAGCCTCCTTCTAAATGTAGTATCAAAATTCTATCAAATGTATGAAATTGCTCATGGCAGTGTTAGTCATAATAGCAAATATTTGGAAATCTAAATACTCTTCAAAAGAAGGAATGTTTAAATAAATTGCCATATACAGTAGACTATCCCATAGCTATTCATGTTTTTTATTATTTTTTCTTTCAGTTTATGTATTTTGTGAGTGGGAGAGGGGCAGAGAGAGAGGGAGAGAGAATCCCAAGCAGGCTCTGCACGGAAAGTGCAGAGCCTGGTGTGGGGCTCAGACTCGCAAACCACAAGATCATGACCTGAGCCAAAAGCAAGAGTCAAATGCTCAACTGACTAAGCCACCTGCGTGTCCCAGCTATTAATGTTTTTAATGAATATTTAATGTTAGGAGGAGATGCCTGTGACACAGTAAGAAATACAGAACACTGGGGGCGCCTGGGTGGCTTAGTCGGTTAAGCGTCCGACTTTCACTTAGGTCATGATCTCGCAGTTCGTGGGTTCGAGCCCCGCATCGGGCTTTGTGCTGAATGTCAGCTCAGAGCCTGGAGCCTGTTTCAGAGTCTGTGTTTCCCTCTCTCTCTGACCCTCCCCTGCTCACGCTGTCTCTCTCTCTCTCTCTCTCTCTCTCTCCTAGAAATAAAAATATTAAAAAAAAAAAATACAGAACACTGTATGATTCCATCTCTATTTTTTAAATGTTTATGAATCCAGAAAAAGAGACAAAAAGCACATCAAAGTCCTCAACCATCACCAGTTACTAGGATGGTGGATAATCTTTGTTCTTCTGAATATTTTTATATATTTTCAAAATTCTTTATAATAACTTGAATCATTAGTAAACATTATAAAACTTTATAATAATGTGAAACAGATCAACAGCATATAAGTTAATACCTTTAATGTAGAGCGAGCTTTTATAAATCAGCAATAAAAATACTAATAAAGGGGAAATAATATCAGATAATTTATAGAAAAAACATTACCAAGAAACATATAATAGGGAATGTCAACTAGTAATCAAATAAATGCAAATTAAAATAGTGATCAAAATAGCATTTAAGTTTTACTAGAGTAAAATTGCAGTCAAACACATGGCTGAAAGAAATGTAAACTGGTTTAACTCTTCTGGAAAGCACAAACTGGCAAACATATAGGAGATTCTTTTTTTTTTTTTTTTTTTTTTTCAAATAGTTTATTGTCAGATTGGTTTCCTAGGAGATTCTTAAATACAGAGAACAAACTGAGGGTTGCTGGTGGGAAAGTGGGTGAGGGGGGATGAGCCCTGGTGTTATATGTAAGTGATGAATCACTGAATTCTAGTGAAACCATTACTGCACTATATGTTAAGTAGCTTGGATTTAAAAATTTTTTGAAAAGAATTTTAAAATTGTTCAGGATTTTTGACCCAGTAACCCTATGTTTGTGAGGTTAATAATGGCCCCAAGAACTGAGACAATGATTTATATAAATGGATACTTAGCACCAGGTATAATAGAGAAAAAGTGGGAAAAATCTAAACATTTAATTATAAGGAAATAGATAATTATGTTATATCTATACACTGGGACATTATACTGCCATCAAATATAGTATTTTTGAAGAATTTTTATTAAAATCTAGCAGAAAATGGTCACCATACTGTTAAACACAAAATGAAGTGTATAAAAATGTAGGAATGAATAGCATTATGCCAGTTTTATAAAAAAGACTTACATATTGAGAAAATGCTGGAAGAAAAGATGCCAGATGTTAGCAGTGGTTATTTTTATAGTAGGATCCAAGAGGTTTGGGGTGTTGTAGCATATTTTCTACTTTCCATATACTCTGTAGTAGACAGGTATTTTTATATAGTCTGAAAAAAGATCGCTAAAATGCATCATACCAACGTAAGGTCAGGATGAGGTTGGCAGGGTCTAAAAGAAGCTAATAGAAGAGTGTGCAGCCTTTCTGAAAATATTCCTTCCTCAGAAACATGACATGCATAGTTTTTCAAATAAAAATTGTGCTTGGTATGTTAATTAGATGAATTATAGTGAGGATTTCACAGTGCATGTGTATATAAAGACATCAAGTTATAACCTTAAATATGTATATAGGTTTTATGTTAAAAACCACAGTACTATTATATAAATTATATAAAATACATACAATTTTTTATATTAAGAAGAACTTTGGTCCATTTTATCAAAAACGTGAATGGAAGTTCTCTTAGATATTTGAATTGAAACCTCAGACTGGAAAGTGTTTTTATTTTTATTATTTTTTTAATGTTTTATTTATTTCTGAGAGAGAGAGAGAGACAACATGAGCAAGGGAGGGTCAGAGAAAGAGGGAGATACAGAATATGAAACAAATTCCAGGCACTGAGCTAGCTGTCAGTACAGAGCTCGACATGGGACTCTAACCTATGAACTGTGCGATCCTGACCTGAGCTGAAGTTGGATGCTTAACCGACTGAGCCGTCCAGGTGCCCCTGGAAAGTGTTTTTAAAAAGCACCTTTGGGGACACCTGGGTAGCTCAGTCAGTTAAGCGACTGACTTTGGTTCATGTCATGATCTCATGGTTCATAGGTTCTAGTCCCCATGTCAGGTTCTGTGCTGAGCTGTCAGCCTGCTTCATATTCTGTATCTCCTCTCTCTCCCACTCACACTCTGTCTCTCTCTTGCTCTCAAAAATGAAAAAGGATTAAAAAAATTTTTTTAAGCACCTTTGGGGGCACCTGGGTGACTCAGTCGGTTAAGCGTCTGATTTCGGCTC
The DNA here is from genome assembly GCF_003009895.1 of Hyaena hyaena. Classification (NCBI taxonomy): domain Eukaryota; kingdom Metazoa; phylum Chordata; class Mammalia; order Carnivora; family Hyaenidae; genus Hyaena; species Hyaena hyaena. Next base: position 1,425,591 of record NW_024080998.1, read on the forward strand.
AGGTCATGATCTGGTGGTTCATGAGTTCAACCCTGCCATTAGCACAGAGCCCTCTTTGGATCTTCCGTCTCCCTCTCTGCCCTTCTCCTACTAGCCTGGGCTCACTTCTCGCTTTCTCTCAAAACTAAACATTAAAATATTTGTTTAAAAAGAAAAAATTAAAAAAAAAAAATAAAAAGCACCTTTGTGTCCCAAGATGAAATGCACTTCACAGAGATGTGCAGTCACATCAGGGGCTGCCATGCGTTTTTACATAGTTTTAGGCACCTGCACCCAGAGCCACAGCCTTCTCCATTTACTGGATGCCAAGTACTTTTTGCTTTTACTCTTAATACTGAGTTAAATGATAGAGAAATATCAGCTCTTCTAACTACTTCTGGAGAGATAAAATAAAATGATAGTGGTTGCTTATTTTAATGGCCATGGCTAAAACAGTTACTCTCTATTATGAAGTCATTTATGTGTCTGCTCACTTTATGAAACACATCCATAAGAGGCTGCACCACGGCACATCTTGGTCAGCAGGGATCTTTTCTCTTTATTAATATTTCATAATCTTTTCTCATTATTATAAAGGAAAACTGCAGTGTGTCAATACAGTGAAAGATCAGTAGGCACAAACACTGTATTTCTCTATTTCTATTTTCCATTGTGAACATACAGTTTTGTGCCTTTTTAACAATGGCTGAGTTTGATGGATAGACTTTTTGCAAACTAGCTCTGTAGAGGTTAATTAAGCTTGGCTAGATAAATGTAGTTTCGTCATTTAAATGCAGCTGTGTGAGGACTAACAAATTGAAGTTTCTTAGCTTCAACTGAACTACAGAGCTGGTTGAAAAAAAAAATGAAAGTAGCTGTGCTTTATGAAGTTGTTAGAAGACAGCTTAATTTGAGTTTGGCAGAGATACAGGGCCAACATCTGCTATCACATGTTTGGAGCATGAATATTTCCTTCCAGGAAAAAAGTGATGTTAAAATTTTATGCAACATTTTTAGGTGTTCCTACTTCCTATAGTAGAACAATGTTTCTGGAACAGTCCATGGAGAGAATATTAGAGCCTTTGAATTAAAATGGCTTGCAACTTGATAGCTAGACTATAATCTGTAATCCACACTAGCACAAGAAGACTGTTTTATATCAGTTTTAATTTAAATCAAACTATAGATGTTCCCAATGGCTTGATATGAGAGCCAGACATAAAGATTGAGGGAGCAGCAGTCTGATCAGTTCTGTCAGGAACATTATACAATGGCTCTTTCTCCTAAAATGCAGAGGAGGTAAATCATGTTTGTCACTATTAGTTTGTCTCATAAGTTGAAGAAAGGAATAGAATAATACATAGGCGTCTAAAATAAATAAAATCAGCCCCACGTCGCTTCATGATGCTATCTTTGTGATCGTGAAATTGGAGGTAGCTTTTTCAGACTTCTTCAGACACACTTTGACATGTAATTTATAAAGTGAGCCGCATATTTGCAGGAAATAAGTGTGATATTTTCCACTCCTAACAGCTGATTTGGTAGCTTGCAACGTTACTGGCATACTGCTTCCAAATAAATTGTACATTTCAGCATATAAATTCTTGGTTTAACATAGTGTCTTAATAACTCAAGGGTAGGTTGGAAAATCAAACCTCTGGCAAATATTTACAAAGTGGAAACATCTGTTTCAATTGTTGTGGGACAGTTTATGCTCATTGGGGGACAGTTAGGAAGCCAGGGCATTTTTGTAAACCTTTCCATGAGCTAACATTTGATGCCTTCCTCCGACTCTTCCCAAACTTCCTCTGTGGGCCTTGCATACCAGCCAGAAATTATTCTTTTGACTTCCATGACTGCCCTGTGGAGACCTTTGTGATTATCATGGCCCAAATATTATAAAAACTATTGGCTCATCAGAGCTTTTCCAGAATGCAGAACTGACCCCTTTAAAAAACATTTGTCCCTAAAGTATATTACTGTTGTCATTATAGCTTCCGTAAACTATGTATGCTGATGGAAAATGATCTCCTTTTTTCATGTAAAATCATCATGCTTTAATATCTCCGGGCTTTATTTATTTATTTATTTATTTACGTATTTACTTGAGTAATCATATGATGAGGAAAAACATGAAAGATCATACTCATTTTCATATTTTGCCAAAAACCTTTCTTTTTCACTTAAAACAATAGAAGAAAGATACCAAACTCTTAAATCTACTTACTGTTGGCCTTGTTGGTGAGATAAAGAGAGTATTTGGTTTTCCCTTGCCTTTTGGTCATAGCTCTTTTTCCAAACTCTAAATAGAACTCTAGTGAAAGAAGCAGAATATGGTTCTTGACCTGGTGAAGGTAAAGTTGTTTCAGGGGCACATTCATTGGGGAAGGGTCAGATGGTCCTGAGGACCAGGGGGAGTGTGATGGGCATTAGGGAAGAGTCCACTGGGAAGAATCTCTTGGTGATCTCTCTGAGAAACCAAACAGGCTAAAGAAAGCAGGACATTTGCATTAACCTAGAGTACCCCAGAGACCAATAATTAGTGCTTCCTGAGTGAGGCTTTGCCATAATTCTTAGGCTTATGTCGACACAGTCTGCTCAAAGAAATGTATGTTTCAACATAAACTGCTTCATTCTGTGGGAAGGGGATCACATACCTACGTGTGAAGTGACCTCTTGGAAAAAGGAAAAGACCTGCCTTTTCTCTTCAAAAAACATGGAGAAATTAGACAAACTTTCCAGTTCTTTTTCAAGACTGCCTTTCGGTGTAGCAGTACATGCTAGAGAGTGAAAATCTATTAGGAAAGGAGGGGAAAGCACGGGAAGAGGTGGTTAGAAGACTTGTTCTCAAAGTTCTAAGGTGTTTAGAAGGTGTTGTGACTTTCTGTTTGGAAGGGTGGAGTCCTGCTTAGCAGATGGATGGAAGGGAGCTCTGAGGCCCACCTGATGAAAGTCGTGTTTAAATTAATCTCTTGTTTTAAAAAATGGGACAAACAAGGTAGACATCAAATATATTTTAGTACATGTCCCTCCACTCCTTTGATATATCTTTTAGTACCCTCTGGTGGTATCAGAGTAACATTTTCTTAGGTAAATTAGTGCCCTGCCAGCTGGGATCAACAGTATCAAGCTGTGTCTGTGTATAATTTATCTATGAGGTGATCAGCTAAAGATTCTCAAACATGCCTCATAAATATTTATCCTCATAGGTTTTTTTTTTTTTTATAATATTTTTTATTTATTTCTAGGAGAGAGAGAGAGACAGCGTGAGCAGGGGAGGGTCAGAGAGAGAGGGAGTCACAGACTCTGAAATTGGCTCCAGGCTCTGAGCTGGCAGTCAGCACAGAGCCCGACGCGGGGCTCGAACCCACGAACCGCGAGATCATGACCTAAGCGAAAGTCGGACGCTTAACCGACTAAGCCACCCAGGCGCCCCTATCCTCATAGGTTTTATTTTATTTTATTTTTAAATGTTTTTTATTTATTTCTAGGAGAGAGAGAGAGAGACAGCGTGAGCAGGGGAGGGTCAGAGAGAAAGGGAGTCACAGACTGAAACAGGCTCCAGGCTCTGAGCTGGCAGTTAGCACAGAGCCCGACGCAGGGCTCGAACCCATGAACCGCGAGATCATGACCTGAGCGAAAGTCGGATGCTTAACCGACTAAGCCACCCAGGCGCCCCTCATAGGTTTTATTTTAGATCCTACAGTAGAAGAAAGGCCATTACATTAACTTCATTTCCTAAGACTAAAGAGTATAATTCTTTTTTTGTTTTTTTCAATTTTTTAACATATATTTATTATTGAGAAACAGAGAGACAGAGCATGAGCAGGGGAGGGCAAGAGAGAGAGGGAGACACAGAATCCGAAGCAGGCTCCAGGCTCTGCACTGTCAGCATAGGGCCTGACATGGGGCTCAAACCCAGCAAACTGCGAGATCATGACCTGAGCTGAAGTCAGATGCTTAACCAACTGAGCCACCCAGGTGCCCCTAAAGAGTATAATTCTTATTAATTATATTAATTTCATTTCCTAAGACTAAAGCGTATAGTTCTTAAGTATTTCTCCTATTTTCAGAGCCGATGTCAGAAGAAACAGTTTAAATATGTTGGCAGACTGTGACATAGGAATGTATTGTATTTGAATTAAACATCACATATTTTTGATGATTTTTGTTCACACTTATAAAAATTCCATTCTCAAGCTGTGCTTGAAGAGTTACAGATATTTGGTTATCAACATATAGGTATATGTGGGCTTTGAGGCACTGACTTCTGCTAAAGCATTATATGAAAACCCTGGATTTATAGCCTCTGAACTTGTTCTGAATCCTTGTCCCTAATACATTAATTCATCTTCTAATTTTTCTTTTTGCAAATCTGATCAATATGTCTTTTCTGTTTTAAGAAAATGGCAAAGTAGACTCTAAAGGAAGATCAGTCATTATAAAGAAAATCAAGAAAAGTAAATACCAATAATTTTCAGAGAAGGCATCTACCTACAGTATGGAATAGATGGTTAGAGATCTGATTTTCACACTAACCTAGTAAAGAATTCCCATAATAGAGAAGAAAATTCTTACCTGAGTGTCTAAGATTATAACATGGAGAAGATTACCTTTTACTTTCAGATTTTTTGTGGCATAGAAAGGATAATTTTTTTCTAAAAATTTTTAAATGTTTATTCATTTTTGAGAGAGAGAGAGAGAGAAAGACAGAGCGCAAGTGGTAGAGGGGCAAAGAGGGAGAGAGACACAGAATCTAAAGCAGGCTTCAGGCTCTGAGCTGTCAGCATAGAGCCTGATATAGGGCTTGAACTTGTGAACTGCAAGATCATGCCCGGAGCTGAAGTCAGACGCTTAATTGACTGAGCCATCCAGGCACACCTAGAAAGGATAATTTTTTTTTTTTTTTTTTTTTTTAGGAAGACTTCTGATTATAAAAGTAATTCGACATGTCCATTGTAGAAATTTTGAAAAATTCAGAAAAACCTAGAGAAGAAAATACCAGTACCCATAATCATAACCTGAGCTTTCTTTCTTTCCTGTCTTCTTTTCTGTGTATTTTGCAACTTAGATCATATTCTATATTTGTAACCAATTATATATCTTTTATTTATTTATTTTTTAATGTTTTATTTATTTCTAGGAGAGAGAGAGACAGCGTGAGCAGGGGAGGGTCAGAGAGAGGCAGATACAGACTCTGAAATAGGCTTCAGGCTCTGAGCCGGCAGTCAGCACAGAGCCCGACGCGGGGCTCGAACCCACGAACCGCGAGATCATGACCTAAGCGAAAGTCGGACGCTTAACCGACTAAGCCACCCAGGCGCCCCCAATTATGTATCTTTTAGCAGATAAACATTTTCCTGCCCTGTTAATGATGATATAATTATGCTATATATCGTAATTCATTTTTTGTATACTGCCACTTCAGTTTAAGCAATCATGTTAGTTACCAGTGTTTTTAGTCTTCTGAGTTACTTTATTTTTTCTGGTAATTTTACATTATACGGACTAAACCAGTCTATTTTTCTGATAGTGAATTAGCATGTGTAGGCTCCCAAAAGGTATAAGTAGTTTGTAAATGCAGCATGGGCCATCCAAGTGGATACCACAGCTCTGTGTCACATACTTCCTTGTGAAGTCTAGGGACTTTCCAAGTGATTTGTGCCAGTTGTCTCAAAGTCCCAGCACAGTGAATAACACTTGATGTAAAATGAAGAATGTGGTTTGGGTTTCAGAAAGCAAGTACAGCCCTCCTTGAGGTCATTTCCATAGTGTTTGTTAAAGCTCTGTTGGTCACATCCTCCTGCAGAATGCATGGTAGGTTATCGGTGATGGTAGTATATCTGTTTCTCTTCTCGAACACAGACCCTTCCAACTAGGCCGTTGATGTAGCTCACTGGGCTTGAGGCCCTGGCTTCTCACACGGGGCTGCCTGGGCTCCTGGCAGCATGGATTTTAAGCCTTGTTTACTTTGTGAGAACAGTGAGATAATAGTCCAAGATAACACCGTTTTAACCTGCAGTTTCTTTGTTATATATTCTTAAATGACTTTGCAAGGAACATCACTTACAGTGTTGATAATAATGGCTAGTTTTTTTTTTTTTACACTTGAAAACGTATTTTGTTCATTTATTTCCAGTTCACTTTTAAATCTGTAAAAGAAAAAAATTCAGGAATTCTTCTCCCTTATTTCTTTTTAAAATTTTTACTATTTAAAAATTTTTTTAATTAAAATTAAATTAAAATTTAAAATTTTAACAGTTCTCTATATTACTCAGTGCTCCTCATGACAAGTGTATTCTTAATCATCTATTTCACCCATGCCCCCACTTCCCCTCTGGCAACCATCGGTTTATTCTCTGTAGTTAAGAGTGTTTCTTGGTTTGTCTTTGTTTTTCCCTTTGTTCATTTGTTTTCTTTTCTTAATTCCTCGTATGAGTGAAGTCATACTGTATTTGCCTTTCTTTGACTGACTTACTTTGCTTAGCATTATACCCTGTAGATCCATCCATGTCATTTCAAATGGCAAGGTTTCATTCTTTTTTATGGCTGAATAATATTCCATTGTATATGTACCAAATCATGTTTATCCATCCATCTATTGATGGACACTTGGGCTGCTTCCATAGTTTGGTTTTTGTAAATAATGCTGTAGTAAACATAGGGATACATGTATCTCTTTGAATTAGTGTTTTCATATTCTTTGGGTGAATACCCAGTAGTGGTATTACTAGATCATATGGTGATTCTGTTTTCAAATTTTTTGAGGAAACTCCTTACTGTTTTCTCCAGTGGCTACACCAGTTTGCAGATCCCACCAACAGTGCACAAGGGCTTCTTTTTCTCCACATCCTCACTAATACTTGCTGTTCATTGTGTTGTTGATGTTAACCAGTCTGACAGGTGTAAGGTGATATCTCATTGTGGTTTTGATTTGCACATCCCTGATGATAAGTGATGCTGAACATCTTTTCATGTGACTCTTGGCCATCTATAGGTCTTTGGAGAAATGTTTGTTCATGTTGTCTACCTATTTTTAATTGGATCATTTGGGTTGTTTTTGGTGTTGAGGTGTATAAGTGTTTTATCTATTTTTGGATACTAACTGCTTGTTGGGATATATAATTTACAAATATTTTCTCACATTCAGTTAGCTGTCTTTTAGTTTTATTGATTGTTTCCTTTGCTGTGCAGAAGCTTTTATTCTGATAACGTCCCAATAGTTTATTTTTGCTTTTATTTCCCTTAACTCAGGGGACATATCTAGAAACATGTTATTATGGCCAGTGTCAGAGCAATTACTACTTGTGCTCTCTTGTAGGATTTTTATGGTTTCAGGTGTCACTTTTAGGTCTTTAATGGCTTTTATTGAACATGTATAATATGCCAGGCATTGGGCCATGTGCATTATTTATCTTCTTTGAACCTGATATTCAAGTTGGTATTCTGATTATTCCCATATATTTCACCTGCAGGAAAGTGAGGCATAGAATGTTAGAGTAACTTGCCCAAGCTTGGAAAGGGCAGCAAGATTTGTGTTCTCACAGTCTATAAGCCTGGGCTTCTATCAGCTAGACTGCCCCACCCCTACAGTGCCATGATACCTCCTTACAAAGGTCATTGAAAATAGACAATGTAGGGGCGCCTGGGTGGCTCAGTCGGTTAAGCAGCTGACTTCAGCTTAGGTCGTGATCTAACGGTTTGTGGGTTCGAGCCCCGCATTGAGTTCTGTGCTGGTAGCTCAGAGCCTGGAGCCTGTTTCAGATTCTGTGTCTCCCTCTCTCTGCCCCTTCCCCTGTTCATGTTCTCTCTGTCTCTGTCATAAAAGTAAATAAACTATAAAAAAAAGAAAAAAATGAAAATAGATGATGTAAGGGGTGTAATTCCTCTCAGAAGGCCACTTTTGAACATTCAAGCAATGAAGGCTCTTTTACGTCCTTTGGTAAGTACACTCATTTTAATAGCCTTTGCCCAGCATAGGCTCCTGCTACACTGTCTCTACCACAGTGTGTACCATGTGGAATGGGGACCTAGGGCCAGTCTTCTCAGGCCTTACAGAAGAAGTAGGTCTCAAGCATGAGTCAGTAAATGGAGTACAAGGGCAGAATTTAGCAGAGAAGATTGGGAAGAAGATTCTACTTTATCAGTATAAGTATACTGATGTTGAAATTGGCAAATTAAGAGTCAGTTACACCCAGAAGTTTTGCTTTGATTAGGAGTGGTAGATTTTTCTTGAGAACTAATGAGAAATTTTGGAAGAGGTGGACATAGTTGTGAGAAATTGAATTTGGCCTGCTAATGAATAAAGAGTTACTGTATATTTCTTACCAGGAGAACTCACATGTTGGCTCAAAGTCCATCATGTCAAATGAACTGGAGTGGATAGAAACTCCTTGTGGGCCATCTTAGAAGTTGAAAAGATTTGATTATCTTAAAATTTCCTAGGTGGCTTTTTAAAAATTATTATTATTTAATAGTTATGTGTTTTTGAAGGAGAGAGAGACAAAGTGCAAGCGTGGGAGGGGCAGAGAGAAAGACACTGAATCCGAAGCAGGATCCAGGCTCCGCACTGTCACCACAGAGCCCGACACAGGTTTCGAACTCAGGAGCTGTGACCTGAGCTGAAGTTAGACATTTAACTAACTGAGTCCCCCAGGCCCCCCCCCCCCCCCCCCCGCACCAAGGTGGCCTTTTTCTGACTTGCTACCCACTCCAGTTCATGTTGGAGGTTTCATTAGGAATTATTGATGATCGTGGGTGTGACTGAGCAATTATGAAGTAATCAAATGAATTTATACTTGATTTTAGAAGTCACCATACTTTTTTTTATTGAAGTAAAGTTGACACAATGTTGCATTACATTCAAGTGTATAAGCTAGTTTTTCAGCAAGTCTGTTTTGCTGTGTTCATCACAAGTGTAGCTACGATCTGTCAGCACGTGACACTATTACAGTATTATGGACCAGATGCCCTGTGGTGTGCCTTTGATCCCAGTGATGGAAGCATTCCGTAATGAAAGCCTGTACCTCATATTCCCCTTCACCCATTTGGCCCATCCTCCCCCCTTTCTGGCAACCATCAGTTTGTTCTCTGTATTTATAGGTCTATTTCTGTTTTGTTTTGTTTTTTTTTATTTCTTTGCTCATTTGTTTAAGACTCCATATATGAGTGAAATCATGTGGTATTTGTCTTTCTCTGACTTATTTCACTTAGCATAATACCCTCTAGGTCCATCCACATTGTCACAAATAACAAGATCTCATTCTTGTTTATGGCCGAGTAATAGTCTACTCTGTGTGTGTGTGTGTGTGTGTGTGTGTGTGTCTGTGTGTGTCTGTGTGTGCGTCTGTGTGTCTGTGTACTCATTCATCTATCAGTGGACACTTGGGTTGCTGGGTTGCTTCATCTTGGCTATTGTAAATAATGCTGCAAGAAACATATGGATGAGTGTATCTTTCTGAGTGTTTTTATTTATTTCCTTTGGATAAATGAGAAGTGACCTGTGTCTTCTAACTGCATACCTGTCAACAAGCTAATCAGGAAATACACAGGAATGGTGTGCAAGTAGCAGAGAAATCTTTGTTGATATCTGTTGTTTTCTCTCTTATTTATTTTTAAGAAATCAATGAATGTACTGTGAACCCTGACATCTGTGGCGCGGGACACTGCATTAACCTACCTGTGAGGTACACGTGTATCTGCTACGATGGCTACAAGTTCAGTGAGCAACAGAGGAAATGTGTTGGTAAGAGACACGTTTGATAGATGAAGTTTTTAAATATCAAATATTCCCACATTAACATTTTCTGTGTAATTATTGTGGGAAATGTTACTGTGTTTCATTTTTAAAAATTTCTGTCCCTGAGCTAAGAGAGCTGAAAAAGAGGTTTGTTTATCTCCTGAGATGCTCTTATGTCCTGGTTCAGTGCTACCTCCATTTCCAAATGTAATACAATTAGATAAAAGTGGGAAAAAAGGTAAAATAATTTTTAATGATTTCTAGGTATAATAATATAATATATAATATATAAGAGAATAGGAATAGCTACCTACAAGCATGTATTTAGCAAAACCAAAACAATATTAATATATACTACAATAAAGAATTATAATTGTATAAAATATGTAATTGCATAAGATGTGATTTCTAAAAGCAATTTCTAAACTGAAAATCAGTAGACTAACACAAAGCCATTAATGAATTCACAAGCACAGGCTCTCAAACGTGATTCTTTGGAAAAAAATGTACCTCAAAAAGAGGTATAATGGCATTATGGAAATCATTTCAGTGCATTAGCACTAGATTTAATTGCTCTCTTTTTTAGAAGAGGGAAATTCAGCACTAAGAGTTATAAGACAAATATAAAGCAACAAAGACATACACCCAATTAATATGATTTTGCTATGCTTCATGTCCATAAGATGTGTGACTTAACATTATGTGGCTTTTTATATATACGTGGGGTGGGTTGAGGGGCGTATCTACCGGTTCCATACCATGGCTATTTCTCTTGAATTTGCATACATTGTATGTATTATGTTTGGAACCGTAGAATATAAAGTTGAAAAGGGCATTTGAGATGATCGATTCCAGCTTCGCCCACGCGCACAGTGAGAGAGTCTCTTTCACAGTGTTTCCGGCACTCTCTGTGGAGCTGGCCTGGGGGTGACACACAAATTGCAGTGCTTAGATGATTCCATGTATCAGAAGAGTCCTTCTGTGTTGACCTAAATATGTCTCTCACAAAACCAATGTGAAGGCTGTAGTTGTAGCTTTTGAAACGGTACACCATACGGGTATTCCCTGTTCCTAGTAACCATCCTTCAGGTATCTGAGGCATATGATCATGCCCCCCTTTACCGTTCTCCTTAGTTATAAGGATGTGGTGCACAGGGAATAGTGTGCTGGTAATTTATGAACAGGGAGACTGAGAATTTCATGCTACACGACACTGATGTTTTTATCTGTATTTTTGTTAACAGATATTGATGAATGCACTCAGGCCCAACAGCTCTGCTCCCAGGGACGCTGTGAAAACACCGAGGGCAGTTTCTTGTGTATTTGCCCAGCAGGATTTATGGCCAGTGAGGAGGGTCCTAACTGCATAGGTAATGGCCATGTTCTTCCTGATGCATAAATTCCCAGACCTGGGTTGTTAGCTCCCTTAAGATCCCATCAATCTTACTGCATATTCTGGCAACCCAGAATTTATTACTGAACACCTTTTATGACATAGTCATCTGCTAGATACTGGAGGATATAAATACGGAATTTTTTTTCCTCCAACGCTATTGAACGAAGAGTGTCAAGTATGTGCAGAGACCTGAGACATTAAATGTTTTGGGGTCCCACATAAATCAAAACCACTCGATTTCGAAACATGTCAACAAATCGAAGGAATGGTGGTAGGAATCGGTTATTTTATTCCTGACTTCAGACTGACCCGGGAGATGGGAGAGGTTTGAGACTCTATTTTGAGAAATAAAACTCAACCACGTTTTCTGCTTTGTAGATGTTGATGAGTGCCTGAGGCCAGATGTGTGTGGGGAAGGGCACTGCGTCAATACCGTGGGGGCCTTCCGGTGTGAATACTGCGACAGCGGGTACCGCATGACCCGGGGCGGCCGTTGCGAGGGTGAGTCTGTGCTACCTCGAAGTGTGGAGCACACGTGATCCTGAAGCACAGGGCTGGGTCCACACCCGGGACTGGTGGGCACGTAGCTTGGTCGTGACTTTCTTCCGCCAGCTGTGCCGGACATCAGCTCATCCAGGCTCTTCCTGCCTTCCAGAGTCCCGGCCTCTTGGCCTCGCTTCAGTGACTTTGGCTTGCTTTCTGTCTTCACTCTCCTTGTCCACTTCAGCATCTGCCTCCCCTGGTAGTTGGAGTGAATCACTTGAGAACAATTCATTGCCGAGTATTGTAGCGTAAGTCCAGACTTAATTACGGTGTCTGGATCATTCATCTGGGAACATGGTACGGGTTTACCTGCTGTTGATTTTTAGTTTCCACCCTTTTTGCCCTGTTCCATTCCTTTCTCTGAACTTCTCTGTCTTACATGTATTTTGGGATTTGGTTACAAACCCCTGCTGCACAGAAGCCCCATGTCACTAATGCCAGGTCGCTTTCCAACTGTGCTAGATAAAATTTCTTTATTGCTGACCACGGCAATGAGTTTGCTAGTATTATATTCAAAAAAAAAAAAAAAAAAGTTCTGAGAAGCTTTTAGAGTATGTGCAGAATGATTAACCATTTACTCTTTCTGCTCATTTATGTCCCAATTATACAGGTTTTTTTGAAACCACCATGGTACTTTTTAAACAATTATTTCCATGAAGAAATATGTTACACTTCTGCTTAAATGTTACCATGGATATGTGCCCGGGGAGGAACAGGGGTCTCTGAGCTCATTTCGGAGGGGCCAGGCTTTGTCGATGGACTGGTTCTTTGGGGCTCTTTGCCTGCAGCTGCCTGAGGATCAGCCTATTTTCTAATACAGCTGGACTTCCAGACCAAGGCAGGGGATGGACAAGTTGGGGCAGGCTGCCCTCAGCTGTCCCTGGCTCCTCTGCATTGGTTTTCTCCACGGATATAATGACCCGGGCCTGGAGGGAGAGCCAATTAGATGTGTTTTGGCAGCCTGCACCTGCGTCTTCCTCCCCCCTCCCTGCCCCTTGCATTCTGATCTGGAAAGGCGCAGGAGCATTTTACATTCCTGAATCCCTGACCAACTAGGGTTATGGCAGCACCATAAGGTCTCTCCCCTGGCAGCCGAGGGGAAGTGTCCCCACCCTCCTTTCACAGGGGACCCTCTCTCTGCCCTGGAGAGGCAGGGTGGCCATGGGAGGGGGCAGGGTCGTGGCGTTGGCTCCTGACTCCCACACTTAGTCACTGTCTGGCTTGGTGCCAGGGACTTGGCCCCCTTGAAACCTGTGAAATGGGAGCCGCAAAGTTAACTTTCAGGCCTGTCATGAGAATAAATGCGTGTCGTGGTATCTTGTGTGGTGCCTGTCACCCTGTTAGTTCTCAAGAACCATTCGTCTCCGGAAACCTCCCCCTTTCCTGATTACTTTGTTTCTGCCTGGACCTTCTCAGTACATCGGTAGCTTTGGGAATGTTTTTAAAGAAATGGGGTAGTTGACCTGATGAGCCTTCATGTGCAGAACAACACTCCCCAAAAAAGTCAGATGCTGACTCTAAATTTTTTATGTTTATTTTTGAGAGAGAGAGAGAGAGAGAGAGAGAGAGAGAGAGAATGCACACATGTGTGAGTGGGGCAGAGAGAGAGGGAGACACAGAATCCAAAGCAGGCTCCAGGCTCCGAGCTGTCAGCACAGAGCCCGATGTGGGGCTTGAACCCATGGTCCCTGAGATCATGACCTGAGCCGAAGTCGGACACTTAACTAGCTGAAGTCACATGCTGATTTGTAAGCTCTACTTATAGTTTCAGGAAGGGAAGATGAGACATTTCAGTAGTAACTATGGCGTGAGGATGCAAAGTGTGAAGGAGTAGAGATTTGAAAATTCTGTATGTAAACGGGAAAGCCAGTGGAGACTATGCAGTAATATTCGGTGTATGGAAATCGTTTCACAGAAATACTACCAGGGTGCCCCAAGTAAATAATACATAATTCTATCCCCATGAAATGGCTTGAAAAGAAGAAGAAGGAGCCAAATGACATGGCTGTTTTCTAATTTCGTCATGGACCAGAACCAAAGGTCCCCAGGCTTCTGGCTCACCAAAGATTTTCTCAGCTGCCACTAACAGAGTTGCTTTCAAACAGCGCCCATCTCCAAGGAGCCTATTGTAGTTCACAGACATTATCTCATGCAGCCTCACATTGTCCTGTGGAGGTATTACCAGGCAGGTAGTCCCGAATTTATAGACCAGGGAATGAGCAGACAGAGGTGAGAGCGGCTGGAAATGCAGAAATGTTGTCTCGTCATGCTCAGCAATGCACCTTATTTATTGGGCCAGCCTTCCTCAAAACCTTCTCTGGCTTAACAGTTCTATTTAAAAAAATAGTAGTTCTATTTAAAAAAAAATTCCTTCCAGAGAAGAATGTAATGCTGTTTGGAAAATGAAACTGGCAAGCATCATCTTTCTGTAGAACACGAAGTCCTAGAACATCTGACCTTGAACACACACACACACACACACCATTGTGTATCATTGTCTGTTGGCAAGGATTTTTCACTGATAGGGAAAAAAAATTACCACACTGACTTGGTGCTTACTCTATTAATATCATCTTCAACTTTTTTATGTTGAGCATCTTTTTTACTTGAAGCATCTTTTCACACTTGCCTGGTGATAATGAGAGAGAAATTCTGAGAATTTCCCAGAATGAATGAATGTATCCATTATATAGTTCTTTTACTTTTTACGAATGTCCTGAAAATTTTCTTTATATCTCACATATGATCGGCGGTCCTGTATGCATCTTCTATTGGAATACTTAGACAGTAAATACACTTGCCTGAATTTAGACTCCAACCCCAGAAAAAAATGATGATTTCAAATGGGGCTGGTACCCAAGGTGTTCCCACTCATGTTAAATGCCTGAGCCATTTCCTATATTCTATTTCCCCCGCTTCTGTTGTTCTACCATTCTTCAGAAAGCTGCTGTAGTAGTTACGTCTGCCACAGCTCCAGCCATATTTAAGGCGTTGTTTTTCTCTCACATTGAAAAGAACAGTGATGAATAACTCCAGTTAGCTGTGAATGTGAATAAGGTGTATTTTTAGTAGAAAATATTACCGTACAATCATATCACCATGTTTTCTGGAAACTCTGGCGAGTATTTGATGAGTTCATTCTCTCCTAATGTTTTGTTTCCACCTCCAAGGATTTTATAGCCTGTGAAAGGTTTTAAATTATTCAAACCTGGGGTGTTCATGGGCCCATGAAGCCAAAGCAGGGATTTCCCTAGAGCATCCATTGTCTGCAGAGAGAACCTCTGGCCAGGTGGATATGTGGCTTTGTCACTCTCACGCCTGTTCGGTATGTTTCTTTCTGGCAAGCTGCACTATTCCATCAAAGGTTTGATGTCTAGAAGATGGCCTCCGAGAAGCTGCCAGCTCCCAGAAATGGAGAGATCTGACCCTGCTAGTTGGAGAACTGGGGCCAAGTTTTTCCTTTGATTGTGTGTAAATGTTTTACTCAAGGTCTACCTGGCCTTGCATTATCGCTGTGGTGGTTATGTGTAGGCCCAGCATTCGACTTATCTGGTTATGGTTTTCTCCACCAAAGTGTAGATACAACGTACCTGCCCCCACCCCCCCACACGGCTTAATCAGAAAAGTGTGTGCTTCAGTGTTCTGATAAAATGTTTGTGACCTGGTTCTCCCATTTTTCAGATATTGATGAATGTTTGACTCCAAGCACTTGTCCAGATGAGCAGTGTGTGAATTCTCCTGGATCTTACCAGTGTGTTCCCTGCACAGAGGGGTTCCGAGGCTGGAATGGGCAATGTCTTGGTAGGTACTAGAGTGTTCTTATCATAGTCTTGTTTCTTCTGCCTCATGCGCTTTCTGACAGAGTGATGTAATGCCAAGTGAGCCCTCGTTCAAAATGGAAAGAAAGAGGAAAAAATGGAACATGACAAAATTGTGTCATTCTGAGAAAACTTCTGAGAAAAGCTTGAAGTAACTTTTAACCATGGAGAAAATGAGAAAACGAGTTGGTGTGAAGAATGGGAGATTTTACCTGGGAGAAAGAATTCTGAGTGAAGGAAATTGTTGTCTTTGATGGGATCAATAACCAAGACCAAATAAACCAATAATCACCACAGGGAGGGGAGAGGTGGAGAGGAAAAGCCTAAATAAAAAGAGTGAAAAGGCCTAAGAAGAAACTACTTACCATAGACTAATAGAATTTGGAAACATACAAACCCAAACATGGAGCAGAAGCAGAAGAGAAATCTTGATGGCTGAGCCTCTGATGTGTATTCACTGAAGTCTTTCCTGAATACTTGATACCAACATTAGGCCCTCGGGAAGAGAAACATCAAATTTACTTTCATTCTACTCAGCTTAGCCTTTCCCCTTAATGGTTTTCCTCTGTGTTTCTGTCTCTGTCTGATTCTTTTCCTTAAAAGCTGAGCTCTTTTACACTCCATGCCAGACTCTGACGATGTGAGTTAAACTTCTCATTTATTCATACCTTCTTTCCTTCTTTGACAAATGCTGAAGAGCTTACTGTCTATACCCAGGGTTGTGCTGAGTGCTGGGATACCTAGAGAGACACAAAAATGTGCCTTCCTCATGGAACCCTCTGGTGAGGGAGACTGATACCCAGGCATCTCATATGTAAATTCAAAGGCACCAGTGAGACAGTGCTGGGAAGTAGGGTTCTCTACTGGCCCTAAGAGTGTGTGGTAGAATGAGTTGCCTCTGGGAAAATTCCTGATTGATGTTATGCTGAGGAAGGGGAGGGGAAGGAGGTAATTTTGGACAGAGGAAACCGCATATGCAGGGCGCTTGTGGAAGGAGGAAGCAGTCAGGTTCACCTTACTGTCACTAGCTGAAAGGCTAGACAGAACAAGGGAAGCTTTACCGCAGGATGTAGGGGCAAAACATGCTAGATGGACCCTCTCAGTCTTATTAAAGATGCTCATCTTTACTCATACATCTCCGGGAAGATGTTTAGGTGTTGCAGACCAGGCAGGGTAAGTAGTCTCGGCAGAAAGAGTCCCAATTTCAAAGCACTGGACTCATCCCCATGTTGCATAAGCTGAGCCTCTGTATGCAGCTCTCTGCTTCTCTTGTTGTAATTGTGAGCTGTTGATCTTTGGGAGAAGAGAAGATTTGGGTTCATTAATTGCTTATTTGATATGCATTTGTGGATGTGATTTGTGTCGGTCAGAATGTACGTTTGGTTTTAATTTCCCCGTTTGGCATAAATTTCATACTTGCCTGTCAAGATTCCATTTATGTTCTCATTTTCACATACTGATGCATATTATGTATAATCCAAGAGCAGAGCCTGAATTTTACCTTAAATAACTAACGTTCATTGTAGTGGTATAAACACAGCCCTGATTCACGAATTTGCTAATGAAATATGACCGACCAAATTGGCAAGTGATCGCTCTTCAATACAAATGCGTTTAACTAGACTGGGCAATCATAAAAAATGAGTTCTTATACCTGGATGTATGCAATCAATCGAAACATGACCACTTTGCTCCAGTTTAATAAGAGAAACACAGCATCTCATTTAAAAGTAACTTCACTTTGCCATCCAG
The DNA here is from genome assembly GCF_003009895.1 of Hyaena hyaena. NCBI lineage: Eukaryota > Metazoa > Chordata > Mammalia > Carnivora > Hyaenidae > Hyaena > Hyaena hyaena. Next base: position 1,442,818 of record NW_024080998.1, read on the forward strand.
ATTAGTGGAATCCTAAACAGAAATATTAGGTCATTGTGTTAGTCAACCAGTCATACACTTAGCCACTTGTTCCATATACTACTTTTTGTTTTTGCATTGCTAAGGTCATGTATTTCCTTTATTTTATTTTAATGTTTGTTTATTTTTGAGAGAGACAGAGTGTGAGCCGGGGAGGGGCAGAGAGAGAGGGAGACACAGAATCCAAAGCAGGCTCCAGGCTCTGAGCTGTCAGCACAGAGCCTGACACAGGGCTCAGACCCACAAACCACGAGATCATAACCTCAACCAAAGTCAGATGCTCAACCGACCGAGCCACCTAGGTGTCCCATGGTCATGCATTTACTAGGAAAATTAGACCGTGTATTTTTTTCCTTCTGCCTTTATCTACAGATCAAGCTTCTCCTCCATGATATCATTTCAGTTCCATTCATTGTTCAGAACTGGACTTACAACTCTTCTATGATTCTCAAGGTTTTTGCAGATTATACCAAAATGGATCTATCTTAATTTTTTATGGAAGTAGATCTTTCACATGTTAAAAAGTTGGGTGTTACAAAAAGTAGATACTGCAATATGCTTTTCTATTCGTACTGAACCAATGAATCAAAGAGATTCTTCTGCTCGATTCTGACGATGCTAATGAATACTCAGCCATAGCTCCCACATTTTAGTTCTCGCCTTTATACTTCTGGTACTCTAAAGTACTTTTTAGAAGGTGCAGCCATAGGGTGCTTGGGTGGCTCAGTTGGTTAAGCATCTGACTTCGGCTGAAGTCATGATCTCACGGTTCATGGGTACAAGCCCCGTGTTGGACTCTGTGCTGACAGCTCAGAGCCTGGATCCTGTTTCAGATTCTGTATCTCCCTCTCTCTCTGACCCTCCCCTGCTCATGCTGTCTATTTCTCTCTCTCTCTCTCTCTCTCTCAGAAATAAAGAAAACATTTAAAAAAAAAATAGAAGGTGCAGTCATCACTTAAGCTTATCATAGAGTTGAGCTAATTGACAACAGTTTGATTATATATTTATTCGTTCACTTTAACAGTTGAGTGCCTACCAAGAGCCAGGCATTTTTCAAGACCCCGGAGATTAAGGGCAAACAAAATAAATGCCCTGCCCTCTTTGCCCTTATCCTCTAGAGCATACATTGTGTTTGCAAATAAACAAGTCAGCAAGTAAGGTATGTGGGATGTCAGATGTGTTTTCAGTGCCATGATGGGGGAGAAAAGCTGCCTAAGGGATACAGGGAGTGTCAGATTCTATGGTGGTCAGAGAAGACATCAAATGAGAAATTATTTATACAGTGTTCTTTCTAACTATTTGTTTTTGTCTCTAATGGTTCTTTGTGACTGGTTTGTGGCTTTTTAATACCATTTTAGTCCAGATAATTTAGGGTGCATTGATGAGACTGTTTTCCTCCAATTTTTTTTTTTAATTTACATTTATTTTTGAGAAAGAGCACAGGTGGGGCAGGGGCAGAGAGAGAAGGAGACACAAAATGGAAGCAGGCTCCAGGCTTTGAGCGGTCAGCACAGAGCCCAGTGCAGGGTGTGAACCCACAAACTGTGAGATCATGACCTGAGCTGAAGTCGGACACTTAACTGACTGAGCCACGCAGGCTCCTCTGTTTTCCCCCAATTTTAAATGTATAACATTAAAGACTTAAAATTATTCCAAATCTCACCATTTGAAGGAAGGTCTTATGCTTGGTATTTGTTAATTGTCATCTAGAGAAACATACAAATGTGTAGAGAAGATAATCCCTATCTCACAGGGTTCTCTGTTCTCTAAGTCCTAGTGTCCTTCTTTTTCTACCACTCTGCTCTCACTGAATATTTTAAAATTATTATAACTAAAGTTGTACAGTGTTGTATGTAATTCTACTTTTGTGTGGCATTATGGCTTTTTTCCAAAGCCCACTGATCTGTATGTTATTTGATTCTTTTTTCTGTGAAATGAATTCATCAGGAATTGAGAGTTGATGTTTTGACTCATATTCTGTAGGGATTTGATGCCAGTTAGACTTTCTGCTTCCTTCACTGACTTCCCTGTGAACTTGCTGAAACCATTAATGGCCTTGTATTCCTGCAATGTAAGCTGGCTCACTGATTGATGCTTCTCCTTGATTTATGAATTAGAACAGAAATCATTTGGGGCTGAAACAGGTTAGATGTTAGCAGGTATTGTCTGGGAGACCGTGCTCTTTCCTAGTGTTGAGTTCAGGGCATATGATCCTTCGTTCTCAGTAGTTTATTATCTGCTTTCAAAATACCTATCTCTTGGTGCTTTCTGGCAACTCTTGTTGGCTCCTCTGTTAATGTAGCTTCTTCTTTCAAGTTGTGGATTCCAGTCCTCTTGAAAACCACTTTCATCGTTCAACATTGTGTTCCTTGGACGTCACGTTCAGCCTGGAGTTGCTGCCTACTTGATCCATGCCTCTAATGATTATTTCATCACCCTGGGTTCTGGCCAGTTCCAACTGGCTGCATCAACCAGAACCTTTCTTGAGGGAAGCCAGCCTGTCAGGTAGTCAATTAACAGGTTTCTCTTCACTCATGAAGAACGGGCCTGACTGAAACCCTACTAGAGCCATCCTCCAAAGTAGCTTCTCTGATACTTGATTGTATAAGGGGACATTCAGTAACTCTTCTATAAAGATCATATTTCCCTGAATTTGGACAGATTTGGGGCTAAATGACCTCTCTGAAGCTTGGCTTCATTAGCTTTAAAATGGGTATTGGGATACTCTTTTTCATGGGCTTTACTGTCAGAATTAAATAAGCAGTATAAAGCACCTAGAAAGGCATGTGACACCATGTAGAACCCAATAAATGTTGTAACCCTTCTTCCGCCAACTCTGTTATCCTCCCTTCCACCTTGTTAATCCAGAAATCTAAGAAGGGCAATAATAACTGATACCTGTTCAAGTAAAATCTATGTCAGGTTTCTGTGTATAAGTGTCTTTGGCTTTAATAAGCTCATTTCCTGTAGTTCTTCACTCTCCCCATGCTATCGGAGCCTTCGTTTATGAATCTAAGTAATCTTAATCTTAGAGTTTCCTTTTAACCTCTGAGCAGTTTTGTTTAGCTGGGATATATTGCTTGAGAATCCTAATGCTTTTCTGTAGGATGACTGATCATCCCTAACAAACGTTTCGCCTTCTGCAGTACTGCCCATTCCATCCTTCTACTTCATTTTCTTTGCTCAGCTTCATAAGACACAGTGTCTATCACCTGGTGGTTGTATGCAGCCAGCCCTTTCTGAGTTTACTTTATTGTCTTGTTTTAGCATCGAGTCTATGAAAGACCATGTGACCTGGAAACACACATTTCTGAGATTTTTTTATCATAGTAATCCTTCTTTGTCAAACTGTAATTAAGTTAATGGTGACTCTGTGACTCCGCTTTACGTTTTCCAAATGTAATGGGTCCTAGGCATTTGAAGAACTCCATGTCATTTGATCCACTTGACAACGGGTTAGTCTTAGTCTTAACGAAAACCAGGTGCACAGAACTTGCACGGTAAACGTGGAAAGCTCCTTGTTCTAGGAGTTCTTTTCACACTAGGATTTATTTTCAGATTTTAAAGAACCCTTGTTAACCTTTATGGAATACATGAATATTCATAGACTTATATGAAATTGGAGACTTTAATCCTACATTTATTTATTTTATGTAAGATGGCAACAGAACTGAGCATCTACCTCTTGCAGATATTATTAAATGTGCATACACCAGCCTAATCCCTAAATCACCGTATGCTGAAGAAGTTTTCCAATTAGTCATTATGTTATTACAGAACACCTCATTATGCGCATAATCTCAGAGGAGATTTGACGTTGTAAACAAGCAAAACAAAACAGAATAGAATGGTGGTTCTCAGGAGCTGGGAGCTGACACAATCAGGGAGATGTTGTTTAAGAGTAGAAACATGCAACTGACAGGTAGGTAAGCCCTGGGGATCTACTGCATAGGGTAGTGATGATTACAGTAGTGCTGGGTTACAAACTTCAAAGCTGCGAAGAGGCTAGATCGTGATTATGTTCACAAAAAAGAAATAATTATGGAACATAATAGAGGTGTTAGCTAACACTTTGTTAATCATCTTGCAATATATATCAAATCGCCACTTAAACTTACGCAATGTCATGTCAATTATACCTCCATTAAAAAAGTAAACAAGAGGGGCGCCTGGGTGCCTCCGTCGGATGGGTGTCCTGCTTTGGCCCAGGTCATGATTTGATGGTTCGAGAATTCGAGCACCACGTCATGCTCTGTGCGGACAGCTCAGAGCCTGGAGCCTGCTTCAGATTCTCTGTCTCCCTCCATCTGCTCCTCCCCTGCTTTCTCTCTCTCTCTCTCTCTCTCAAAAATAAACTAACATTTAAAAAGAAAAAAGCAAACAAAAGACTACTTTTGAAGGCAGGAAACATGCCTGTGTGAGACTAATTATTATGATAACAAAAAACTTTTTTTACATTGTTACAAAGGGCTCTGACTTTGTTGTTTTATTTGGTCTTCAGGGCAGTCATCCCAGATAGATTAATGGGCTTGCTTAAGGTTATAGGTAGTAAGTGGCAGAGCTAAGGCATGATTCCAGGTCTTTTATTTCCAAGGCTAGTGTTTTGTTCTCTACACTACCTCATTATCTCTCTTCTGTTTACCCAGGAAAATTAGAAAACAAAACAGTATGATTAAGATAATGAGGAAGAGAAAAACCGAGAGAAAGGAGAGATCTGTGTGGGTGGGAAGCCTCCCTTGCAAGCAACAATAGTAACAGTTCAGGGATTCTGGACTCTAAGGTTGCAGCCTGCACCATGGATAGCCCCAGTTGATTTTTGCTGAGAGACAAAATGTTCTTTTGGAAAGGTGAGATAGGAAACCAGTGATTTGGTAGGATCAATGGATTGGTTTCCTGAGATCATCTTTGGCCCTTTATCTGGGATGTATATAGCATTGGCTGTTTTCCAGTTCTGAAGAGCAGTGATGAGGCTTTGAGGGATGTGGAACCTATTTTTGTAGGCTGCACTGCTACTGCATGTCTTGGTCAGATTTGAGGGGGCGGTTCCTGAGATCCTGAGGATTTACTGTACCTCGAGTGCAGGTTGTTCATCACGTTCGCCTCCCTGGCTTCTGTATCTTACTTTGCCATGCTGGCTTTTCTATCAAATATGTTTTGCCATCATCTTTACTCTAAAAGACTATGCATAACGATACTTGAGGGATAACCGAATTAATGTCATGTTTAGGGTAGGGAGTAATCTTATACTTTCATGTGGCCATAGTGATGGAGTACGTTTACTTCCCTAATCACATGATGCTCACTTATTGAAGTCTCTGTTGATCACTAAGGAATTAAACGAGACTGAATGGCCTCTGAAAAATGACTGACTTGCAGTGTTGAGAGGTTCATTTCCTGGAAAGTACAGGAAGTAATGCAGGTGCACTGTTCCTCTTGAACCAACTCTGACCAACCTCAAGGAACTGATAGGTGAAGCAGAAAGCAGCAGCACAGCCTCGGACTGACTTGTATGAGGTCAGCCACCAAATACCCTCTATACCTCCGAGGCCGTGCTTACCAGAGAGGGGCTTCAGGCTGCCTAGTGTGTTCCCAGAACACAAGGAAGGGAAATTCCAAAAGGGTTCCTGACCCAGAGGAATTACATCTGAAGGCAGTGAGACAGTTTGCAGGTGGGTTTGCTGGCCAGCTGAAAGTCATCTTTGTAAAATTGTGGAGAATGGCAAGTTGCCAGAGAGCTGGAAAGAGATTAATGTCCTCACTTCCCCCCAAAGAAGAAGGAAGGTAGAGTTCAGGAACTAATGACCACTGAACTTCATCTTAACCTTGACAAAGAACTGTAGGCTGCAGGATTCAAATGATGAGGTGAAACATTTTAAAGAGAAAGATGATCATAAGACTCAGCCAGGGTTCATGAAAGACAAATCATGCGTGGTTGTTCTGACTGCCTCTTGTGATGGGCTTCTCAGTGGAGCAGATCGTGAAATCCTATAGGCACGGCATATTTGGTTTTCAACAGGCCCCTGTTACAGTCTCTCAGGGTATTGTAGAGGAGCATGATGAATTGGGATTGGCTTGTAGTATACTGGGATGGATTCATAAACTTTTGAATGATCATATCTGTGAAGTGCTGACCTTACAATCCCCTGGCAACTTCCTTACTACGGGAAGTTTAGTTAATTCATTGAATAGTAAATGTAAAATTATGTCCCAAAAGCCCGTTGGTAAATTGTACTTTGGGAGATCAGAAGACATTTTTCTAGGGACACCATATTTTTCACGATGTCTCCCTTTTGAGCTTATTATGCATATATATATGCATCATAAATGTGGGTGATGTGACTCTTCTACAAGACCATAATCCTAATTCTAGAGTAAGAAGAGTTTCAAACTCTAATTTAGAAAACCAAAGGCCTAACCATCTCCCTCTGTAGCAGGGATAAGGGGCTGTGGGTGTTGGATGGTGGGGTGGATAGGGACTACCTTGTTTCCCATAGCATTGATCTTCTGAAAGGTTCAAAGTAAGAACGGGGGAGGGGGGAGGGGGGCGGCAGGTTACAGACTTTCTGTTGATAACACTCAGGGCTCCCAAGTTATTGTCCTTGACTGAATGGAAGAACACTGGAAACTACTGATGGTTTTTAAAGGAGCAACACCATTTTTTAAAAAAATTTTTGTTTATTTTGAGAGGCAGAGAGAGAGAATGAGCAGGAGAGGGGCAGAGAGAGGAAGGGAGGGAATCCAAAGCAGGCTCTGCACTGACAGTGAACTGTGAGGTCATAACCAGAGCCAAAATCAAAAGTCAGATGCTTATCCCACTGGGCCACCCAGGCATCCCAGGAGCAACACCACTGATCATGCTTGTATTTTAGGTCACTCTGGCTACTTGCTGGAGAGTGGATTGGGGAGGGAAGGACTTGAAATAGAGAAACAGACTATGATGGTAATCCATGAGAGAGAGAATGATGGTGGTGAGAAATAAAGCAGGGGTATTTGAGAGATACTTGGAAGGTAGAATTGATAAGACTGGCAATAAATTCAATGTGGGGAAAGAGGGCGAATAAGGAATCTAAATAGGATGACTTCTAATTTTTGACTTGGGCATTTAGATAGTGGCAGCATATATTGACCTGGAAGGCAGCATAAAGAAAATTTGGGGAAGATCAGTTTTGGCTCTAAACACTCAGAGGTGCCTGTGACAATGTCAAGTAGAGATGTCCAAGAAACCAATAAATGAGGTTGTAGGTTTAAGAGAGGTGTGGGCAAAAGATAAAACGGTGACTTTATTTTAGTCCTTTTACATCCATCAAGTGAGGCCACACCTTCCTATTCTATGGAGATTCTTTTTTAAAATTAGGTATAATCTATAACATAATATTCATTTCAGGTGTCCTATATAATTATTCATTATTTGTATATATTACAAAATGATCATAAGTCTAGTGAAAGTCCATCACCATTCATAGTTCTGGAATTAAAAAATTGTCTTTCTTGAGATGAGGACTTTTAAGATCAACTGTGTTAACTCTTAACTATGCAGTGTTGTACTATTGATTCAGGTCTCTTATAAGTAGCAAGTATTTTATAAGTATTTCATGAATAATCTGCACTTTTAATTGGCTTTGACTAGAGAAAATATGGTCTTAGAAATTGACTTTGTTGTTACATTCTGCAGCCCTGTAAGTCACATTTCCTGATGCATGAGTAATGAAAGAGAATAGTCCATACGTTTTTCAACTTCTTAACATTTTTGAAACCAATCCAGATCCTAGATGTGACATTTTAACATTGCTGTCTAGAATTTCCATGCCTGGTGTCTAGGCTCATTCTGTCCCTTTATTTACTTTGGCTCCAGTGTTTGGCTGCTTCTTTCAAGTTGTTTGTATTCAGTGTATAAAAGTGGACTCCCACAACGAAAGAAAGGATGGACAATGAGTCAGTCTGGAAGTGCTATTTTTGTTGTCATAGAGTAGGGTCAGTTCAGTAATAATAAGTGATTTTGCAAAGGCAAGGTCGAATACTCAGGTAGTGCTAATCTGTTTGCATGCCTGTGTGCATGCTTGCTCATACACTTTTGCCTTATTTTGATAATGCGGTAGAACCTTGGTTTGTGAGCATAATTCATTCTAGAAACATGCTTGTGATCCAAAGCATTCTTATATCAAAGTGAATTTCAAGAACCAGTGGCTCAGCCATGATCATGTGACATTCAGCACCACATCCTACTCCTATTGCAAGACATCATTCGTTTTATCAAGTTAAGTTTTATTAGAAATGTTTGCTTATCTTGCAGAACGCTCGCAGAACAAGTTACTTGCAATCCAAGGTTTCACTGTATTCTGTTGTTAGATAGCACTGTAAGAAAGCTGTAATACAGTTTTAATGGAATGTCATACGAACAAATGCAGTCTGAACTGTGCAGTTCTAAGTTAGAATGAGATCTGTATTAATTTATTTGTGACTCTGCATGTTAAAAGTGTGGAAAGCTTTATTGAGCTCAGGGTGAGCATTGCAAAATGAAATGGATGGAATCAAGAGCATTTCCCTCCTTATTTGTCTGCCTTAGATTAAGATGCTTTAAGTTATTGACTGCTGTAAAATTAAGCCCAAATCATGATGTGGTGCGTAGTTCTAGCATTTAAATGGTTTAAATTGTTTCTCTTAAGGTTTTGCTTGTCCATGCTATACTAGGTGTCTTTTCACTGGAACTTATGGTAGACTTGCCAGAGGTGCTCAAATGGGGCATAGAACTCAAACTTTTCTTTTTGAAGTAACAGTCTTCTAGTAGGAGTTTAATAATTGCTGAATGAAATCAGTGAACCCTCAGATGATTGTTTTCTATATAAAAGCTATGCTAGCAAATAGTAAAAACAAACATACTCCTAGTTCTTCAGTGGTTTCTAGCACTACACTTAATTCGTGTTAATAGAAACAGGTTAAGGGGCACTTGAGTGGCTCAGTCGATTAAGCGTGTGACTTAGGCGCAAGTTGTGATCTCACAGTTTGTGAATTTGAGCCCCACATTGGGCTCTGCAGTGATGGTACGGAGCCTCCTTGGGATTCTCTCTCTCTGCCCCATCCCAGCTTGGTCATGCACAGGCACGCTCTCTCTTTCTCTCTCTCAAAAAAAAAAAAAAAAAAAAAACTTTAGACACAGGTTAAAAGGATGGTCTTTGGAGTTAGACTTACTGGATTCAAATATGAGCCATCAGTTTCCAACAGTGTGGCCTTGGACAGTCTGTTTTAATTTCTTTGAGACTTGGTTCTTTTGTCTGTGAAATGGTTAGCTTGGATGGCTTTTGTGAGGTTTAAATAAGATAATACACATAAAGCCTTTAGTGCTTTTGTGCAGTAAGTGTTTGGTAAAAAGTAGCTATTATTTTATCTGCCTCTAAAATCTGTACCCTACCTTCAAATTATACTTGCTGGAATGAGCAATGGGGGTTGTATGGAAGCCAATTTGACAATAAACTTTATATATATATATATATATATATATATATATATATATGTGTGTGTGTGTGTGTAGTGTGTGTGTGTGTGTGTGTATACACACACACACACTACACACACACACATACATATACATACATATGTATATCCCTGTAGACTTGTGTAGCCTCTAGATTGGTTTTTATAATATTGATTTAATGCCATTTTTGAACATTTTATCAGAATTTTTTTTTCTCCTTTCTGTTACCAGCTCCTGTGGTTTCTCAAGGTCATGAGTCCTATCTTCTGCTTCAGTGAACCCTCACTTCTTGCTGAAGTTGTCAGTTCCTTAACTAGACCTTGATACATCTTTGATTCTTTGGAATATTTCCTTTTGTAGGGGATGCTGTCTAAAACCTCCCTCTCTTCTTCTCTCCCCTCTACAGCAAGAGTTCACTGAATTCATTCATAGACCCATTAGGTTCCTTTTTTGAGTTACCTTGCAGAAAGTAAATTAAGGCATGGAATTCCGATCATACATGTTCACACCAGAGCTGCTTTTACTCCTTTGGGCTCATTTGAAAGGTTATCTTAAAGAGTCTGTCCCTTTTTGAAGATGGACTATTCCTATTTTTAGCCACATTCAACTTTATTCATGTTTTCTTTCTTTTTTTTTTTCTCTCTCTTTGTGGGTTTTTTCCCCTTATGCAACACTCTTCAGATGTGGATGAATGCCTGGAACCACAGATCTGCACAAATGGGACTTGCTCGAACCTCGAGGGCTCCTACGTGTGTTCATGCCACAAGGGCTACACCCCGACCCCAGACCACAAGCACTGTAAAGGTAAGTACGCTGATTGAATCTCTCGCTTTTATTTAAACTGCATTTAAGAGTCTGTTAGAGTCACTAGCTGAGAAAAGGGAACCAAAAAAAAAAAAGAACCATGCAACCTATCATGTATTTTGAGTGAACTGCTTGGAGCACATTTTTGTTGGCATTTTTGAAAGTGACTCCTTACTATGGTTACCTACACACTGTACCTATTTACATAAAGGAAGACAACATAGTGTTAGAGAGCATCTGTAAACCGCAGTCTATTTATTTCATTTCTTCTGGTTATAAAAACTACACACAACTGCACACCTCTGTGAATGTACTAAAAACCCTTGAACTGTACACTTCAGATGAATTATGTAGTGGTGAATTATATCTCAGTAAAATTGCTATTAAAAATATTCGTTGTAGAAAATCTAGCAAACACAGAAAAGTAAAAAAAAAAATTTCTCAGTCTCATTCATGCATAGTCCTAACTCACAGATATTTTCTGTCACTTTATTTTGAATGTGTAATTTTGTATCTGGCCTTTTGTCACTTAATAAATAGTATATCTTGAGAGTTTTACAAATCATTAATAGCTCTTTCTAAACACTGTTTTTTAAAAGCTGCCTATTTCAGCATTTTCTCTTTCTTTAATTTTTATTATTATTATTATTTAGACAGAGATAAACAGAGCATGAGTGGGGGAGGGGCAGAGGGAGACACAGAATCCGAAGACAGGCTCCAGGCTCTGAGCTGTCATCACTGAGCCGGATGCAGGGCTCAAACCCACGAACCGTGAGATCATGACCTGAGCTGAAGTCAGACGCTTAACTGACTGAGCCACTCAGGCACCCCTATTTTAGCTTTTTCTTGCTGTTCATATATTGAAGAACCACAATTTTTTTTCCAACTTCTCATTATGTAAAAGAAAAAATAAACCTAATCTTTTATTTAAAAAAATAAAACTTGGTCTGAATTTTAGAATCATTTCTTTATAAAAGTGGAATAATTGGGTAAAATATTTTTAATGATTTTTATTATTTTGATAGAACACTAATTTCTAATTTTAAAAATGTGTTTCTTTTAATTCTAAAAGATGGAATAATTATTATATATGCTTATTTCTGTTACTTCCTTGGAGGCTTCTGATTATTGCAACATTTATTTTGTATTACAACATATATTTTATACAACATTTGTATTTTTTCTTGTGTAACTTTATGTTAGCATCTGTTCCCGTTTATCAAGTTTTAAATCACTATACATGAACACTCTATATAAAGTACATGTGTAAACCTATGTACCTGTGTCTGTGTTTTACAAGTACACTTTTTCTAGCATATTATTGTAATTTGTCCAAAGTTTCTCTACTTTGCTCTTCATAATTCTTTTTTTTAAGTTTAATTTTTCTCTGTGGTCACATCTGTGGATTGTTTCCTTTCTGCTTCTATTACTTTATACCTAAAAGCATGCTCTTTCAAGGGGAGGAGGGGAGGAAATGAGTGAGGGTTTTCTTCTTTCACAAGTATCTGAGAGTGAAGGGTGTAAAGTGGGGATTAACTTCTCCCTTTGGTAGGTGAGTAGTGAACAGACACCTTAGTCTCTTAGAAGAATTGTAGCCTCTCCCACTCACAGGAGCAAATCCACAGACCTCTGGATTAGGTGCCCAAGTCCTTGCGCCCAGCGGAACACCAGCCCCTCCCAGTGGAGCATGAAAGGGGGCTGCTCTTCCTTCCTCCAGATCCGTTTCCTGCCAGCCCACGTCCACAGCCTTCCTACCAAGTTCTTCTGATGATTTGCTCTTCAGCCTTGGATACATGAAACTCAAGATTCCGGATCTCCTATCATCTCTCAGATTCGGGGATTGAATTTTTTAGAGGGCTAATGCTCTGAGGCAACACATGTTGGGTGAATGGCTCATTACCGCTTTCGTACGCTTGGCTGTTGTCATCCCAGCCGTGCCTGCCCCTCTCTAGTAAGTCTCCCCAGCCCCCCAGAATACCCACCATCAGTTGATGGCAGCCCTAGAAACACTCATTTTCTGCTCCGTGTGGCGCTCTACTGGGCTGCTGCAGAAGCTTCTTTTCATCCTTTCCTCTCAGATATATCAGGGAACCCACACGTTCCCTGCAGATGCTACAGAGAGGTTTTAATCTCTCAAAGAACTTGTATTGGTTAGAGAAGATGCAAACCTACTACTATAATTATAGATGATAAAGGACCACATGATGCAGTTGACATTATCAGTGATGTATTAAAAAACAACAACCACCTGTGAAATACAAAGGAAGTCTGGAGTTGAGTTTATAAAGGAGAAGTGCAGCATATCAGACCCACATTCAGTCACTCCGAAGCCATGTGGGCTCGGATAAGTGTTCTTATTTTGATAAGCCTTCTTTACTCATCTGCCAAAAGGCAATCATAATGGTACCTACTCAGGTGGATGTGAGGATTGCATGAGGTAATATGGAAACAGAGCTTATACGGGGAGAACGAGACTGTGCCAAGGCAGAGCATAACATGTAGTTGACATTATCGTGCACCACATTAGAGGTATGTCCAAGGCTCTGTTAAAGTCCAGAAGTGTGGGGCTAATCCTGTATGCGCACTTCTGGGAAAGCTTCACAGAGATACTGCTGTTCAGCCTTGGTATGAAAATTTTGAATTCGGAGAGGGGCAGAACTTAGGAGGCAGAGAAAGCAGCACATGTCACATGTGAACAGTTGGATGTGAGAAAGGGCTATTATCTCCACTTGCCATTTAACCTTGTCCCCTACTCTGATTTTCCTTTGCATTATGGTGTGGGATAGGTTCAGGCAAGATCCCCATCTTCTGCTCTAGAAACTTGCATATGCGCTGATTATTTCCTTACTACCAGTTGAAGCCTATACCATTTTTATAATAATAAGTTGTATAACATTTTTTTTCTCTAATCATTTCATAGTCTTTCTCAAACCACATCAGCTCAAAGATGTCAAATTCTTCCCAGATCTTAAATCTCTCCCTTTTCCTGGGTGTCTGTGGGGCTCAGTCAGTTACGCATCTGACTTAGGCTCAGGTCATGATCTCGTGATTCGTGGGTTTGAGCTCCATGTCAGGCTCTGTGCTGACAGCTTGAAGCCAAGAGCCTGCTTCGGATTCTGTGTCTCCGTCTCTCTGCGCCCCTCCCCTGCTTGTGCTTTTTGTGTTTCTGTCTCTGTCTCTCTTTCTCTCTCTCTCTTTCAAAAATAAATAAATAGTAAAATTTTTAAAAAATATCTGTCCCATTTCCAGTGTTCCAGTGACAGCCAATTTCACCTTAGTGCTAAATACTGACTTTGTTTTCACCTTGCTCAATGTACTGAAAACTTTTTTTCAGGTTGTAAACATAACATCTGGTATATTAAATCAGTATTTGTTTCTTTGTACCTTTTTTTTTATCTGTGTCTTCGTTATCTCTTTATACATTTTAGCACCGTATGTCGTATATTTATAAATACCTAGGGATAGTCTTTATTTTAACTCTGGACTGAATTTGTCATGTTTAAAAAGTTTCTTAAAGAAATCATGCTGGGGAAAATGATACTTTCTATTTATCTTTTGGCACAAAAGAGGGAAGACTTTTTTCCTGCATGCCTATTTTATTAGAAAGTGTTCCTTTGACATAGGAATTTTGTCCCTCATCAGAAAATAAAAAGGCTTTGTTATCTATAGACTTAAACTACCCCTGTTCCCCCTTGGTCATCTAAAAGACCAAAGATCACCTTATTCAAGATAACTGGGTTACCTCAGGTTGTTCCAAATGTGTGTGTCATTACTTATAATGAATTACTTCTGACAGTATTCCCGACATAAATGAGTAACTTATGTAAGATGTCTGGCATACCCTGACAGTCCTTGGAATGGACGGTATATTCTTGGTGCAGACATCTTCACATGGGAATGCTTAATTTGTCATCTTCTTTGAGAAATTCCGAAAGAGTCCAAGGCACTAAAAATGTTGTCAGACATTATGTGAGATCCAACCAGCTACATGAGCTGTTGTTGGTCTTAAGTTCCTGAACTGACGTCTCAAGTATTTAATCGAATGTGCTGAAAGAAAATACGGTGTAGCCTGTTCTTTGCTGTCGACCACTCCTAAAGCTAATAGACTTTGAGCATTTGGAAAGGTAGAAGATAATTCTTCAGATGAAATTCGGCTCGCTTATTTCATTTCTCTGTTGGCAGTCAGGACTTACTGTGTTGTGATCCCTTTTACTTGTAAATAAGTGAAACAAAAGTTGCTAGTACACAAAGTTAACTTGTATGAAAAAATTAAAAACAAATTCACCAGCTCTAGTTACAATGATAGTTATATGAGCTATTTCAGGAAACATGGGGGAGGGGGGGGCTCCTGGGTGGCTCAGTCTGTTAAGTGTCCGGCTTCGGCTCAGATCGTGATCTCGTTGTTTGTGGGTTCAAACCTCGTGTTGGGCTCTGTGCTGAAAGCTAGCTCAGAGCCTCGAGCCTGTCTTCAGATTCTGTGTCTCCCTCTCTTTCTGTCCCTCTCCTGCTCACGCTGTCTCTCTCTCTCTCTCTCAAAAATAAAACATTAAAAAAATTAAAAGAAAAAAAGGAAACATGGGATAATCTGACTCCTTGCTTCTGTCAGGATACAATTCAAAAGATTAATGCCACACGAGAGGATAAGAAATACAACTATGATCAGGAAACAGATCATTGTCAGTAGTACTCGGGGAAGGATTACAACAAATGAAGTTCTCCTGGCAAAAACTTTCAGATGTGTTTTAAATAATATGGTATTCTTAGGGGCACTTGGGTGGCTCAGTTGCTTAAGTGTCTGACTTTGGCTCAAGTAATGATTTCTTGCAGTCCATGGGTTCAATCCCAGCGTCGGACTCTGTGCTGACAACTCAGAGCCTGCCTTGGATTCTGTGTCTCCCTCTCTCTCTGCGCCTCCCCCACTTGTGTGTACACACTCCCTCTTTCTCCTCTCTCTCTCAAAAATAAACATTTAAAAATTTTTAAAAATTAAAATATTTTTAGAAGAAAACAGTAGACATTGACCTTTAGGACATGGTTTTGTAGCTTGATTTGTAATCTCAGGGTACAGCTACAATAGAGACCTAATTTAAAACAATTGTCATTGTTTATATTTACAGATATTGATGAGTGTCAGCAGGGGAATCTGTGCATACATGGGCAGTGCAAAA
This sequence comes from Hyaena hyaena, assembly GCF_003009895.1. NCBI lineage: Eukaryota > Metazoa > Chordata > Mammalia > Carnivora > Hyaenidae > Hyaena > Hyaena hyaena. The sequence continues at coordinate 1,458,277 of NW_024080998.1, forward strand.
ACACGGAGGGCTCCTTCCGGTGCACCTGTGGGCAGGGCTACCAGCTGTCAGCAACGAAAGACCAATGTGAAGGTAGGAAGCTGCATGTCCTGCTGTGATTTTAGTTGAAGGCACCTGCCCTGAAAAAATGTCCTCAGTGAAGTGAGTGTGTCTTTGAGAGATGACCTGGATGATTGCTTGATGGTGCCAGAAAGCAAGAGAGCTCAGCTTAAGTCAGAAAACGCAATAGCACAGGATGGAAAAGGGTTAAGTTTGAAAAATCCAGTCTTTGTGAGCATTGGCTGAGCATTACTATCAGGAAAAAAGATTATTACTCTCTGTGTAATTCCTTACTGCAGAAAATCAGTTCTATTTAGTTTATTTGAAAGTTTTGCCTACTAGAATTTCAGCAATCAGAGTATTACCATATCAGCCCGGTATTATGCCGTGGAATGTTAATGACCTTAGTTTTTGTGTGTAGTCAGCTTTTCACAATTTTTCCTTTTCAGAAAGATTTTACCGAACAAGACTTTTCAACAAGATTACAATAAATAGCATCCCCCTCATATCACTGATAAAGTTTGTGAAATTTGTCCTGTTCCTAGTGATAGTATTTTGGACCTTGCTGGGGTTGACCTTAGACTTAAAAAAAAAAAAAATACATATCTCATTGAACCTCTCACAGAATTACTTCACTTCTCAATAAGTATATGCTTCCTGAACTTGAAAATATTTATGGTATCACCTGTGACAAGCACAAGTGTCTTGAGTTCTTGAAAAGAAAGGTCATTTGAATGTCATTTAAGAATGGACTACACACTCTACAAGGCCGACTTTTTTTTTTTTTTAATTTTTTTTTAATGTTTTATTTATTTCTGAGAAAGAGACAGGCAGCGTGAGCAGGGGAGGGTCAGAGAGAGAGGGAGACACAGAATCGGAAGCAGGCACCAGGCTCCGAGCTGTCAGCACAGAGCCCGTCGCGGGGCTCGAACCCATGAACCGGGAGATCATGACCTGAGCCGAAGTCGGACACTTAACCGACTGAGCCACCCAGGTGCCCCCAAGGCCAACTTTTTTATTATAAGGAAACAAATCCTATCCATGTCTGTATGTAAACTTTGAATATTTAATAAGTACCAACATCTCCTGAGATGCTGTTATAAAAGACAATATATGATGGTCCTAGAAAGAGATCTACCAATATTATCAGAACCGTCCCCAATTTTCCCCTTCTTAAACATGGAAAGACACTACAATTCCCCTTCTAGAAGTGAAGAACACATACAATCACACCCATTTGCACAGATAAATTAAGTAACTTGTTCTGGACAAGTCTGTCTCAAAGCGTTTATACTTTGTGTCTCCTGACCTTAAGTATTAATTAGCTGAGCATTTATCAAATGGCCTATATCATGCATAGAGAACCACAAATGGTTATATAATAAGAGAAGTCTCCAAATGATATATTAAGACCATCATATTCATCATCCCTTCTTTTGAAGAGCCTGTGATGTCAAGACCCAAAATAAGTCTGAGACATGCAAAACCACCCACCAGATTATCAATGGGGGAAAACCAGTGTTAGGTGCCAAATGCCAAAATAAGCAAAATTACGCTTTAAGAGTCGTGAGGTGTCCCTGTGGAAACTGATGTTTGTGTTAACTCTTCTGGAATCACATTGCCAGACGTAGATAGGGTGCTCAGATGTGAAGAACAAAGTCTGTCAGCAACAACATGAATTAATGCCCATTCACTGTAAAACACTAGATCATCTGTGTAATGAAGGATGTGGTGAACATAGTCCCTGCCCTCAAGAAACTTAAAATCTGATGCTAAAAGTAAAATAATTGAATACGTGTAAAGTATTGTTGTGTCTTCTATGGTGTGGATATGACACATGAGTGTGCTTGAATCTGAGCTCAGGGTTGAGGTTACATATCGTCTGTAAGCTGAGGATATGTGGGTTAAGGAAGAGAGAGATTCAGCAGCAATGTAGGTATCAAGTTGGCTGAGAGGAAGGAAGGACCATTAGATTTGGCCAGAAAATCATTCAGAGAGAGAGAAGGAGAGAGAGAGGGAGGGGCAGGGGAGAGAGGGAGGGAGGGAGGGAGGGAGAAGGGAAGCCTAATTGCTAGGGGGTTGATGGGTATATCCATGAAAAAGAAATGCAGACATTTATTGACTTGACATTTCAGCAAACTTCTCCTGTAAAGGGCCAGGTAGTACATGAATATGTGATGCTATTTTCCAATAAAACTTTATTTACAGTAATAGGCAGTGGGCTGTAGTTTGCTGACCTCTGCTTTAGATTACTATAGGCATAAGTGCTTTTGAACTCAGAGTGTCATATGTACAGGAGATTCAGGAAGCTTCTTTCAGATTTACAGATCACAGCAAAGTATTTGCCACCCATCAGTGAACATTGGGATTAATATGTACAGATTCTTAGCTCATTGGTTAAGATTTTAAGTTCATCTGGATTTTTTCCTACTGGGGGATTCATGACCTTTTATTAGAGATCAGTTTAATGAAGAGTCTAAATTAATTAAAAACTAGGGAGTTTATAGACCTTCTTTATATGCATTATTAAAAATATTTTTTAAAGTCCCCATTTCTGCAGTTTATTTTTACTCTCTTGTTCCTAGATATTGATGAATGTCAGCACCATCATCTTTGCAGTAACGGACAATGCAGGAACACAGAGGGCTCCTTCCTCTGTGTTTGTGACCAGGGTTACAGAGCCTCCACGCTTGGGGACCACTGTGAAGGTGAGAACTGCTCTTGACTACAGAGTCCCAGAGAAATCTGGACGTCATCCTGGCTTCCATCCTTGAATCCAACCTTTTCACTTCATAGTTGAAGACATTAGGTCCCTGGAAAAATATTTTCCTCGTGGTCACACAGATAATGAAAAGAAGCTGGTAGAATGCAGACTTTCCTTGTACTGCTTAGAGCTGTTTTCTAGAAGAAGAATACCAGTTAAATGAGTAAAGAATTGAATTAGTTTTAGCTTCTCTCAGCTTGAGATGGTTTACTCTGGGTATGTAGTTCTGAACGGTAACACCTTGTTTGTGTGGGACCAGCAGCCAAGTAAGTCAACACAAATTAATTTTCCAGATTCCTGACAAGTGTTTGAGGGCTACACTTTACTTCAGTTTTGAGCTTTTTTGCCTAGATAGGTCTAAAAGATACCCCAGGTATACAACGTGGTATAATTGTGAACCACCCTCACTATACCACTGCCTGTCCCATGCCTCAGAACCCCAGGGATGGTCAGGGCTGTGGGGCTGGTCTGTTACCAGCATGTCACGTGCGAATTGTCTGTGCTCACTGTTGACCCAACTAATCATTTTTTCCCCAATTCATCCTCTGCTGTACTATATGCAAACCCTGTCGGTTGTCAAACCAGGAATGTCTAACGGAGAGTTAGAGTCTGTGAGTGAGGGTCTGAACCCCACCGTGGAGAGAAGCACATGAGGTTTTTAGTGAGTGAGGCCCTGATAGCTTTCTCACTTGTCAGTCCCTGTTGGTTGGGAAAGATCCATTGTACTTTATAGCCTCTTGTTTTACTGACCAAAGAACTTGGTACCAGCAGGGACAACATTTCCGGAGGGCAGTTGGGGGCTGGTTCTGAGGCTGTAAGATGGCATTAGCACTGAGTCAGCAAATCATCTCGGATTTGACAGTAAGACATTAGTGCTCTTTAAAGAGCTGATAACTCCAGTGAAAAGTTGTAATGAACATACCTCTTGAAAAATAGGCAAACAAGTGATAAACCAAAGAAATGAAATTTGATGGAAAAATCGGGTAGTGGGAACTCTATCACACATGGGTAATCTGTGATTCAGCATGGTGGCTTTCCAAGGTGGGAGAGGTGGGCATGTAGCTGGGAGCCAGTCATGGAGAACCCATTCCAGAAGTACACAGGTGACAAAGCACATGCTGAGGCACTGAAAACCTAAACTGACTTCCAGCCTGTCTTCTGCCTGAATCTCTGACCTGGCTGGGAGGGTGACCAGACCATTGACTGGTCCTCAGGAGAGGGCATGTTCCTCTTTTTTGGCTGTTTTCATGTGTAACCATCTCATCAGAAGTCCAGGACTTTTACTCTATCGACGTCAGTTGCATGAAAAGCCAAACAAAAACTTCTTAGCCAATTTGCTCATCATTGTTAATATATATTCAATAAGAAAGTTTCATGTGGAGTATATAATCAGTCCTTTTTCTCTTAAAGTCAGGGCTCGTTTCCCTAATGTTCTAGGTTATAAATAGGACTGGAGTCCATTCAGCCAATGCGGTGCTCCCTTTGAAACTATAATAGCACTTCAGCCTGCTAATCCCCAACTAGTAGTGTTTCCAACCCTCCCTGGTGTTATGTAGCTGTAATTAACTGAGCTGTTACTGTTCACACGCCTCTCACAGCTGTGGGAGGAAGAACCATCTTTCTTTTTGGCTTTTCTATTTACATGTGTAACTTTCCTCTAATAACTCTGGCAAAGGCCTTGTTTTCTTGCAGTGTTACCCTACATTTCTGCTGGCCTTCTTGCAGTCAGATTCCCAAGTACTGTGCTAATTTCTGTGTGTTACTTACTCCAGCATGCTCGGCATCTACTCTGTCTGTGCAGGGTGGCCTCAGATGTCCTGGTTATTAGAGGCCTTGGCATATCAGCCATCAAAGGCTCTGCCTCTGACTTGTTCCCCTTCTAGATATAATCTCTACTTCCACACCTACTTCAGTGTCCTCCTCAGCCCCTCACTGTGGTTTCTCCATGCTAGTCCTTTGCAAAGCCTGAGAAAGATTTACAATTCACTCTTTCTGTAGTCCTTCTCTGTTGGTCTTTTCTTGGTGGACTAATCAGAAAAGGTGAGAAGAGGGGCTAGTATTTGTTTCCTTATGACCCTTCTTTCCAAGTCAGAATCACTCATTCTTTCATGTATGCATTCATTCAACCAATACCCAAGTGCCAAGTATGTGCCAGGTACTGACCTCGGTATAGGATGTACAGCAATAAAACCAAATAGGCACTTCCTGCCTTTGTGGAGCTAACATTCTAGTGAGGGAGATCACAATGCACATGATAAATAAGTAAAACATATAGTTTGTTAAGTGGCAATAAACACTATAGAGGAAAATAAAGGGGGACATTTGGGGGGTGTGGAGGGCAGAGAGTGATCTTACAGAGGCAAGCAGAAGCCTCCTCAAAGTAATGGCATTTGATTATAGGAAGACCATTCCATTGAAAGGAATAGCAGATGCAAAGGCACTGAGAAATGAACTTTGTGGAAGAGATGAAGAGTTTAACTTGGGCACTGTAAGTTTGAGATGCCTATAATGAGTATCCGAATGAAGATCTCTGAAAGGCAGTTAGAGCTGTGCATGTGGAATTCAGGGATGAGTCCTGGGTTTGGAGTCATTAACATGTGTAGAGACAATGTGTAAGCCACAACATTGGAAGAGATCACGAAGGGAGTGAGTATGGCTGGAAGAGAGAAGGGGTCCAAAATGGAGTCCTGACCCCTCATTTATAAGTGAGGAGGGGGATAGCAATAAGCAAAGGAGACTGGGAACAAGTAGCAAGAGAGGAAGGGGGAAAATCAAAACCCAAGAGAAGAAAACATTTCAGAGATTAGAGAGTCATGAAATGTGTCAAACATCACTGCTGGGGAAGATGAAGACCAGATTTGACCATGGGATTTAACAGCACAGATAGCCCTGGAGACTTTGACCAATGCAAAGGGTTTAGGATTTAGGAGAGAAGGAGTAACCAAGATTAACTGTTGTTTCCCTACAGCCTGTTGCCCAGACCCTGGAAGGGCTCTATCTTTCCTGCCATCCTAGGGGGCGGTGCCCCACCATCCTGTTTTGGGCTTTCTTAACATTCAATCTACTTTTTTTTTTTTTTAAACACAGAAGTCTTTTAAAAAAATTTAGATTAAATCAGACTCGAATTCACTGAATTTTCAAATCTATAGTTATTTACAAACACAGGATAATGTTTCTTTTCCTCACATATGTCATTTCTCTTAGATTTTGAAAAATGAACATGAAATTATTTTTAAAGTAGTGTGAACAAAGCTGATCTGTTTCCATTACACTAAGGCAAACACCTAGGATACGGAGTATTTCTCTTGTTGATGAAATGCATGTTCTCAGGACTCTCCTTCATCTTTTTGGTATTGAGGTTTTTTCATATAATGCTGGTCAAATAGGCCTTTCATTGGGTGTCTCAGTTTCCTACAGAACAAAGAAAGGTAAATCTCAAAAACAACCAACTCAGCACTTATTAGAATAGCTGTAGACCTGTTATAATAAATGTGGAAACCAGGAGCTCTCACGCCTGCCTGTGGGAATGTAAAGTGGTGCAACCACTTTAGGAGACCATTTTATCACAAGTAAACTTACTATGTGACACAGCTACTCTACCCCTAGGAATTTACTCAAGGAAAAATGAAAGCTTCTGGTTACACATAGGTGTATACATGAATGTTTATCCAAACTTTATTCATAATAGCCACAGTGTAAACAATCCAAGTGAATGGGTCAACAAATTGTGGCACCTTCATAAGGTAGAATACTAAGCAATAAAGAAGAGAGAGCTGTTGGTACACACAATAACTTAGATCAATCTCAGAAACACTATGCTGATCAGAGGAAGCCAAAGAGAAAAAATGGCACAAGGAAAGGAAACTTTTAGAGTGATGGAAATGCCTACACCTTTTTTTTTTCTTTTATGGCTGGTCCAACTGATTCATTTAATGCATGTTTTATGGCAGAGATTCATACATAGTAGACTGGGGTTTATCCCCATTTGTCAAAATCATTATTGAAAATAAGAGAGTTTGGGGTTTACAACTTATTTTCATAGAATTTATATCTAAAAGCCTATTCTCAATTAACTTCATTTCCACTTTCAGAAATGTTGATATAGCAGGGGTCAGTTAGCTGAACAGAACTTTCTGTGGCATATTCACACTTCAAGAGAGACACTTATTTCTGCATCCTCTTATCTGTCTCGTGCATAATTTTCTCTTAATGTCTCTTCCATGGCAATTATACCACCCAAGGCACTAGGTTAATTAGGAATGGAAATTTTAAGATCAGACTGGAAAAAGAGTCAAAGGGAAATGTTACAAGCCTTATGTTTATAACTAAGGAATAGTTTGTAACTAAAGAGATTGTCGCAGAGATCTTTCACAATTCCTTAAAAAATGATTGCATTTGCAATGATTAAAGAATCCACCAGTGATCCCAGCAGATGTAAACTGATAGAGAAATCCCTGTACCTTGATTGTGATCGTGGTCACAAGAATGTATCTACATTTGTCAAAACCCGTTGAACTGGGTTCTTAGTATTAGATGCGTGTGTTGTCTATAAATTATACTTCAGGGAAGTTGGGAAAACACACTAAAAAAGTAATAACCCACTTCAGTTGTGACAAAGTCACGTCAGCTGGGTTTTATGTTTTAGGATCAGGATTCAGTAACATTTTGATCTAGGGGAAGCCTAAAATAAGTATAACTTGTTTTTCTTTTGGTGGAATGAAATTAGAAGGTGCTTTCTCATTTCTCTTTTACTTGCCTCATGAACGGTACAGGAGCCAGTTAGTACATGGATTGGGTTCTATGAGGAAAATTTGAGCTGGTGTGCCAACATTCTGAACGAGACAGCGAGGAGATTCAGACTGCACCAGTCTCCGTGTTCACTTCTTCCTGGAACTTCTCATGCATTTTCACAGCAATCATAATTATTTGCAAGAAATGCCATCCTACGCCAAAATTCTGAGAAAACAAAGATGGTTTTGTTCCTTAGCTTTCTGCAGTGCTAATAATTGAAATCCTGCACAGACAACAGAAGAGGGAGTCATGGACTGTGTTAGGGATAATGAGCTCTGACTGGAAGTAACTGTGGTAATAAACAGCCCTCGTGCAAGATCTGCCCAGCATTCATGCCGTGAGGGGGGTCATTAATTGTCTCACACGCTCACAGTCAGAACTCATTATTGGTAACGTAAACCATGTTTAGTTGCACATATGCTATAAATATATGCATTTAAAAAATCCAGTCAACCTCAAACCTGTTGGTGATAGCTGCTGAGTAAGTGGCTTCAATGAAACTTTTGATCTTGCTGATTCCCTTTCCCTCCAAAATCCCCTCCTCCCCCCATCCCCAGCTTTCCACCCTGCTGTCCAGGCCTCAAGTAAATCCCTTCTGTTACGTGAAGCCACCTTTGATTTTTATGATACCTTGTCTCAAAATCCCTGTGACGCATGAAGTTGGTACCATTCTTTTGACCAGTGATTATGTATTTTGACAGCTCTTAGCTTAAATTTTTTTGAACGTATAAAGCAATATGATATTTCATGTTCATTTTTATTAATATAATTTGGGTGTCTTTGAACAGTCTTTTCCCTTTGTGAGAAGGAATCATGCCAAATACTTGAGAATTGTTCTTGTAATACATCATACAGGATCTTGTATAAATAAATGCTCAGGAAATTCTAAATACATATTTAAAGGCTCTTTTTTATTCCCTTTTATTACCAAGAACGTAACCAAGTAAATTGTTGAGTACAGAATTTTGACTTTTCCTCTTCCAAATGTCATTTGATGTTGAAACTTTAATTTACATATCATTCAAAGCCAAAATCTTTTCAAAATATTTTGTTTTGAAAAACTCTGGAAGTTAAAAAGCTGTCCTCCATTAAAAATCATGTGACAGCTGTAAAATAATGTTCGTTTTTGTGATTTTTGTGTGTAAGGGTAACGCTTAGTTTTTAAATATAGTTTATTCCACCTTTAAAATTTTTTTAATTGACATACAGATATCAATGAATGCTTGGAGGACAACAGCGTTTGCCAGGGAGGAGACTGCATTAATACGGAAGGGTCCTATGATTGTACTTGTCCCGATGGATTCCAGCTAAATGACAATAAAGGATGTCAAGGTACTTCCCTGTTGATTAAGTCCTAATTTGCATAGTTGTTCAGTTCTGTGATGCTTCATGATGATAGTCTGTGGTTTTACCCATTTATATAGAAAGGAGCTGTGCCGGTTTATGGTATTAAAATATCTTTCTTGGGTTTGCATCAAGGATGGGAAGTTCTCTCTTTGCACAGCACCATGGTAACTGAAAACCCTGCCTTTTGGAGCTGTGTACTGGTTTTGCATGCTCCCATGGTAACTGAGATCACTTGTACTTTGCTGTTCCTTCCGTGAGCCCGTCTTGGTGCTATATTATAAATTCGGGCTTTTTTATGTCCTTCATGGGTATATTTCATTTTGTCTCATTGCTGGTACTTATCCATCCTTTCCTTGATCCCTGTTTTATCCACTGTCCAGCTTTTCCTCTTCCTAAAAAAACCTCATTAATGATTGGGTCAAAATTATAAAGGTATAGAAGATAGGATTTCTATTTCTTTCAAGGGCTATCACAGTTCAGCTCCCAAACACAGGTGTAGAGGACACAAGGCACTAATAAGAACACTGTGCCATGGGACGTCTGAGTGGCTAAGTCGGTTGAGCGTCCGACTTCAGCTCAGGTCATGATCTCACAGCTTAATGAGTTTGAGCCCCACAATGGGCATCGGGCTCTGTGCTGACAGCTCAGAGCCTGGAACCTGCTTCTCATTCTGTGTCTTCCTCTCTCTCTGCCCCTCCCCTGCTTGCACTCAGTCTCTCTCTTTCTCTCTCTCTTTCTCTCTCTCTCTCTCTCTCTCTCTCAAAAATAAATAAACATTTAAAAAAAAAAAAGGAACACTGCACCAATCACAAGAGCTTTATTTGAACACCTACTATGCGCAAATTACTCTAGGTCCCTCAAGGATTTATGGAGAATTTAAGAGGCAGCTGTTTTTAATATCCATTTTGTGCTTGAGTAACTGAGGCTCAGAGACGTTAATTAGCATGCTCCTCCTTAGTAAGTCGTAGAGCTGAGATTTGAATCCAAGATCTTTTTCTGCTATTCTTCCCGACATTGCCCTACCAATTATTATTACATTTATAGCCAAAAGGACGAAGACGAAGATTCAGTGTTTTTCCCCCAGGATAACACACTGAGTTACTGGTAATGCTAAGGACTAAAAACTCAGATTGTGTAGATCCTTTGTCCCAACATTTTTAGCTTCACCTAAAAAAAAATCCCCCAGGATTTCTTTGTTATTAGTCTTCATAAACCCATTCTTGTTGTTTCCATTTACACAGATTCATTTTGTTACCTTTATACAGATTCATTTCTGCTACTTGGGTAAATATTTTCTGGTCACTGTCCCCCCTCTGTTGGCAAACTCTGAAGTGAATCCCAAAGTACAAATAAGTAAAGGATTGTTGGAGTTCCTCCTTATGTACTGCTACTGGACATGAATGATTTTTTTGTTGTGGATTGTCATCAATTGTGCCTCCCTTCACGTGCCCCAGATGTATACTACTTGATAGGGAAGATGGTCTGTACTCTCTCATATGTGGTACTGAAATATTCCCTATGTCCATTCCATTACCCACACCCAGCTGTGTGTCCCTGAAATACAAAAGACATGAGCCCTGGCCTCAAGATCTTTTAAAATTAATTTACTTACTGATCCCAAGATTTAACTGTATACTGTGATAGCCTGTATTTATTTGCCATCTTGAATGTAGTAAGGTGAATTTAAAGTTTTCAGTATTTCCAGTGCAGAAACTAAATGTGCTTGGATTTAAGGCAATAGAGAAGAAATATTTCAATTATAAATTATGTGTGAATATTTCCATTTTGGAACTTTTACATCTTGAAATGAATCTTGGCTTATATAAAAATGCCAAGAAATGCCCCCTAAAAAAAGAACAACTGTATCCTGTTTTTATTATAGACATTTGGGTTTAAAAGCAATACTTTCTTTTCTGATTCCTCTTTCTTTTCTAATTCCTCTCCACCACAATATTTTGACCTAATAGAGGCAAACCCAGCCTTGTATAAATGGACAATGATTTCATTTTGCAGATTTCAGACACTTCTAGAGCCAAATCATAAGGAAGTAATTTAGTCATCTGATTTATTAGTTGCACTACTGTCTTCTCTCAGTACGTTAAATTTGTTTGTGATTTGATATCAACTCAAACCCAAACATGTTTGATCAACTCTAAATCATTATTAAATTCACTTCATGCTCTATCGCATTGGTGATTCTTGTTTTCCAGAATAAATTACTATGTCTGCTTGAAAAACTTAAATCCAAACAAATGAAAAATATTCCTGAAGCAGGTTTTGGTACCATTTAAAGAATATTACCTATGAGTCTGCTCCATCACCCACCTTCTCTCCCTGGAGGCAGCCTTGTGATCTTTCACTCTGCCTGAAGTCACTAGTCTACTTCTGTCTGGTCTCATGGCCAGGTCACATTCTGTACATTGGCGTAGATTTCAGAGTTTGTTTTAATGCTGAAAATGTAATTGATGCCAGTGCTAATAACCATAGGACATACTTGAATGGCCATGTGTGATAGATGTAAGCTTTAAACTTTTACCTAACAATCTGAAGATAGTTCCACATTCAGTAAGGCATTTTCACTTGGAAGTGTAATAGTCTCTTCCCCCAGTGAAATTAATGCTGAGATACAGACAGCATGGAAATTCCATGTTAATAGTCTGTGTAGGAATGTGACAGCCTACATTTGAGATTCAGAACACACTTCAGTTTCGCGTTTTGACTTCCACATGCCAAATTGTGAATTTCTGTGGAATCTCGGACCCATGAAAGAAACCCAACTTAAATATAGTCTGGCTTTCAGCTGAGTTACTAGCAGCATAGTTTAGAAATGCCTCAATAAGTACAACCCAAATTGAATGCATATGTTTCTCTAGTTCCAGATACTCGTGTTGTTCTTTCTTAGCGGTTTCCTGGAAAAAAGTCTGGGAATTCGCCTTCAGTTCCTGTCATCAAACTTTTTAGACAATTATTTGTTAATCAGTGACTTCTCTTGAAGCAAGAACTTGATGCACATTATTCTCTGTGCAAAGTTGCAAGCTGGCAGCTTTTAAAGGGCCAACATTGAGACATAGGGTAAAATAATAAGAAGGTCTTGGATAAGTTATTGGGTTTCACCAGATGGATATGGACCTTGGGCTTGATCCCCAGGCCAGTGGAACTTTATTGAACCTAGTTGCCCAGATAGAAGTAACTCAGGGCAGCAGGTTGGGACGAAAGAATGCAACTAAAAGCCCAGAGAAGGTCAGAGTTAAAAAGAGATGACCCATCGAAGATATTACCAGTAGTTAGAAACCAATCATAGAAGGTATCAGAGATTTTATAAAAGAAGTGAAGAATTTCAGAGTGAAGTCACATTGAGAAATAGTCAAATAGAAAATGATTTATTGCTCTTCCTTGAAATATTTTTAAATTAGCGACAATGACAAAAGTGGGGTAGTATTGTTAAGAAAATATGAGTAATTTGTGCTTGGTTTCTCACTTTGATTCGGCAGTGGGTAGGCCAGCTAGTCCAAATTATATGGCAGGAGGAATGGTGAGGAGGTAGGAATTAATATAGAGAGATGACTAAATCAGTGATACTGCCAGCATTTCTGTCACACAATGAGATGAACAGGATAAAAGGAAGAGCACCCAGGGATCCTGGATGCAGAGATAGGGATGACTTTATGGAGGAGAACTGTAGGGTTGATGGTTCAGCACATTCTAGAAGTCACTGGGAAGAGCTCATAATCCATACCTTCTCCATGTGCCTATTAAGCTTAACAATTATTCATGGTGGCTCCTGCCCCCTATTACACTGTGAGCTTCAAAATGGCAAGTGCTCCAGCCTGTTCAGCCTTCTCATAGAAAGCATTCAGTAAACGAGGGGCGTCTGTGTGGCTCAGTCAGTTAAGCGTCCGACTTCAGCTCAGGTCATGATCTCACAGTTTGTGAGTTCGAGCCCCACATCAGGCTCTGTACCGACACCTCGGAAACTGGAGCCTGCTTTGGATTCTGTGTCTCCATCTCTCTGACCCTCCCTACTCGTGCACGCTCTCTTGCTCTTTCTCGCTCTATCTCTTTCTCTCTCAAAAATAAATAAACATTAAATTTTTTTTAAAAAGCATTCACTGTTTTTAACTGAATTAAAGATGGACTTCTAGAAAGATGTATCAAGGGTCTCTTTACTTTACTAAGAGATAAAGGAGAATTTTGGAGACTTAAGCAAGGTAGGAAAATGGCCTTACTAGGGTTCCTGACTGCATGGTGCCAAGAACTTGTGATAGTTTTCATGGCCCCCGAAAACTAAGAGTTCCTTAACCCATCATGGTTTAATCAGGGGAGAATGAATATCCCTGAAACTTTGTGGTGGATAAACATTCTTAATACACTATGAATGTGCTGTATGAGGAGTTAGGGACTCCATTCAAATATTACACTGATTCAAGGAGCAGTCACTGTAATAAGAGACACAGCTGAGTAACAGTGACTAAAATACAGTGCAGATAGGTAGTTGCATGTGTCAGTACCAGTGTGAATAGGGGAACCATTCGGCAGGATTCCATATGTTGTCAATGTGGGCACTACTATCCAAAATAATCAGGACTAGTTTGATGAACATTTCACTTTCATGTACTATCAGTGTTGAGGAGTGCATCATGACCCTGGCCATGGGGAACGTCATCATTCTTCATTAAGGACAAGCAGAGTGTAAGATAGCCAACTCAAGTTTACACCATTATTTGTTCACGAGTCTTAATACTCATAGCTAGCGGGGCGCCTTGGTGACTCATTTGTTTAAGTGTCCGACTCTTGATTTTGGCTGAGGTCATCATCTCATAGCTTGTGAGATCAAGCCCCACATCAGGAATTCTCTCACTCTCTGTCCCTCCTCTGCTCATGCTTGCTCTCTCTTTCTCTCTCTCTCAAAATAAATATTATAAAAAAGTAATGATAGCTACCACTTTTTGACCCTTAGCTATGTTAGGCACTGCACTAGGCACTTGATCCTCATTCCCTAATTGCATCATCACAAAGCTGTGCAAGTAGTAAACACTTTCCTAGTCTGAAAGGCCTTATTTTTCTTGTACTTTATCTCTTTTATCCATTTGCAACCAAATATAGCTTGGAATCTTATTCATATATTCAGCAGATATATGTAAAGTACCACTTGGAGCCAAACACCATCAATAACCATCCCGTCTTTGCCTTTAAGTTCACATTGGGGGCACTGGGGTGGTTCACTCAGTTAAGCATCCGACTTTCGCTTGGGTCATGATCAAGTCCTCTGCTGTCAGCATGGAGCCCACTTGGGATCCTCTGTCTCCATTTCTGTCCCTCTCTTGCTCGCAAGTGTGCACTCTCTCATTCTCTCTCAAAAATAAATAAAAACTTTAATAATACTAAAAAAAAAGTTCACATCGTAGGAGAGGATGGGATGGAGGTAACATAATGCTGTGGGGCTACAAAAGATGTGTGTGCATAGAAACAGAGGAGGGCAAGGGGAACACAGCATGCTCACTGATGAAGACTGTTTCTCAGAGAAGTTTTTTGCTAGAGTGTTCCTAAGCCTACAATAGGTCTTAAAATTTAAAAAAGGTGGGGGGAGGTGCCTTCAGGTTGAACCAATGAAAGTGAAAATGCTCCGTTTGTAGATTAAAAATGGTTGAACATTGGCTTCTTCATATGATTGGACCTAAATAGTTTCTCTCTCAGAACAGTCCAACTTGTGGTCTGGTATATATATACAGACAGGATAGTTGTGCCACAAAATAAGTGTCTGACCCTTTTGTGATGGATGTACTTACTGTATATCTGCTATCATATGAAAGCAAAGGAAAACATTTTCTTTTTCACCTATTTGGAACTCTTTTTGATTTTAGATATTAATGAATGTGAACAGCCTGGACTCTGTGATCCTCATGGAGAGTGTCTGAACACAGATGGTTCTTTTCACTGTGTCTGCGAACAGGGTTTCTCGATTTCTGCAGATGGCCGTACATGTGAAGGTAAGATAAACCGTAAGCGGTCATGTAATTAATTCATATAACACAGAGAGGCAGGCAAAGACTCTAAGACACTAAGCGATACTCCTAATTGAAGGCCTCGAAGTATGTTTGCATACAGGTGACTCCTGCCTGCAGTCACAGCTCGAGAATTGCTGGGATTCGCAAGTATGGTGACCAAAGGTCATGCTGGTGAAAATACAGATGATTCCACTACTAGTACTGAATTAATTAGTCGAAATGTGCAGGACAGGATGATTTTAGGTACACGTGGGAGATGTGGAGGAAACATCAGCAATCCCCTGATGGAACTCCAGACTCAGCCAGTTTTGAGTAGGGGTCATATAGATCATCCTCATCGTTGTAAACATGTCTCGTGTGATTTTTCTCTGTTAGCACTGATAGCAGAGATTTTCCAGGAATTTCTCTAACATCCTTAGCTCTAGTGCATATTTATTATCTCCTTAAAAGTGAATTATGGTGTACGACATTAAGATGACAATGTTGGCTCCCTATTTGCCACCTCTGTGTCTTTCCAGAGATCCAGTGCTGTTCTTGTTCATAAGATGTGTGTTCTTCATGATTTATTGTAGTTTGACAAATTGAGGAATAATTCACCTGAACGTTTTTCAAAGTAAACCGAGGAGATTCCCATAATCATAATGTCAGTCTGTCTCTTTGAGCTTCTAGGTTATCAAAACCCAGCTAAAGTTTTAAAGAAGTAAATTGTGAAGGTTCTGTTCTGGGTCTGTGATGGTACCCAGATTCTTTGTTTTAAAAACAAAAAACAAAAACAGCACAAGAGGAAGTACCTACCCTCCTTGCTAGTACCACAGCGGAATCATGCCGAGGAATAGCGACCAGGTTCATCTGAAACTAATTATTATATTGGGAAGCATAAACCGATCTTATAAAAAGCAGGAGATTGTTGAAATTGCTCTCCTGCTGAGTAGACAAAACACTGATGCCAGATTTGGCTTCAAGTGAAAGAGAGATAGTGTGGGGTGCGGTTTAAGCAAGCAGATTTTGAGGGGTTTGGAAGTCATCAAAAGTTGGGAAGTGGAGAAAAACATCATTAAAGGTGGCCATGTGAGGTTTGCAAGGGAATCCATGTTGCAGTGATTTGAGTTTTACATTGATTTTATATTCAGACCTCAGGACTAGAGTTCTTAAGTAATACACCGCATGAACACATAACTGTTCTACAGAGACCACGGCGTTCCCTGGCAGAGGGTCCAGGGTCCTGGCTCATCTGAGTCACTGATGACACCCGATGCACGTTTTCCTGCATTCCAGAAAGGTGCACGCTGGATGCTTCAGATACAACATGGATTGTAAGGGCTTCCTTCAGTGAACAGTGGTCCATGTTATAACTGCTGATGGTCATGCCCTACAAAAACTACATTCAGAGAACAACGCAGGTCACTTCCCATGCTCACTAGTCAAAGTTACTGTTCCAGAAGAATATACCAGTGCAAATACATTCACATCCCCTTTGTCTTTTGTACTTGGTGATTTTCCTTTAATTCTGTGTCTTTTTAAATACTGATTTCTGCAACTTCAAGAGTTATATAATCACTCTAATGTGCTTGCAGTTCTAATTTTGTTAGGCATTTACTTGGCAAAGACTTGAATTTTAAAATGTGTTTTTAGAGAGCCTCTGGTACTTTGTAAATTACTATACTTGAGTATACTTTCTTTGACCCTTGGTCCATATTTTTTACTCCAGAAGCTAGACAATTTTGTATGTAATAAAATAGGTAGTTTAGAATACGGTGCTGATATATGGCTATGTAGCTAGAAATCTCCCTAATTATTAGGCGTATTATTCTCTTTCTAGAATAAGCTTTGCAAACCTCTCATTTTTTATGGGCTTACTCCACTACATTAAACTAGTCCAGATTTTCCTTTGTTGGACTTCGCCTGAATCTTGTGGCAGTGGCAGTCTGTCCTGATTCTACCCCTGGCTGTGGTGTAGGGTGAAGCCAGCCCACGTGATCAGGGGTTAGCTGTGGAACTGATGTATATAGGACTTGAGTGAACACTGAGAAGTGGCTGGCTCTCTTACTTCATGCCCATCCACCAACTCATTTCTGAGCTTCTGGTTTAAGCAGCTGAAGCCTTGGGGACAAAGGGCTGGCGTCTCCTGTTCTGAGCTGGGCTGACTGAATCCCGTGAGTTGAAGGAAGGAGGGCCCTTTGCCAATTTCCCTTGGCTTCGGGGAGTTGTTGGTGTCTGGTCACAGTTACTGAACCACAGTGAAGAAGCATACTCTGTCAGCATAAACTCTCTCAAGTCTCAAGTAGTCTGGCGGATTGGATAGAAATAAAAGCAGCATCACTG
The DNA here is from genome assembly GCF_003009895.1 of Hyaena hyaena. Lineage (NCBI taxonomy): Eukaryota > Metazoa > Chordata > Mammalia > Carnivora > Hyaenidae > Hyaena > Hyaena hyaena. The sequence goes on from NW_024080998.1 coordinate 1,475,545, forward strand.
GATCTTTCCATTCCCTTCTGTGTATGGTGTTCTGGGAACATGCACCTGATAGAAGAAGGAGGAACACCTTGATTCTCCTACATGGTATGAAGAACAGCAGTGTTCTTTAAAATTCAGTCGGAGTGGAGTGGGAAGTATGTGGTGAGTGAGCTGTTAATTCGTGTAGTCATCTGCTCAGCAGTTAGAGAGCCTGTCTTGTGCCAGGCACTGTTACTGTTCCCACTGTTACTGTTCTGAGGGCAAAACACATAGTTCTTGTCCACTTGGAGCCTAAGTTCCAGGGAGGGAATCTGGGGTACATAAGTAGATAGTACATACCAGAAAATTATGTTTTTGCCTTTGAGCAATATAACATAGTTAGACTTTGTGGATATAAATAAGTACAGGTTGCAACATGCTGTATATGCCATACAGGTCATTTTCTCCTATCCCACACATGGATATCAGAGAAATTTACACTTGCTCCTCTTCCCTTTGCTTTCTTCTTGGAACTGTGGTTCAACTCCTCCTGCTGCCATGTTTACCTCCTCTGGCCTGAGTGTTCATCTTGTGTAGGAAAGCGAAGGAAACTTTTTACCTCTTTCAGTGAGTTCTGTATCCCAGTTCATCCTATTCATGTGTTTTTAAAACATCACAATTCTTGGGGCGCCTGGGTGGCTCACTCGGTTAAGTATCCAACTTCGGCTTTGGTCATGATCTCACAGTCTGTGGGTTCAAGCCCTGTATCGGGCTCTGTGCTGACAGCTCAGAGCCTGGAGGCTGCTTCAGATTCTGTGCCTCCCTCACTCTCTGCCTCTTCCTTGCTCGCTCTCTGTCTCTCTCTCTCAAAATAAAGACATAAAAAAAATTTTTTTTTAAATCACAATTCTTTTGCTCTTTTAGTTTTTTTCTTTTTGTTATTGTTGTAGTGGTAGAGTTTTAACTCATGAAAAATATTTTCCATCCCATGTATAAGCTGACCCAGGGTTTGGTTTCATCATTGTCAGCAGAATGTGTGTTAATAGACGAATTGGGAGCCTTGGGACAGTCAGATTCCTAAGTGTCACATACCTGTCCCCTGACCCCTGTGGAGAAGTGCCCCCTGGCCTCTTTGCATCACAGCATTCAGGGCTCTCTTTCCATGCTGCTCTTGGCCAGGAGCCACGGTGCTCTCCGTTGGGCATCCAGGTTGAATGAGAGTTTATACAACAGGTGGAGTTGGGGACATCAGATATGTCTAGACCTCACTGTGCTTTCCAGCCCGTTCACACCTTAGAGTGGTCACACTGGTCTATCGGGGACCTTGAAGGAGCCCAGCAACACAGCACCAGTGGCTTGCAGAACCTGGTTATTTATGGCTAATTAGGCCTCAAACCATGACCAAAATCACTCCCTGTCTCTTAGAAGGCACCTCCATTCATTCATTCATTCATTCATTCATTCATTCAGACAAATATTTAGTGTATACTGCATGTCAGGCACTGTTCTAGGTACTGGGGCTATGTCACTGAGCAACAACAAAAATTCCTGCTTTCTTGAAGGCAACTAATATGTAAACTACATAATAGGCTAGAAAGAGATAAACCCTGTGAGAAAAACAAGTAGAACAGGGTAAGAGAGATCTGAGGGCTGGAGCAAGGAATGGAAAGCTGGTACCATATTAACTAGGGTGTTCTGACTTGACCGTTTTTGCCTTTATAATGAAAGAAGTAATAAAATTTTGTGTCTGGGTAACAAATGAAACCGTATTAAATGCCTTTTTCACACTCCCCATCTACCTGCTAATAATAGCCTGTCAGTAAATAAAAAGGCATGGGATGGTCTGCCGAGGGCCTTTATTCTATTGCCAACATGGATTCTATTGTGTAACCTGGGGAGCAAAATCAACATATATCACCAAGAGCAAACTCTAATGTAAACTGTGGACTTGGATTGATAATGATGTATCATTGTATGTTCATCAGTCATAACAAATGTTCAGGAGTGTTGACAGTTGGGGGAGCCTGGGTGAGAGGATAAGGGGTTGGGTGGGGAAAGGGGAATATGGGAACTTTCTGTGGAATTTTATTGTGAACCTAAAGCTGCTTTAGAAAATAACTGCTGATTTTGAAAGTCAATCATTGTTAGAATGATCTGTTTTTCATCAGAAAGGAAAAAAAACCCTTAATTCAAATTCTCTATGCTCCCATATTTTCCTCTCCTGGATAGTTATTTCTTTTCAAAATAAACCTCAGACAGAATTTGTGATAAGAAGTTTCTCTCCCACTTTCAAAATAATTCTAAACTGATTGAACATTCGAGAGCTCTAAGGATTGGGAGGGGACTTCTTAAAACATGGAGACTAAACTCTGAATCCCAGAGTATTCAAAGAATACAGTCCCGTTGTTCAACAGCTCTAGAGATCCTACTCCCGTAACTGTTTAACGTATCTTCTACAAACCACTTCTTGCTAATTCACTCATTTGAAAGGGAAAACATAACCAGGGCAAGTGGTAGGGATGGCTTCTTGAATATTACTGAGACTGGTGATATCAGAAAAACTAAAAGAAAAACTGCCTTAGTTGGAAGAGCACATGACTCTTGATCTCATCATCATGAGTTTGAGTCTCATGTTGGGTGTAGAAATCACTAAAAAACATTTTTTTTAAAGTAAGAAAGAAAGCCTGAAAGAAGTTAGGTTCAAACTTTTAGGCTAATTTTGTGTTCATTGGAACCAGAATATATGGCAAAGGCAACTTTTGCCAAATGAAAGAAAGAAAAAGTAATCGGGAGCAAGCATGATTTTGTTTGCAGACTTTTAGGTACGTTTTGTATGAACAGTATAGAAAGAAAGTATAAAACCACTGTTGACAGTATGCCATGCAATTGGTGGCTTTGTGGCATGAAGATAGAACTTCATATCTGTCACCACGAAGAAAATATTTTTTTTAAATGATTTAGCCAAGTAGGACATTGAAGTGCCCTAACACAATAATATATTACATCTGGCTACTTGGCCCAAAGATTTTTAGGATTGTTTTTTTGTTTTTTTGTTTTTTAGTAGCTTTATCTAGTAAGAATACAACCTGAGTGTTTCTTTTCTAAAGAAAGGGAATTTAGGTTAACAATAAGATCCTTTTTCTCTCACATGTAGAAAGGAAAAGGATCATACGACATTCCAGGTGAAGAAGGGAAGTGGCTTCCTGTTGTAAAGGCTACTGTTCTTCACGCTCACTCCTCCTGTGAATGTACTTCTGCAGAAGTGAGTGAAAATGGATGTTTAAATCATTAGGGAGAGAGCTGAGGAAATTTTGCTGGAATAAGCTCCTTTTGGATCTGGAATACATATTTTCCATGCATTGCTTGATTGTCTTCCATATATCAACATTTTTATAAAGAAATTCATAATAGTAGCAAAGAAATTCAAGAGCTCTTCCTAAGCCTTTTATCACTGCTGACCTTTGAAAACCCCAGAGCTATGGAAAATCATCTGTTCACAGACAGAGAGGTAAACAGTTTCCTTGCAGCCAAAAAAATGGACACGAAACTGCCAGAAAGTGAAGTCTGTAGATAGTAAGCTGCCCCTCAACACCTTTTCCTGCCACCCAGCTCATGTCCAGGGCATCAGGCTTCCTGCTTCTATTTCAGTGAGTCTTTTGATGTTGTCTGCAAACAGAGTTCTTCATAGGTCATGGAAGGTTGTTGTGAATAGTATTGCTAGACTTCAGGCTTGAATTGTAACACTTAATGTATTGATTCCAGAACCAGTTATTTGTTAAGTATCCAGCTGATGGATTGCTATGTGGTTGTTATAGTTGATTTCATGACTTTATTAAAACAATAGCAAAAATAATAATAGCTAGCATTTGCTGAGTTCTTCTTGTGAGCCAGGTACTATGCTAAGTGCATTATACCAATTTTCTCATTTTTTTCAATGTTTTTTAAAATTTATTTCTGAGAGAGAGAGAGAGAGAGAGAGAGAGCATGAGCAGGGGGTGGTCAGAGAGAGAGGGAGACACAGAACCAATCTTCTCATTTAATCTGCATGACAAACCCATGGGTAAGATTAGTATTAATCAGAATGTTTTTGGCTGCAATGAACACCTTAAAAGCAAAGGGATTTATCATACTAAGAAGTGTAGGGATGGTCACCTCCTCTCTATTAGAGGTCTTTATTCAAACGTACCTTTCTCAGGGAAACCTTTTCTGATCGCCCTTTCTCACATTCACCCCTAACACTTCCTGTTCCCCCTTTCCTTTTTATTAACCACCCATTTCTAGTTTCTCTTATTTATTTATTGTCAGACCCCAGTCTTAGGCTGTAAGGCTGATGAGACATCGCAATCTGTCTTGTTCACACCTGTATGGCATTGAGAATAATTAGTTAGGGCACAGTAAATGGCGACTAAATGAAAAAGATGAAGAGGTAGTCTGTAACTCCCCCTGGAATATCAGGAAATAGATATAGTAGAATTACTCCAAACTGAGTGTATTGTGTATTTTTGTGAAGAATTTCCTATTTTTTTTCAAGACTTAATTCCCTAAAGCACCCCCTGCATAATTATTGGGTACAAGAGTGTTTAAAAAGTTAGGCTGTCGATTCTGAGAATGTGGGCTTGGACTCTTACTCTGTTTCCAAGCTGTGCGAACTTGAGTAAGTTACCAAAGCACGTGTGCTTCAGTTTCCTATGTGCATAGTGAGAATGATGATACTACCTGCATGGAGTCACTGTAAGAATGAAGTATGTTGATGTGTGCCAGTAAGTATCAACCTAGAATGGAGCAAGGTCCCATGCAATGTGCTCTGTGAATGTGAATCGTTTTTAGTATTTGAGCACTTTTTACACTGATGTCCTCGTTATGTTGCCATTTGTTTTTTTAATATGTGGACCTCTAAAGAATTTAACATCTATTTGTTTTCCACTGATCAGCACTCACAGAATATACACTACACAGAGTACCTCAGTGTTTTTTTTTTTTAATGTTTTATTTATTTCTAGGAGAGAGAGAGAGAGAGACAGCGTGAGCAGGGGAGGGTCAGAGAGAGAGGGAGTCACAGACTCTGAAACAGGCTCCAGGCTCTGAGCTGGCAGTCAGCACAGAGCTCGACACAGGGCTTGAACCCATGAACCGTGAGATCATGACCTAAGCGAAAGTCGGATGCTTAACCGAGTAAGCCACCCAGGCGCCCCTCCTCAGTGTTTTTTATTTCAAATGTCTGATAGTTCTGAGTTGTCAGGCCTAGACATAAATAAGGTCTATGGTACATTTTATGTGCTTTTAAACCCCAGATTTATTTAATATAAATTCCAAAATATAAATCATATAAAGCCTAGGGTAACTCATTTATACGTAGTTTGCTCTAATTCCTCCTCCTTTGTTTTCCCTACGAGTGCCTGCCACGTGACTGACTTTCCCCAGGCGCCCCCTAAGTATTTCGAGTTTTAAAACGCTTCCTGAATCAGCTGCCAATATACCAATGGGCAATGCTAATGCTTATTTGCATTTAAATGTCGGAGTTGTTATTTCTAGAGATACACGGTCTATTTTTCTGTGGTTTCATAACTGATCTTTCTTGGCCTCCTATTTGAATATAGAAAGAGAAAAATTAGAATGGTGAAAAAAAATGGGAGTTTTTCTGGCTGATCTCATGTTGCTTTTGGGGCCTAAGTGTCAAAAAGATGAATCTGGGGTTTGATATGTTTGGCCTGTGCGTAGGCTTTCTCCCAGGCCTACTGGCAGCATCTCCTAGCGTAAGAAAGGCTATATGAAAAGAGAAGAACGTACACCTTGACTCTAAGGTTAAAAGAAGACGTTTATTTTTTAGAAAGTCTTAGTTATAAAAATGTACAACTATTAAATTAATCCAAAGATGGTCCAGCGGTTATGAATAAATTCATTCAGAGAAAATGGTGCATTTGAAACACTTTATATACGGTAGGAACACAAAATGTATTTCACACATTATTTTTTTGCAAGTATTTGGGTTAGAAATAGGCGGTTAAAGTTCAGACTCTTTTCTGTATCTAAAGACATTTTTTCTGATAGGCGTGGAGTTTATTCTCCGTGGAGAATTTATCTGAATACTTCGCTTTTCGTGATAATCCATTATATAATAGTAAATTAGGCTTATTCTTTACCTTTGGGAGCAGAGAAATTTTATTTTTAAAGCTTTCTTCTCATTTCTTTCCTGGAAGGCTTTAGAAATGTTTCTTTTCTGTAGCAAATTTAAATCTTTCTCATTCACTTTTCCCGTATTTCTATAATCTGTCAGTACATGTAGTGGAGGAACTAGAAGGAAATGGCTTTTTAAATTCAGAAATACACTGTGATCCTCTTTCTTTTTTTTTTTTTTTAAATTTTTTTAATGTTTTTTATTTCTAAGAGAGAGAGAGAGACAGCGTGAGCAGGGGAGGGTCAGAGAGAGAGGGAGACACAGAATCCGAAGCAGGCTCCAGGCTCTGAGCTGGCAGTCAGCACAGAGCCCGACGCGGGGCTCGAACCCACGAACCGCGAGATCATGACCTAAGAGAAAGTTGGATGCTTAACCGACTAAGCCACCCAGGCGCCCCGATCCTCTTTTTCTTAAAAGAAGCCTAGATGGCTTGTGTATCCAGGTTTCACTTTTGTCCAAAAAAAAAAAAAAAAAAAAGTGGTTTATGTCTCACTAAAAATGAACTGTTTTTCAATTCCGTTCAGAATTTTTCCTTTAAGCATCACAGACACTTAGTTTTGGATTTTAACCCATAATAATGGGTTATGATAATTGAACCAAAAACTGGCACATGCATTGTCTTCCCCACCCAGTGCCTCTGCCTCACCCCGGGCTCTCCCTCTGTGAGTGGGAAGATGTGTGCCCAGTGCAAACTGCATGCGTTCGAAGCTGTTTGATGACACATGCCCTCTCCAGGTACAGAACCTGAGCCTCACGAGCTCACTGAGTCACTGAGACTTAGAGCACTTGCCCCGTTCTGTTGGTCTTTCCGTGCCCGAGCAGGGAAATTTGAAAGACTCTTCTTGACTTTTGTTTAAAGCAGTTAATCTAAAATGATTTTGTTCACGGGGCACCTGGGTGGCTCAGTTAGTTATGTTTCCGACTCGGGCTCAGGTTGTGATCTCATGGTTCGTGAGTTCAAGCCCCCCTTAAGGTCTCTGCTGTCAGTGCAGAGCCAGCATCAGATCATCTATCCCCCTCGCTCTGCCCCTCCCCTGCTTGTTCTCTTTCTCTCTCTCTCAAAATGAATACATAAACTTAAAAAAAAAAAAAAAAAGATTTCAGGTGCCTTGGTGGCCCAGTTAAGTGTCTGACTCTTGATTTCACCTCAGGGCATGGATGACCTCAGAGTTGATGAGTTTGAACCCTGTATCGGGCTCTGGACTGGTGTTGTGGAGACTGCTTGGGATTTTTCCTTTATCCCTGCCTCTCACTCTCTCCGAATTTGGCTTCTTCCTAATTTTTACCCCATTCACTTCCCCATTAGCCACACAGAGCAGTAACCACTATTTTGTCTTCATTACCGTGGCTTTGTTTGACCTGTTTTTGAACAGTCAGCAGAATCTTAAAAGAGGTACTTGTGTCTGACTTCTTACATTCAGCATTATGTTTGTAATCGCCTGTTGTATGTAGTGATATGTCATTCATCTTCATTACTGTATAGTATTTCATTGCATAAATATACTGTAACTATGGATTCTGTTGATGAGCAGTTAGGGACTATTATGAAAAAGCTTTTATAAATATTCTTGAACATGCTTTTAGTGGATATAATCACTAATTTCTTGTTGATATAATTTGGGAGTATAATCTCTAGGTCCTAAAATACATGTATGTCTCCATTTCATAGATACAGTCAGTTTTCAGAGTACCAGTTTACACTGCGCCAAGCTTCTAATATGTGTCTTAGCCCTACATCCTTGTCAGTCATTGATATTGTCAGTTGTTTTAAAGGTTAGCCATACTTAGTATTGTATTTTCCTCACCCTGTCAATTTGCATTTCCTTTGTGAGGGCCGGTGTGCAGCAACTTTTCATACAGTATTGGCTTTTTGGGTATTATTTCAGTTACCTAATCCTGCATAGCAGACCCCTTCAAAATGGGGTACTCCATACAAATGTCTTAATGGTCAGTTGAAATGAGCCAAAGTTCTTAATTTTGATGAAGGCCAATGTTTTAATTATTTCATTTGAGATCAGTAACTTTCTGTGTCCATGATCTTTTGCAAACCCTAAAGTCATTATGATACTCTTTTCATATTGTCTTCTAAAAGCTTTTTTTGTTTTCTGTTTCACATTTGGAATCTATAAGAGGATTGAAATTGGTTTTTTGTGCATGGTGTGAAATAGAGGTCAAGATTTACTTATTTCCTAAGGATCATCACCCTTTATTGAGAAGAGTACCCTTTTCCTATTGATTTGCACTGGGAACTTTGTCATGAACCATGTTTAAATATATAGGAGTCTTTTTCTTCTTCATTCCATCCACAGATTGGTTTATCCTTGTACCAATAGCATATTGTTTTAATTATAGTAGCTTCAAAATGAACACTGATGTATGTGCTGTAAGTTCTAAGTTGTGAAGTTTTGTTCTTAATCTAAATTGTCAGGGTTTTTCATGGCCCTTTGCATTACTGTATAAGTTTTGTAATCAGCCTATCACTTTTCACAAAAAAAAAATTCTGAGATTTTGATTGGAGTTGCATTGAATCAATAGATCAATTTTGGAAGATTTGATATTTTACAATATTGAGACTTTTAACATATAAATATGACATATCCTTCTATTTAGGTTTTCTTTCATTTATTTTGGTGTTTTGTGGGGAGTCTTTTGTGTAGTCTTGGGCAGGGTTGTTGCTGTCGCTAGGTTTCCAGTATTTTTATATTGTTGTGAAGGGTATTTAAAATATATTTTACCTTGGGGTGCCTGGGTGGCTCAGTCAGTTAAGTATCTGACTCTTGATTTCAGCTCAAGAGCCCCACTCTGTGCTGACAGTGTGGAGCCTGCTTGGGATTCTCTCTCTCTCTCCTTTTCTCTGTCTCTCTCCCCCACTCCCTTTAAATAAATAAATGAACTTTTAAAAAATGTATTATACCCTTATAACAATTTGATTTTTGTGCATTGACCTTGGACCTATGAGCCTGCTGAATTTACTTGTTATTTTTATTAGTTTATGTGCAGATTCTTTTGGCTTTTGTACATAACAGTTATATTGTGTACAGATAACGTAGTGCTAGTTTTATTTATTTTCTTTCAATAATTGTACCTTTTTAAATTATACTGTCTAGGACCTTTACTACAATGAAAGTGGTGGTAGTTAGCTTGCTTGTCTCATTCCTGATCTCAGAAAAAGCACTGAATGTTTTTTTTTTTTTCAACTTTGATGTTTGCTATAGGCTGTTTTTATATATACTCTCTGGAAATTCCCTCCTATTTATGATTTGATGAGAGTCTTTATTATGAATGGTTTTGAATTATCACAGATGCTTTTCCTGCATCTGTTGAAATAACTGTATTCTTTTTTTAAATTGTATTTTCTCCTTTTTTCTTTTAATGTGGAACTGCATGGACTGTTTTTTGTTTTTGTTTTTTGCTATTTGTCTTAAACAAGATAAAAGTTTATTTTTCTCTGTGTAGCAGTTTAAGCATAAGTAATGTAGGGCTGAGAATTCAGACCTACCATGCTGGACCCCAGGCGACACCCTCTTGTCCCAGTATCTTTGACACGTGATTGTAAATCATGGCTGAAGATGGTATTTCCACAGCCTACCATCACGTATACTTTCAAGCCATATTGATTTTTTTTTCTTCTAGGGAAAAATACTTTTGCGTTCTTATAATAAATCCAACAGTCTCATATAGTATCCTCCTTATATAGTATATCCCTGGAGTCAAATTGCTAACATTTTGTTGAGAATATGTGCATCTGTGTTCATTAGATAGATTAACCTTTAATCTTTTAATGTTAATTAAAATTAAAATTAACCTTGCTTTTAATGTTCTTATGAAGTTGTAGAGTCAAGGTGGTTATGATTTCATGGAATAACTTTGAAAGTGCCGCCTCTGGGTTTTTTGGGAAAAGTTATGTGTTTGATTGATGTGAGTCCTTTTCTCAAATTCCTTGAAGAATTCACAAGCAAACTCATTTGGGCCTGGAAGTTTTTAATTTTCTTTTGTGTGTGTGTTGGGGGGCAGGGTGGTGTTATGAAAGGCTTAAAATTGCAGTTAAGAATTCTTTGAAAGATAAAGTAACATTTGTTTTTTTTACTTTTTGTGACACTTTTGGTTAAATTTATTTTTCAAGGAACTTACCCATTTTAGGTAAAATTTCCAATTCATAATATCTTTTGTAACTCTCTTTTTAATGTCTGTAGAATGTGTTAGTGATGGCTTTCATTTTTTATTTACTATTTTGTGCTTTGTTTTGTTCTTTTGTTTTAAGTATATTTATTATTTTGAGAGAGAGAGAAAGTAGAGAAGAGAAAGTCAGCACCAGTAGGGGAGGGGCAGAGAGAGGGAGACAGAATCTCAAGCAGGCTCCATGCTGCCAGTGCAGAGCCCGACACCAGTCTCTAACTCATAAACTGCGAGATCTTGCTTTCAGCCAAGATCAAGAGTCTGACTCTTAACAGACTGAGCCACCCAGGTGCCCCTGTTTTGTTCTCAATCTGCCTATAGGTGTTAGTTTTTGCAAAAAATAACTTGTCAATTTTTCTTTGTTTCCTATTATGTTAATTTTCTGCCTTTATATTTATCCTTTCTTTGGGTTTCATTTGTCTTTCTGTCTTCTTGAGATAGATCCTTAGGTCATTGGGTTTTCAACTTTCTTTCCCATCATATATATATATTTTTTCTAATATATATTTATAGCTATGTATTTCTAAGACTGACTTTATCTGCATATATAAGTTTTGATATGTTTTTTGCTATTCAGATAAAAGTATTATGAATCCATTGTCATTTTTTTCCCTTCAACTGGTGAATTATTTAGAGATATTTTGTTTAAGAACCAGACATTTGGGGAATTTTTAATATGTTATATATATGTATTTTAATGTTTTCTTTATTTTTGAGATAGAGCACAAGCAGGGGAGGAGCGGGGGGGTAGGGTGGGGGGACAGAGGAACCAAAGTAGGCTCTGTGCTGACAGCAGTAAGCCCAATGTCAGGTTCAAATTCAGGAACTTTGAGATCATGACCTGAGGCCGTGTTGGATGCTCAACTGACTGAGCCACCCAGGCACCTCATTGTTACTTATATCTTAATACCCCTCTACCCACAAAACATACTTTCAGTGATATCAATCCTTGGAATTTGTTATGATGCAGAATGTGGCCAGTTTTGGTAAATATTCCTTGTGTACTTGAAAATAATGTCTATTTTGCAGTTGGATCTGTATATGTTAATTAGGGCCCAGTTTGTAAATTGTTTAAATCATGTATCCCTACTGTTTTGGTCTGCTTAGTGCATAATTTACTGAAGCAGTGTTTTATAATCTCCCATTATTATGGAGATTTATCTGTTTCTGATTTTAGTTTCCTGGGTTTTGTTTTCTATAGTATCTGCCTGTGGAATTAAAACAAAAATTTTGGTGTCTTCCTGATGTATTGACCCTTTGTTCCTGTTTGTCTCTCCCTGTGCATCTAAGCGTTAAATCCATTTTGTCTTTTACCAGTATAGCTACATATGCCTCTTTCAATTAGATTTTGTATGGTTTGTCTTTTCCCACTTCCATGTTCTTATTTTGAAAGAGCCTTTTTCTTGTAAGCAGAATAGTGTGGTTTTTTGCTAATCCAAATGGACAATCCTTGTCTTTTAATTGGAGAATTTAGTTTACATACACTTACCATAATGACTGGTATTGGAGGGTTCAGATCTATACCTTTCTCTGTTTTCCGTTTGTCTCATCTCTTTTTCCTTTGTTTTTGCTTTTGGCCGCCTTTTGGAGTATTTATTATTATATCAATCCCTTCCTACCCTGCTTTTTTTATACATATTTTTTGGAGAATATTTCCCTATGATTTTTACCTCAACAGTGTATGAAAGGAAAAGAAAATAAGTGTGGGATCTGTAACATACTGGTCCAAGGTCTTTTTTCACATAATAAAAAGCAAAATTGTATACAATACTTAACTATATACCATAGAAAAGTCAGTCTTCAGTAGAAAATATTTACAGCTGGGAATTTACCATTTGTATTGGAGGAAGGGATTAGGCCTAAAGTGTTTTTACTTTTCATTCAACAGAATGTCTGAATTAATGTTCAGAAATGTGTGCTTTTGGGCAGTCTCCAGAAGTTTTGAAAACTAAACAAATACAGCTTTGTGTGTAAGAAACAAAAAAACTTGGCTAGATGAAAAAGCATTATTTTTTTTTTGTTTGCTTGATTTCAGTTGCAGCTGCAATTATTGAGATGTACTGTGGCTTTTAAAATTTAAAATATGTGTATACTATTGTTAATAATTAGCAGCATTTTTCTCATGTAATTTTTATCATTTCAAGCAAACTACTTTATTTTAAAATAAGACATTCTATTTTTTTGTCAGTTGGAAGACGTGTTTAATGTTTTCAGTTTTCTAATTCTTTTTCGAATAACTGAATATTCTACTTTTTGTATATACAGTTTTATTCATTTGCTTTTTCTAGTTAGAGTGCAGCATATACTTGGGTATACTTTCATAAAAGAATTTCCTATTTTTGGTATCTTCAAATAGTTGTTTTCAACTATATAATTTTTCTGTTTTTAAGACTAACATGCTCATTGTAGAAAATTTAGAAAATGCTAGCAAGTGTAAAGTTATTTATCTACCAACTAGTTAATGTTGGGCTTATTTCTTTTTTAGAGTCTTCAGTATTTAAGTATTAAAATAAGATCTTCTACTTTTTATCTTTATTTTTTTAAGTTTATTTATTTGAGAGAATGAGAGAGAGAGAGAGAGCATGCAAGCAGGGGAAGGGCAGAGAGAGAGGGAGAGAGAGAATCCCAAGAAGGCTCTACAGAGCCTGACTTAGGGCTCTAACCCATGAATGGTGAGATCATTACTTGAGCCAAAATCAAGAGTCAGAGGCTTAACCAACTGAGCCGCCCTGGTGGCTGTCTTTATCTTTACTTTTTCACTTAGCATTATAGTATTTATATATTTTTTGATATTTAAATCCCTTTGAAAATAAATTTTTGATGACCACATAATTTCATAACATTAGTATACCATGTATTTGTAAAAGTATCTTCCTAATTATGGAGATATAAACTGTTTCCTTTGTTGTCATTGCTATTTAATGCTCTGTGAATACACTTGTATGTAAACGTTTATTTTCATCAATGATCATATCCTTAGACTAGCTTATAAGACACTTAATACAAGATCAAAGGATATTGACAATTTTATGTGTCTTAACAATAAATGGACTACCTTACTTTCCAGAAATGTCCTGATGGTTTCTGCTTCCACCACTGCCCAGTGAGACTCAGCTCTTGACACTCTCAAGAAACTCATGTTCCTGTTTTTCTGTTAATTTGATAAGGAGGAAATAATATCTCATTTTTTTAATGTTTATTTTTGAAAAAGTGAGAAAGAATGTGTGTGTGCATGGATGGGGGAGGGGCAAGGAGAGAGAGGGGGACAGAGGATCCAAAGTAGGCTCTGCGCTGACAGCAAAGAGCATGATGCGTGGCTTGAACCCACAAACTGTGAGATCATGACCTGAGTCAAAGTCAGACACTCAACCCATTGGGCCACCCAGATGCTCCAGTAATGTCTCATTTTAATGTGCATTTGTTCTTAGTGAAATTAGCTTCTTTATTTACATTTTCTGTGAAATATTTTTTGCCTATGTGGGTAGAGTTTGTGTTTTTCTTATGTGTATTAAAGATAATAATGATTTATCAATGCCTTATGGATATGTCCTCCATTCTTTTGTTTGCCTTTTTAATTTTATGATGCTGTTATATCTTTATCAGCTTTTTACTTTGCCAAAATTTGTATTGTGCTCAATCGTATCCTCCTGTTTTTTAGAGTATTTTATCTTTGTGGCGTTATTTTTATATTTAACTCCTTCATGCTCCAGGGTACAGAAATGAATATTTTCTTACCATTCAGTTCTTTTCTCTTCATCCTAGAACAGCTTTTCAAGTTCACCCCTGAAAATTTCAGATACCACTTTCTGCATTATAAACTCACCTTTTTAAACTTCCGCGCAGCTTTAATGTGACCGTTGCTTTTGAAGGAATGGAAAAGGGCTGTGTCAGCAGCTGTTTTTCTAGCCCAGCCCCGCCCCTTCAGTGGTTATCGTCCCCCTGTGAGTGGCTCAGCTTTGGGTGATGATGTGATGTGCCATCTTTTTAGGGTCTTCCTACGTGTAAAGTGAGGGGCAGGAGGAGGCTATGTGACGAGGCACATTTTTCAACACAGCGTTGGGTCAAAAGGTTCCAAGAGGCTCCAGCCGAGCCTTGAAGGGCTTGGGGGGCAGACGAAGGTTCCCTAGGAAAAAATGTGACCAAGGAGCTGCAGGGAAAGTGAGTCCTGGTGGATTAAATGCCACAGGCTAGGATTTGGAGACTTGAAATACTGGGTAGGTTGAGGACCACTAAGTAATTAGCTTCAGTTGAACATGTGAACTGGAGAAAAGTGATAAATAAGAGATAGCTAAGGAGGTAGGCAAAGGCTGGATTGCAGAAGCCTTGCTTGCTTTCATATTAAACAAGTAATATGCTGGATGTTGCCATTGCACCTGTTACATGCCAGACTTGGTTCCAAGCTATAGGCATGTAGTGGTGAGCAGGACAGATATGGTGGAGACCTAGAGACTTCTAGGATGTGCATGTGCCTGGGGCAAGCAGTAGATAACACAAATAAGCTTTCCAGACAACCTGTGACCACAAACCATTACAGCTGCTATAAAGGCAAGGAAAAAGTCCGTGACGGGGGTGGGGGGGGAGAAGCTAATTTTTTTTTATCTAAAGGATGTCTTACGAAATGGCATTTGAGCTGAGCTCTAAAGAGTGAATTATGTGTCGGGAGAGTGGGGTGGGGATGGCAGGTAGGGAACAGCATGCCAGGACTGCTTATAGGTGCTTTGAAGGGAGAAAAAAATACACTAGTGCTAGTCGTGGGCGCCTTCCGATAGTCTGAAAAATCACTGGTTTCTGCCAAACACTGTGGCCTTAGACCAGTCATCCAAGCATGGGAGATGATCCAAGCATGGGGTGGGGGGGGGGAGAGAGAGAGAGAGAAAACCATTGACTTAATTGTGATCATTCGGCATCATGGACTACTCGTCTTGCAAGACATTAGTAGAACAACTAACTCACGATCCAAGGTTTTACCGTATATAAAATGCACATCACCCAGGGTGCTGTTTGGAAATGGAAATGGAATTAGTTCTCTGGTTCTGGATTTAGCAAGTAGGTATTTGTTGGTACTATTTGCTGATGGGGTAGAAACAAAGCAGTTTTTTTTTTTTTTTTTTAAAGATCACAGTTATAATTAGGGTTTATTAGAGTTGTCCACCAAATATCCATGTGGGTGTATCAGGCAAGCAATTGGATCAATTTAGATCTAGTGCTTAGAAGAGAAGTCTAGGCTGGAAATATAAACTGGATGTCATCAGATATAGATGGTATTTGAAGCTGTTAGAATGGATAAGGCCATCAAGAGAGATCACAGAATGAGAAGAAAAGAGCATCTAGGACTAAGCCCTGAAAAACAGCAACGTTTAGGAGTAAAGTAAAAGACAGAGGCTATGTGTGAGGGGCCACAGGATTAAGAGGAAACCCAGCAGAATATAGGACCATGGAATCCAAGGGAAGGGAGTACTTTAAGAAGAGAGTAGTCACCTGTATTAAATACCACTGAATGATCTCTGAAGGTACCAGTCAAAAAGAATCCTTTGGATTTTATTAAATGGGTACCTTATTAACAGTCATTTCAGTGGATCAGTGTATATGGGAGCTACCCAAGAATGTATGAGAACTAATGGAGTAGACACAGCTTGTGTAGAAAGGTCTGGAACCTTGATTATTAAAAAGGGTGAAAAATAGGATTCTAGGTAAAGGGCTTATATACAGGGAGGATCTTGGTTATTTTTAAGATAACTGGAAATGTTTGATCCTGATGGAATGACCCAAATAGAGACGGAAGGAGGAAAGGAATAGAAGGGGATAGGGGCCAGCTAGAAAAACACATATCTTGAGAACCCAACTATGGATGTGATCCAGAGGCCGTATGTCAAGGGCCTTTCTATTTTCCATGGAAAAAACTGAAGAGGTTTAAGCAGAGAATTATTTGATTGGACTGTTTCCATAGGTTAATTTTTTTTAAATTTTTTTTTATGTTTTATTTGTTTCTAGGAGAGAGAGAGAGACAGCATGAGCAGGGGAGGGTCAGAGAGAGAGGGAGTGACAGACTCTGAAACAGGCTCCAGGCTCTGAGCTGGCAGTCAGCACAGAGCCCGACGCGGGGCTCGAACCCACAAACCGTGAGATCATGACCTAAGCGAAAGTCGGACACTTAACCGACTAAGCCACCCAGGTGCCCCTCCATAGGTTAATTATTGTCTTATGGAGAGTGGATTTTGAGTGGCTGAAAGTACAAAATCCATTAGAATGCCACTGTGGGAATTCAGATTAGAGACCGGGAAGTTCTGGATATGGCTGAGAGGAGGGGAGAGCATGGAGAAGAGTGTGATGATTGGATATGGGGAGGTAATTAAGGTTGAGTCCCATGGTTTTGGACTGGGATGATGTTCGTGATTTTAGAGTGGTTTTCCTTTGGATGTCTTTAACTGTGAATGGTGAATATCCATGGTCCACATAATAGTTGATTAAAATCAGAGCACAGTTTTGGTTTACTTTCTCTGGATCTTCTAGCTGTTTCCAGAAATCATATGGGAGGCTTCTCTGGGTAATGTTTAAAGAAAAACTTAAGTACATCTTTTCTCAAGCAGTGAGTTTTAGGAGTAGGAAGAAAATGACCTCTCATGGGCTAGCCTCGTTTTCTAGAATTTATGTACTAGCAAGTTGAATTTGAAGTATAATTTGCTACCTCTGTCTTTTCTTGTCACTTAATTTAGGCTACTAGCTTTCAGGACATACTTGTGATCATCAAGGCCCACCCTTCACTGTCAAGTGACGGCATGGCAGTCACTCTCTGCACAAGGACGTCGTTTTGCTGCTTTCTGGCTCAACCCATTTACCAGAACAAAGTTATTTTCCATAACCCATAAGGCCCATATTCTTCAGCTTCGTTGAAGTTGCCAGACCTCAGTGGACCTTTTTTTAAAAGTCTCTTTCCATATCCTATTGTATTGTCTGGACCATCTCCAAATCCAGTTTTTAATTTCCTATTGGCTAAATTTTATTTTTTTCTTTAGGCCTTGCACCCCTCTTCTGTTTAATCCTGGCTTCTCTCCTCTGCTGTGAGAGAGACCTTAATCTCTTTTGGGCCAGCAGCCATGCCATTTTAAAATTCCTTTGGGCAGCTATTCAGCTGATTTAACATTGTTCAATCCCACTTCTTGGCTGGGATTTACTGTCTCCTAGTCGGCTTCCGTTCCTCTCAGTAAGAAGTATGAAGGTTGCATTTCCCCTGAAGCAGGAACCCTCCATCCCTTCCAGGGTAAGCGCCACCCCCCCCCAACTTTTTGGGCTTTATTTTCCTAAGATTCTGGCACTAAATATTTAACCACTTGCAGTTGGTCAGGAAGCCATGGACTGAAATTGTGTGTCATTTCTTTTTATAAAGAAATCCAAAGAGCAGCAATGGTAGACATGGCTCTGGGATTTCCCATGGCTACAACAACTTAGGTGCTTGATGGGCCTACCTTGCAAGTGTGTGCCAGAAAAATCACCTCTTCAGGACCTACGGTACCTTGGATATTTAGGTTTCAAGTATGATGGTAATTAATGTTCAGGCCTTATTGACAAGAGGAGGGGATACTTGATTAAAATGCACATCAGTGAGGGCTAAGTCGAAAAGTGTGTGTCCTGACTTCCATCTTTGTAGTGAAAAAACTCCACTATGCTTGTTGGACTCACGGTTTGGTTCTGTTTGTCCTCTCATCCTGGCCTTTTATAGCCATCACCATGGTAGTTGTGTATTACTCAGGATAAAGAAAGAGAAAGTCAATAAAACAAAGATAGGGCATGTTAAGAAAGAAGCAGCACAAGAAGCTGACAAGTGTTTTTGAGAGGAAGAAAACCAAATAATTTCATTGACAAAATATACACAAATACTCCTTTCTTCCCATACCCATACTTGGAGAGATATAGTACAGAACATCGAATGGAATCATTGAGGTTTTATTAGGAATTTAGTTGTTGAGGTCTTTGAATGTAGTTGTAATTTTCCAGTGGGTAAAGAAGGTTTACCATTTAGAAAATCATGCCTCTTTTCCATACTTTCACCTTATTTCATAGTTGCCTTTACCGAAGTAGAAAGGTGACACCAAGTATACTTTATTGATACCTTTATTTGGGAATTTGAGGAATGTGGCTGGAGTTCTGCTCTTTTATATAAAATCCCTGATAATAATTAGTAGATTTTGAAAAGCTTTGGTCTGTTGAGAAATTGTACCAAGTAAAAAGCATATGGACAAGAAAAATAGATCTACCAAATGGTCAGAAGTTAAGACCTTCACAGTGTGGGCCTATCCCATCATTGACAGCATTGCTACTTGAAAAATGATCCACTGGTAGTTCCAGTCATCCAGAATGATGCTCTGTTTCTCTTTCTGACATTTATATTAATCTTGTTATTAGAGAATTCATGTCAGTGATCCATTCTCCTTGGCCTGTGTCATTTTTTCTTGAATTTATATCCATGATATTTATATCTGCCTTGCTCTGTAAAATATTAATTAAAAAAAAACTCACACAAGAAATAAGCAATTCTTACAGGGAGCATAACTAATTCATCGGGGTTGCCTATCGAGAGGTCTCTGGACAGTCATTTCTTTGTCAGTCTTCTGGTAGACAATATGACTGGTGATAATACCATGTATGGCTCTTACAGATGTCTAAGCAGAACTGGTTTCAGTAATTTAATAGAATGGCCAGAGAGAAAACATGTCTTATTAGCATCTTTCAAAATTGAGTTTTGTATTCAAAAATCAACTTCAACAAAACACGATGGCTTTCACTTGTTCATTTAATGAAGCTTGCATCTTGCTAGGGCTTCTCTTCTAACACAGTTTTATTTTTATAGAGTTTATCTTAATTATAGCCATTCTTCTAACTGTTCACAGACAGAGCTAACAGTGGAAAAATGTCTCAGTGCTCACATCATCAAAGAGAGCTCTAATGAAATGTTGTTTTATACAGGTCATTAGAGAAGTAAAACAAATGTTGTCTTCTTATTAAGCTATTACCTCACCTCTTTGTTGAAAACATGAAACTGTGGAGAGTTAGAGCGTATCATTTTCATAAAATATGAGTTGCTGAAGAGCTCGTCTCCAGGCATTCCACGTTATTTTTTCCTATTCATTCAAATCCAAAATATTGCTCATCTAAACTTTCTGTGTGTTAATCACCAGTACATTAAGTCTGAGACTGCAAGGCGCCCAGTAATTCATAACCATTTCAGGACTCGTTTACCTTAAGGTCACTTATTCAGTTCCTGAGCTGGTGGTCATTAACACGAAGTCATCATCTGCTGTAACTGCACAGGATTAATAAAAAGGAAAGCAAAAGATTTTACTTCTGGACTGCAAGAAGAATCTGGACTGCAAAGCCGCCAAATTTTTAGACGCTGGTTTTCCTTCCTCCCTCTTTGCTATCTACAGTCTCATTTAAGTAAGGCACTGAGTTACTGGTAAGATTCAGTAGAAGGTTCTCCACCCCAAAAAGTGACCTTGATGGGCATAGCAATGGCACAAAATGCTCTGGGAGCCGAGAGGAGGGACCCTGGAGTCTGCTGCATTGGAGGTGTCCCTTGGGCTGACTCCTGATTAGCCTGGAAGAGTTTCTGAGCAAAGCAGATAATGGGGAGACTTTCTTTTAGAGGCAGGGAGTGAGGGGTTCCAAGTCCGTGAGAAATGAAAGACCACAGGGTTTTCCAGAAACTCTGGTATGCTGAGAGGGCTGGAGCATAAACTGGGAAGGAAGTGTTGGCTAAGAACTCTGGCTGGACGTTTAGCCAGGAGCCTGAGGAGGAAGGGTCCTCTGTGCTCGGCCAAGGAGAGAGGTTGGTGTCCTCAGACTGAGAAGAGATACTGCATATTCGGAGCAAGGGAGTCTCCCTGACAGGTTTGCAGTTGGCGGAGAATGGATGAGAGGGAGGGCAAGACTGGCAATGAGAAGTGTGGGGAAGATAGATAAGAGGGTATGATGGGGAGGGATGGGGCAGAGGAGAGAGGGAAGCATGGTCCCAAGATTTCTGGCTCGAGTGACTGGTTGGAGTCTCTGATAAAGAGAATATAGGAGAATTGAAGATGACGAGGAGGGTGATAGTAAGTTCATTTATCATGAAAATGTCCCATAGTATCAAATAAATGGTCTTAAAAGGACAGAGGTCAACCTTTGAGAGAGACTGGGGAGTCATCAGTATATAATTGGTAACGTGAAAGATTTCTGAGTTTCTTTCCAGCCCTTAAATCCTGTGACTCAATGAATAATCTCTTAGACAATTACCATTTCCGTAAGTCTAAAATTAGCAGCGGCCTGTGTTAAGTGATTTGATGATACTATGTAGTTAGTTACTCCTATGGTTGTGATCAGTCAATATATTGTAGCCTAATGCAGACTTTGGAAACCCATCAGAACAGATTTATCGCATGGCATCTTTGTGTTAGATGTTGCAGGAGAGATTCATTTTTTTGGATGTGAAATAATGTCATTTAGCTTTTGGCTTAAGTTGAGGTAAGAGTTGGAGGCAAAAAAACAAGGACAGAAATCCGAGAGATTTGTCAGTAAGCTCAGGAAGTGTCATTTAGGAGGACTACAGTGAATTTGGTTTTGGGCTTGATAAGTTGGAGATAATACCAGAAGATGAAATGGGAATGATTAAGAAGAAGCAGGATCTTCCGGCTGGAGATTTAGCTATGGGATTCCTTCTGAGGACAGTGGTAATTGAAGTCCACATTGTGTAGAAAGGGTGGAATGAAGCAGCACTGAGGAAACAGCAGGTCCTAGGGAGACCCAAGCCCTGGCAGACCCACCTCCAGGCTGTGAAAGGGTAAGGGCTGGCCAGAGCGGTTAAAAGTCAAACAAGAATTGGGGCGCCCGAATGGCTCTGTCAGTTTAAGCGTCCAACTTTGGCTCAGGTCATGATCTCACAGTTCATGAGTTCATGCCCCATGTCAGACTGTGTGTTGACAGCTCAGAGCCTGGAGCCTGCTTCAGATTCTGTGTCTCCCTCTCTCTCTACCCCTCCCCCATTCATGCTCTGTCTCTCTCTCTCTCTCTCTCAAAAATAAATATTAAAAAAGTTTTAAAGTCGAACAAGAATAATATTCTATTGTGGGATATGGAAAGAGACAGTTGAAGGCGGCAGTTGGCCAGCCTTGGAAATCAAGGATAATGGTGATGACTGACTGGAAAATGACCGTCAAATTTACTGATAGGTCAGCCATTGGTGGCCTTTCTCAGAGGAGTTTTTTGGAATAAAGAGGAAGAAAGTGAGTTTGCAGGTCATGAAGGAAGAGGAGGAGAAATAATAGTAATAATAATGGTTGGCCTGTATGGTCTGTATAGTCACATGCCAGGCAAGTTTATAAGCACTTCATACACGTTATTTTGTTGAGTCGTCACAGTAA
The DNA here is from genome assembly GCF_003009895.1 of Hyaena hyaena. Taxonomy (NCBI): domain Eukaryota; kingdom Metazoa; phylum Chordata; class Mammalia; order Carnivora; family Hyaenidae; genus Hyaena; species Hyaena hyaena. The sequence goes on from NW_024080998.1 coordinate 1,497,247, forward strand.
ATTTAGGAGTATACCAATGTTACTAGTAGTAGTTTGGTTACTGTAGTTTCTTTTTGCTGATAAGATATGTGAGGAACAAAAGCAGTGTGTGTAGATAGTACTTGTGAGACATTTTGCAACAATAGAATGAACGGAAAAGCACAGTAGGTGACGTCATTGGTAAGTGAATGCTTTTCCAAGAGATTTTAACCTGATTTTTTTTTTTTGAAATGTTAACATTTTTGTAGTCGGTGAGGGGAGGAGGAACTGAGGATGCTAGAGAAGAATGAACAGGGAGGACTAGAGGAGGAGAGACTGGTAAGGGGCTGGAGAAGGAGCTTTGCCCTTGAAAGGAGAAGGGACAGCTCTGTTTGCATTGAGAAAATTAGGAAAAGTGGGTAGGCACTCGCTTTTTACAATTCAAAAGTGAGCCAGTCTCTGACCTTATGCTTCATTATGTTGGAGATGAGACAGCCACCAAATAATTATTGCATTCATCTCTCTCTTCTAGAACATTTGACTCAGAGTTAACAAATTTAGAAAGAGCAGGGGCGCCTGGCTGGCTCATTGGAAGAATGCACAACTCTTGATCTCAGGGTCATGAGTTCAAGCCCCATGTTGAGTGTGGAGATTATTTAAATAAATGAAACTTTAAAGAAAAGTGAGAAAGAGGAAAGGTCAGTGTTTTTAGCTCCTCCAAACTAAATTCTGTCAAGGGCTACTTGTCATTTTTTAAAATCATTTGCTATGTTCCCATGTATTTGGATGAAGTAATTGCATTTTCTTAATTGTTTCTCCAAAAGCCTGTATTTTAGGACCGTGTAATCCAGAGGCAGAGAGGACAGAACCCAACAAGTTTTAGCGTGCATTGCACCAGTAAGAAGGAGAAGGCAGATGAGAACGAAAAGAAGTAAATTAGTCACTGTAATGATAAAGAAGTGTATCTGAAAGTCTGTTTGTAAATCTGTAATTGAGACATCACTTTTATGAGAACATTTTTATTGGGGAAAGAAAGGCTCAGGACCACTTTCTATCATGTTTATAGAGAACACAATGAATTTACAAGTCGGCCACCGCTAGTCAGTTGGAGCAGCATCGACGTTTAGGACCTTAAATGACTCTAACTTCATGACGGAAATCTTCTCTTGTGAATAAGACTGGCTGGTTAGGCTGCTGAACTCATCAGATTGTCTGTCTCCCTCTCCCCCGCCCCACCCCTGCCTCCTCCTCCTCTTCCTCCTTACCCCCTCTCCATCGCTCCTCCCTTCCTGGGAATGCTGTTGAGACTTGACCAAGGTCATCTCTAGGGCTGAGTGAACAATAGCCAGGCAAGTCAGGGCTTCTGTTGGACCTCCACCTCTGCAGATAGAAGTGTGAATGTGGGCCGCGATCCAAAAAGGTGACCACACTTTCACACCTTTCCCCTGCAGGGGAGTATTCTCTTCTTGAAAATAAAGGATAGAAAACATGTAGAAAATACTGATCATGGCAATTATAGCAGTCATTTCCATTTGAAAACATTTCCTGGGGAAAAGTAAATGTTTTCTCACAGAGCCCAACATTTGTCTATGAAGATATTTTCATGAAAACATTTTATTGACATGTAAAATGTTTTAGAAGTTCATTCTGTGTAAACACGATCATCTCATGCTAACCGGGGTATGTTGAGCGCCTCTGTCTCTCCATTAATATCTGGTGTTTGTCAGTCTGTGTTTTGTGTCTGATGTCAAATGTCTTTTTTGCAGATATTGATGAATGTGTAAACAACACTGTTTGTGACAGTCACGGGTTTTGTGACAATACGGCTGGCTCCTTCCGCTGCCTCTGTTATCAGGGCTTTCAGGCCCCACAGGATGGGCAAGGGTGTGTGGGTGAGTTTTTAGATTTCTTTCCCCAACGTGTTTCACATTCCGTCTCCCCCAATGAAATGTAATCACCAGCAGGAGAGGTTGTAATAAACAAGGTAATTTGAGCAAAATTCATCATTTGATTTTGTCACACAGTTTGGGGCTTGGCAGAAGGATGGCTTCTGAAATTGCTCAGGACATTAAGAACTAGAGAAGCAGAACTTGGAATTTCACGTATATTAAAAAAGAGAACATGTGTTGAGACTCTGAGCTGCGAGTACGGAGCCCTTCTGGAAGAGTCCCTTCTGCACAGGAAATAGTCTGGTGTGTGGTGTAGCTTGTCTGTCTTCAAGATGTACCTCCCGAGGCAGTGCATTTAAGGCAAAGTGTTGGCAAGAGTTTCATTTTCCAGGAATGACACCCGTAAAATGATGCTTTGGGTCGTGCAACTATATTTCTTCAGTCTGCCTGGGACTGACAGAGCTGGAAGGAATCTTGAATATCATCAGATGTCCTAGAACAGGGTCCAGCCCATGCTCATATAGACAACATATTTCGTATTTCATTTTCTGATCAGCTCTGATTTCTTTTTTTTTTGTAATTAAAAAAGGGTTTTTTTTTACATTTATTTATTTTTGAGAGACAGTGAGACAAAGCGCGAACTGGCGAGGGGCAGAGAGAGGAGGAAACACAGAATCTGAAGCAGGCTCCAGACTCTGAGCAAGCATTCAGCACAGAGCCTGACACAGGGCTCAAACCCACAAACCAGGAGATCATGACCTGAGCTGCAGTTAGCCGACGCAGCCACCCAGGCACCCCAGCTCTGATTTCTTTAAATAGCATTCATTGGGAAACATTTGCAATGAGAGCCATTAAATGAGAAAGAAGAAAGGTTAAATTCAGAACACTACAGACAACCGGGCATTTTCTTTACCCTTACTCTGTTCTCTTCACAGCAGATAACGTCTGAGGAGGAGTCAGCAACTTCTTAGTTTGAACATCTGCAATTCAAAGCACTAATTCATTTCCTGTCCAGATTAAATGGGGAAAGCAAAATCAATTTGGAGGTTTAGTGATGAAATCGCTCACTTGAGCAGTCACTGCTTTCAAACCAACACCGTCATAATTGCTAGTTCCGACACTGGCTTTAATCTCCTTTGCGCTAAAATACAGCCAATAAAAATTGTCTAAATATTTTGAGTACACAGGTCATGTGATCTGGCTCCCACTTCTCAGCCTCACCACCTCCTTCGCACCTTTTACAACTGCTCGTGGTTGTTCTCGCAGCTGTGAAGTTACTGGGCTGTTGTGTGCCCCTCCCGACCTCCCCTTGCCTGAGCCGGGGCTCATCCTACTTACTCCTGAAGATGCTTCTGCTCTCCTCCCAGACACTGTCCCTGCTCCATTGTCTCTCTCTAGCTCAGCTCTGACCCCTCCCTCTGCTTCCAGCATACTTTCGGCAGACACATAGTACCTACACACTTTGGGGGAATTGTCTGTGTATACTGCCTTAGCCACCTTCTCCAAGACCACAAGATCCTATGGTTGAGAACCTTCTCTGCCTCTCTCCCCTGCCTGGGACTAATGTTTGGCCTCTTGTGTGTGCACAGTAAATTTTAACTGTTACCTGATGAGATATCAGGTGTTGGACCACTGACTCTGTGCAGCTCCTGAGCCCCCAACTAATGTTCACTTCGAACCAGTCAGATGAGCCCACTGAACCCATCTTGACATTTTGTTTCAGCCCACAAAACACCGCCATTAGAGGAGGAATATTTGTTGTCATTTCATTGGGCTCCATAAGTGTCATTTTATTTGCTCATTCACTCTCAAGAATATTAACTGAGCACCTATTCATGCTGGATGTTGTGTAGAATTTAAGAGTTGAATCAGCCCTGAAACTAAAATTTGGCCATGCTGTTTCCTCTGCTTGGACCCTGCCTGCACCCCCACTTCCCCAGCCCCCTGCTAGCTCTGCTGACATACTCATCCTTCAGTTGGAACTTGGCTCCTATATCTCTTCCCTAACCCACCCCTTCACCTAAAGTCTGCTGCTCCATCTGTTGTGGCCTGTGAGATGATATGGTTGATTTCCCTGACTTGACTCTAAGCTCCATGAAGACAGGAGTTGGGCCATCATTTCCCCCAGTGCCTGGCCCATAGGCATAAATTAGAAAATAGTTTTGGATTGAGTAAATTTACCCTGGTGGGAGAGATGTCAATAGTCATGTAAAGAATGTAAGTTAGAAAGTAGAAAGTTCTATTTGACATTTACCAAATTGATAAATATGAACTGGCACATTTCTGAAGTCAGTTTTTCTGGTCTAAATTATGACTGTCTGGGTTGATTAAATATGCCAACTCTCTGCTTTCCTTCATGTTATAATACCTTTTCATAAGCAAAACCCAGCTTATTAGGTTTATATCTGTTTATATACAAAGTGAAATGGAAAACTGAGGTAATTATCCAAATAAGTCAAGATACATAAACTTTTTGTCCAATTAACTGAGTATAGCAGGTAAAAATAAGATTTTTTTCCCCTGAATGATTTGGGTAATTGCTCAAATATTTAACTTTGTATAAACCATCTCAGAATGCGCTCATGAAAGCTGATGTTTGTACATGTTTAATGCATAAAATACATGAGCATTTCAGATGTCAAGTCAGGTACTTTGTTGAACTGGGCATTCACTAATAACATTTCTTTGAAGGAGACCAGGTAAAAGGTAGTATTGGGCAAGGTTGAACATTAGGATCAGCCTTTTTTAGGGCTATGTGTTTGTATAATATTGAATAAAATGTACTCAGTAGATTCCTGGACTGTGTTTTAATTAAGTATAAAGTACAGATGAAAAACACTTAGCAAAATAGAAATTACACTGTGGAACACCCACAGAATTTTTAAAGGTGCAGTCAGTGATAAGTTATTGGCATGCTAATGATTAATGTACACTGGCAAATATTTACAGGGGTCTTTCCTTTATTCCCCAAAGGGATACACATCCTGAATTCTAGTTGTAAAATTATGGGCATTTTGGCAGCTAGAGAACTGTATTTTCAGTTATATGAGCAGATTTAAAGCAATTTTTTTTAATGAATGAAAGAAATGTTATTTCTCAAGTGCCAGTTTTGCTAATTTTCCTTGAATTTAAAACTGAGAGTACATTGCCATGTTATTTAAGACCACATTATGTCAAAAAATCAAGGAAGAGAAAGTTAAGTGGTCAGAGTGTACGTGTGATGCTTGATTCCTTTAAAGAGGAATTGGAATTTGGAAGCTTTGTGTTTTCATGGTCCTTTTACACAAATCCAAAGTGTGCAGCCTAGCCGTCAGGAGCCCCTTCCCCAGAATAATAGAAGGGTTTGATTGCTTCCTGAGGACCATTTGTGACCAGAGGCCACCACTAGCCCTGGCACAGCTGGTAAAACAGAGCTGTCAGGAGTGAGGCACACCTCTGATTTGATCTGTGCTCCCTTTTCCAGATGTGAACGAATGCGAGCTGCTCAGTGGGGTGTGTGGTGAAGCCTTCTGTGAAAACGTGGAAGGGTCTTTCCTATGTGTGTGTGCTGATGAGAACCAGGAATATAGCCCCATGACCGGGCAGTGCCGCTCCCGGGCCTCAGAAGGTAAGTCACAGTGGCTCCTCTTGGGGACTTGTACCTACACAGGTTTGGGCCAGACACTCTGGGAGTGAGGTAAAAAATAACCGAATGTTCTGGCACACTGCTGTCGCTGGAAGCTTCCATGCTTTCTCCAAGCCTGCCATATCAGTGAATTAGGATGTGGTCAGTGATGACTTTTTGAGCTAGATGGCCTCTCTTGTGCTTTCCAACCCAGAGACGCCATGTGTAGGGTGAAGGATCCAAAACGATGAGAACATTCACTGGGAATTGCTTAAAACTCAGAGCCATCAACTCAGGGTTTAATATGGATTCATCTCGTTAGGTTGCATAATCTTTCTTTCTTGGCCCTCAGAGAAACGTGTCTTGACACTTCTCTAAATTAAAAGCAACATATAGGCCTCGTAGGATCTACAAAGACTTCCACTTGGAATACTTAAGGTGTTTTTTTCAGAAATTGGCCCAGAGAGTGGCTGTGTTTGCATTTGCTTAAAATTTGATTTAGTCTGTGTCATCAGGGCATGAATTGAAATGGAGAGCTGATGGTTTTCCAGATAAATTAATCAACTTCCAGATCACTCTCTTAGCTTGTGCCATGTAGCTATAGCCTGGTTGTATTTTAAGGAAAGCAAAAGACCATATGATCATTTGAGAGCCAAATAAAATGAAACATTGGCCATTTGACTTTCTTGCTCAATCTCGGTTGATTTTATCCATGCTTCTAAGAGAGCTCTCCCTGCTTCTCAACAGGGTACACTTGTTGTATATGAAATAACCATCTTTGCAAGTCATAGGGAATGAAATTTAAAAACTGTCTTCACCTATACATGTTCTTCTTAATTACTTGATATAGAAAGGGAGGGTGCAGAATTACAGAATTACATGAAAAAACAATACAGTGTGTAATTAAAAAACAGTGCCTATGAAGGGGAAGAAGTGAAGTATTACTGGAGGGAGTGGTTATTCCTCATTCCACTGACCACCATTGTGACACATGAGCCGTAGAGAAAAGGCTTTTCATCTTAGTTGTTCCTAAAATAGCAAAAACAAACACACAGTCAAAAACCTGGCTGGCCCATAATGTGATTGGTTAAGTAGCCATCTTTTTCTTATTTGTCTTTGGTTCCATAAAGGAGGACCTCACCCATAGTATTATGGTGAATGTATGGTATTTGACTTAAATATTACAGTATTGTACTATTATTATTATTATTATAGTATTATAGCATTTGACTAAAATAATTCACATCACCATATCATACACTCATTAAATGATTCCTATGAACAATAGGTAGTATAGATAAATGCATATAAGACAATGCTAAGTCACAAAATGGACGGTTCCATTGATTACAGTCTGTGGTGCGAGGGAAGAAGAGGACACATAAAAAAGATAATAATTCGAGGAGCACCTGGGTGGTTCAGCCAGTTAAGCATCAGACTACAGCTCAGGTCACGATCTCATGGTCTGTGAGTTCAAGGCCTGCATCGGGCTCTGTGCTGACAGCTCAGACCCTGGAGCCTGCTTCAGATTCTGTGTCTCTCTCTCTCTCTGTCTGCCCTTCCCCGCTCTTACTCTATCTCTCTTGCTCTCAAAAATAAATAAAACCTAAAACTTTTTTTTAAAGATAATCATTGGAATTAATGGAAATTTTAGTCTTTTCCTTCATTTTCCAAACTTCTTGTAATACTTAAATAGGAATGACCATGGTGGTCTGCTGTTTTCCAGCTGTGTAAGCTTGGGCATATCATTCCACATTTATGAGTTTTGGTTTTCTCACTCCAAACCCTTTTGTGAGGGTTTTATTTACCTCACAAAATTATATGATTTTTTAAAAAAATCCTATATGTAAAAGGCCTTGGTTAATGGCAAAGTACTATATGAAGTATTAAAATTATAAGCTATAATCCAACTACTTAAGTGATATCTCTTTCTCATCCTTTTATGATCTGTTCTGAAATGGTAGACTTTTTAACTATTTTTTTCCTAGATAGGTATTTTTTTGCTGGAATGTTTTAGCAACATCAAGGAGTGGTTCATTCACTTCACATAGATTGAGTTTAGGTAAATGTCTGGGATCCTAAAGTTTGTTCTTTTCTTTTTTTGGAGATTAATAGTACCTTACTAAGATCGTGAGCCCATCTGAACCATATTTGGTGAACTGGTGTAGTTCATTATAAACGGCTTCTTAGGGGAGCCTGGATGGTTCAGTTGGTTGAGCATGATTTTGGCTTAGGTCATGATCTCACAGTTTATGGGCTCGAGGCCTGCGTCAGGCTCTGCGCTGATAGTGTGGGGCCTCCTTTGGATTCTCTCTCTCTCCCTCTCTCTCTACCTTCTTTCTCTCTCTCTCAGAATATGTAAAGAAACTTGAAAAAAAAATGTTTAAACTGCTGCTTAAAATTTTATAGTGATTCGTTTTGTAAGCCTTGTTCCTCATCTCCTATTTTTAAGCTTTTCTGTAATAAAGTCCCTAACATTTGCTTTGTCTTTTTTCCTCCCTTAGTGTCCTTGCTCTCTCACTGACTGACTGACTCTTTCTGGAAAATTCTTTCAGTCAGAGTTCACTAAGTACTGTCCTGCATTTTGAAAGAACTTCTTTTTGAATACTCAGCTCCATAAATCTGCCAATAGATACATAGTTTCTCCTTCCTCTTTGTATCTAATCTTTTCATTTATGGTTTCTTACATATTTTCCCTGGCTTCTGCTAAATACTGTACATAGCCAGTTGTTTTTATTGGTCCATGTCAGTATAATCTGACTAATTTATATTGTTCCTGGCAGCTCTGACTACCATACCTCAATTTGCATAGTTCTTGGCAAACTTCAACTGATTATATGCAGTCTTAAGATTGTCTGTAATGACATCTTCTTCATCTGAGCGATTCTCTCTCAGGGTCCTGAGAGGCAGACCAGCTATAAACTGCAGGAACATACTTCTCAGCCCAACTTCATCAGTGCCAATAATTGACCTGCTGTTTGAAAAGGCGATTGAAGCCAGGAATCCTGAAAACAATAATATAGTTTCTAAATATTTAAATTTTAACTTAAAGCATATAAAGGTACATTCATTTGCCAACTGTTGAAGGTGGGCCAAGGCCTTGTTTTGAGTAGAAGTCCTCTCTTAAGAGCCCTGCATGTCTTGTTTTGCATAAACTACATTAGGCATGATCTCCACCACCTACTTTAAAGGGAGGAAGAATTTAAAGGCCTTTGCCAGGTACGTGAGTATAAAATTGCTCTAGATTTTTATCATTTTGCTAAATTTTTGTACAGTTGTCTTTTTAATGTTTCTTTTTGAGACACAGAGCATGAGTAGGGGAGGGGGAAGAGAGAGGGAGACACAGAATCTGAAGTAGCTGCAGGCTCTGAGCTGTCAGCACAGAGCCTGACGTGGGGCTCAGACTCACAAACCGGAAGATCATGACCTGAGCCGAAGTCGGACGCTTAACCACTGAGCCACTCAGGCGCCCCTACGGTGGTCTTATCCACACCTAATTTGATAGCATTCCATTGACTGAATCAACTTTAGTCTTACTAAACCTTTAACTTGTTCTGTAAACAACTCTTCTCAATTCATACCTTCTTGGTGTATATGCTGTTTATGTAATTACAATAATTAATACACTGGCACAGAATGTTTGAGAATAACACAGCTGAGTCTCGGTCATCATACTGCTCAGCATGTGAGAGTGGGAGCATTCCACCTGCTGTGGGCACAGGCCAGTGTGCTTTTTGAGGGCAGGAGAACATGGGTTAGCACAACACGTTGGTTAAATGGAGGCCAATTAAAAGAGTCTATATCCTATTCCAATCAAAGGATCTGCCTTTGCACAGAACGAAACTTCTTATACCAAATTTAAAGAGTTTTTAAACAAAGATTCAGATTCATTTCACTGTATACATGGTAGATCAACAGCTCCGATCTCATCCTTCTTGAAAAGTAATTTGGAAAGGGAAGATGAATTTGCAAGATAGGTTGTCACACTCTTACTAAGCTGTAAAATTTCCCCAGGACAGAAGGTATGCCACCAGTGAGCAGTAGCATAGTCCACGGTGGTATCGTACTGAGGACAGACCTGGAGCCAAGGCGGGGGGATGTCAGGAAGGCAGCTTTCAGATCAGTGTGCAGAATTTTCCAATAGTTAGGGATAGGTAATGGCCATGAAGTTACGGATGTTTCCCTGAAGGTATCCCTGAACAGGTGGGGTACCCGCTGGCAGAAGGACACCCACTTCCCAGCAAGAAATTGTACCAGGTGGCCTTTAAAGTACCTTTGATTAATGTCCTTTGATTTTTGTTTCTAAACTACTACTTGGCTCCCACCTAATATTTTTTAGATCAGTCTAATGGTTTTCACTGCCTGGGCCTTTGGCCACTGATTTACATTGCCATCCATTGCCTGAAGGCACCTGCAATAGAAAGAACTAAAAACTGGCTGTGCCACTCATCACATGGAAGAGGGTATGGATATGAAATATAGCCTGATGCTTTTATTTCCTCAGTGCCTGTGATAATTGCTCCATAAAACTTTATGTCCTCAGGCATTCTAAACGAAGCAGTAAATATGTGGTCTTGGCAATTGCAGCCTTCAAGCCTTACCCACAAAATGCTGCTCTCTGTCTCAATTGGTGCACAGTGGAGACTGCGAACGGAGTTTAACCGAGTTTATTTTTAAAACAGAAGGTATAAGGAAAAGAACACAAAAAGATACATGGTATCATCGAGGCAGGTGTTCCTCACTTGAAGAAAAACAAACGAGATCAGAAATTATACAACATAAACTGGCGTGATTATTTGCATCATAAAAGAATTGTTCTTTATGCAGTTTATTGCAGCATTTTCTTAAATGTTCATTTTTCTCGAATGTATTTGAGAGTTTATTCTCACATCACACGGTAGGGTCTAGGCTTCTACAGCTAGGAAGCACTTCCATGGTTTTCTAGCCCAGCTCCTGTATTTACCTGTCAGGAAGCCAAGGCCCAAGCAGCAGCTCTAAATGTCCTCCTTAGGGAAGGTCCCACAGCTAATGTTATGTGGGAACCCAACCCCGGGATCTTTTCCACTTTGCCATTCCACTTTTGAAGGCCAAGGACGCCATGACTCCAGCCTCTAAAAATTGGCTTCCTGGGGCACCTGGGTGGCTCAGTCGCTCCGGCTCTTGATTTTGGCTCAGGTCATGATCTAACGGTTCATGGGATCGGGCCCTGTGTTGGGTTCTGCATCAGGTGTACAGAGACTGCTTGAGATTCTCATTCCCCTTCTCTCGCTCTCCCCCTCCCCTGCTCAGGCTCTTTCCATCTCTCTCTCAAAATAAATAAATAAACATTTTTTAATTGGCTTCCTTCTTTAAAAAAAATAATGCATGTTATTTTATTTAAAACAATGCGTATTCTTCTCAGAAAATTGGCAAATACAAAAATGTATCAAAAACGAAAATTCCCCGCAGTGGCACCACTAATCTCTGTCACCATGGTGGCCTCCAGATTCTTTGATGGGGACATCTAGGCTCCACCTACCTCCACAAAACTGTCCCTCGTTTGATCCAAGGGCCCTCAGGCTCGTCTACGTGAAGCATCTTTCCCTTGGGTCAGCAGAGAGTGCCTACATGCTGAATGAAGCCCTTCATCTCACTGCTCAGTCCTTCTCATGAAACACCTGACAGTGTTTTCCCATCTTCCCTCCCCCGGCGTTCCCTTTGATTGATTTCGGACATTCTCTTCCCCCATCCTCCTCCCTTTTGGTCTGGTCTTGTTCGTTCTTGTTTTCAGACTCTTTTTCCGCTGCCCATTCCTTAAATAATAGTGTCCCGGGGAGTTGCATGTTTAGGGCTCTTTTTACTCTCTATCCTTCTCTTTGGGATATTTAATCCTCTTCTGAGTCAGCTCTTACTTACATGATACAGACTGCCAAGTTATATCTTCTGCCTCCACCTCTGTCCTTAGAGCCAAACTTCTATTTCCAGCTGCCTATTTTTGGGTCTTTCTTCCAGGATGTCTTGTCAGTGTATCTGCCTGAAATTATCCCAAAACCAAATTCATTACCATCCCTTCTCTAACCTGTGTTCACTCATTAATTGCCAAACATCTGTACCAGAAGTCCTGACATCATACCTTCATTTTTCTCCCCATTCATCCAAGCCTCCAGAACATTCTGTCACTTCTACCTGAACAGTCTTCTTTAGAGCTCTCCCTGCTCCTGTGTTACCACTGCCCTGAGCCAGTCCTTCAACATTTCTTACCTGGACCGTGGCAGTAGCTTCCTTCCAGCCTCTTCCATTGATTCCTGTTCCTTGCTGTTGCCACAGTTGATGTTTTCAAAACATGAGTCTGGTTTTACTTTTATTTTTCAGGATTTTATTTAAATTCCAGTTCATTAACACTCAGTGCAACACCTAGTGTCAGGTGTAGAATTTAGTGATTCATCACCCACATATAACACTCAGTGCTCATCACAAGTTTCAGCTGCTTACTGCTGCTTACACCATGAAGTCCAAAGCCATTGGCATGGTGGTAGGACCCTTAATATTCTGCCTTATTCATCTTTGCATCCCCTGTAACCTGGCTCACTGCCTCGCCTGTGCCAGACACTCAGTAACTCGTGAATCAAATTGCCTCTCGACTTTTGAGAATGTATCCCTTCTGTATTTCACTGTCTCATTCCCACCTAGTCCTGTAGAATTAAAGTAATGATTCATTTTATCGGAGATAGAATGGGGGCCACACTTGAATGAGGAATTATCTCTTTATACTTGTATACTTGTAATGGGGGTGGTTCCTTCATATGCTTTGGTTAAATACCAAGTAGAACAGAAGAATAAAAGGGTTTCCCTGTTGTCAAGGGACACATGTAAATCATCCTCATGATTCTGACAATTGAACTCAAAGAGCATTCTTGTTCTCGTCTTAGAGAGGTCCTCTACAGGTTTTTATGTAGGTACACACTTTTTTAAAGGCAGGAAACCACATATAATATCATTCAACTGTTACATTTGGCCTTACATTTAATGTGTTTAGTTAACCTGTAAAATAAATTAACATTGAGAGAGTTTTTTGAAAATAATTTCTGATTAGAAAAAAAGACCTTCTATAGGAAAAAAAAAAAAGACAGCCACAGTACTGAAAAGGCAAACATTGTAAAATGCCATAAAACTCCTGAGGTCTTACTGTGTATTTGTAATGGATCTATACTATAAATGTAGGTAAGGCTAAGGAAAACATGCTCGTTTGTTGGGGGGGGTGGGGTGGGGCAGGTAAAAAGTTGGATCAGGTTTCTTCCCACATTCGGAGAGCATAGAAGAATTTGCTAATTACCAAACCGTGGTTTTACTTTCATGAAAGTTTTTACTTGCTATTATGGTATGTAAAATAATATCTGAGTTTTTAAGGAGATGTCCGTGTTTGAGTGAACTGATGGCAATTGATCCCAATGGGACTCAAACTGGATGTGAGCTGTTTCATGTTCTTGAGACGACAGGAGACGCCCCCGCTGTTGCCCCAGAAATAATTTGGGGCCCTCGCATTTGCTATAAATATGGCCTGAAGAGGAGGGGGTTGTACATTTCCTTTTAAGCATTTCCCGATATTTTACGGTCATGTCAGTTATGACGTTTCTGTCCCAGTCATCTTTACGGGCCCTCGCGATGTACATGTGACAGCGTTTTGCCGCAAATCTTGCTGCTGTGACATCCTGTCTCTTCTCTGTCTCCACGGGCGCCACCTGCTCACACATCTCTGCATGTCACACCTGTTTTTCTTTCACCTCGGAACATCCTTCAGCTTTCAGGGGCCTCCTCTTTCGCCCATGTCTTGTCCTGATGTTCCCGGTGTCCAGTTGCTGTTCAGCCCACTCCTGTTGGCAGTGCTTGTTTTCTGAAATTCACCAACAGCTCTCTCCTGAATTCCACTTAAAACATACACACCTTTGGGGCATCTGGGTGACTCACTCTCTTAAAGCTCCTGACTCTTGATTTCGGCTCAGGTCATGGTCTCATGGTTCGTGGGGTTGAGTTTCACTTCGGGCTGTGTGCTGACAGTGCAGAGCCTACTTGGGATTCTCTCTCTCCCTTCTTCTCTGCCTCTCCCCCGCTCACACTTGTTCTCACACTCCTTCTCGTGTTCTTCTTCCTCTCAAATGAACTTACACACACACACGCTTCTCATCTTTCAAGTCTTTGAGAAAACTAGGAAAAAGGAAAATATATGAATTTCCAAGTTCTCTTTTATTCCTTCTCAGAATATTACCCTAGAAATTCTTTTCTCATAAAAGACATGAGTTGAGGGGCCTGGGTGGTACAGTCGGTTAAGTGTCTGATTTTGGCTCAGGTACTGGCCTCTGGACTCATAGCTCAGAGCTTGGAGCCTGTGTAGAATTCTGATTCTCCCTTGGGCTCCCTCTCTCTCACTCTCTCTCTCTCTCTTCTCCCCTGCTCGTGCTCTTTCTCTCTCTCTCTCAAAATTAATATTTAAAAAATAATAAAAATAAATTTAAAAACATAAGTTGGTTTAAAACATTAGTGCCTATGGTGATTTTAAAATAAAGGCAATAAAGCTTCGTGAATGATTGTGTTGAAAGTAATTTACTGAACATTATCATGGTTAGAGTTTTATAAATTGATGCCTTTTTTCAGGACTCTGGCAGGTGTTGTTATTTGGAGGCATTGTTTGCTTACAGGTGTTTGTTATGTTACCCTTTGGTCATTGTCTTAATGTCCCAGAAAGGTGTGAAGATTAGCTCATAAAGGCCTTGAGAATACATTGCACATGGAAACTGAAAGCAAAGACAAGGGCTCATTTAGAATGTTCGTGTCTACTTTAATTAGAAAAATGTTCCAGATTTCCTCAACCTAACAGCAAGCCTAAGATGAGACCAAAGAAGGAAACCAACCTAGAAGTGAACACATCCTCTTCTTAGGAATCAAGAGATATGTTTCTAGAAAGTGCTCTTCATAAGTGGAACCGTATGACTCAGCCCCTGACTTTCTGTTCAGAGCAAGAGGCTGTACCGTATGTGACCTTGTAGCTAAACTCTACACCAGCAAGGATTATCTGCTATCTCCTCCCCATTTGTCTCAAAGAAATGAAAAAATAAATTTAAAAAACTCATGCTAGTTGAGATTCTAAGAAGCTGAGCCCATAGAAGAGATTTGGGGAAGCAACAGGCATGAGACATTGGACCCAACCTAAATTGTCTCTGCTGGGAAGGAAAGATCTTTGTAAACTGCACATACTGTTTCATGGAGTTACTCTGTGGATCACAAGAAAGGGCCTCTCAAAATTGATACAGAAACATGTATAAAACTTCCAGAAACTCATTTCTTATCACCATCCATACCCTAGGATTAGACTATGCAAATTGTTGTTTATACATAGATGTTATGCCAACCTCCTAATAAAATTGAAAAATCAAATCCAAAGATACCAGAGGAGAGGTAATATATTTCTTAGAAGTCCATGGCATTAGTATGTAGTATGGCTAATCATTTTCTTCATAAAATCTTTAAGAGAAATAAAATTTATTGTTTTTAATGCCTGGCACTTTAATATCCATTGATTAGATCTCTTAAAATTACTTTGCAATGGAACCATTCTTCCCATGGCAGCAAGTGACCTGAACTCATATAGAGATTCCTTAAGGAAAACACCTTGCATTGTGTTTACTGATGAGTTTCCCCCCCGGTGGAAAAATGCTCTAGGAAGTTAAGTATTTAAAGGTTAGAAAGATAGGGAAATTGCTACTTTTTTATGGAACGACCTTTGTGGACTGGTTTTTCGAAAAGAATTTGCATCTCTTTCCAAACACGGATGAGGGCCTGACTAACCCCCAATTTCAGCTGTATAAACATTGAGCGTTCAAACTGCTTGGAGAAAAAACAAACCTTGTAACAACCAATGTCAAACCTGAATAATAGAATGATATTACTGGTTGTCTCCCTTATGCAAAAACTTGTGAGTTTCCTTCCAAAAAAAAAAAAAAGGAAAGCAACGATAATTTTTTTTCTTAGTTTCTGTACTATGAGTATAACAAACATTGTAGAAAACAGGCCACGTGTATATATCTATATTATATATAGGTATATGTATAGATAATGAAAGTTTTTGACTTTTACAGAAGCCTCTGGTGTCTGATTACCAAGGAATATAGCATTTTTCATGATGCTCTACTGTATAATATTCCATCTTGTAAGAAATCCCATGACATACTTACAACTTCTAACACAAAAAGAAAACAGTTATTCAGCCCTGTCTTAGCACAGACTATAAATTTGATTGACAAGCCACTTGCATTGCCGATTTGATTTGTATTTCTAAATGTATACATTAAGAGCTGTACTTTTAGGTTAGCTGAATAAAATGAGCAAAATTATTAGTAATGGGCTGTCAATTAATTTAAAAGTGTTGGGGGAAAGATTATAAATTTTTCTGCAGGGCTCGTGGTTGATTTTAATAATAACTTTAAATGCCCTTACTTTTCCCAAATAATTCTGTTCATAAGAGCTTGGAGCCCTCCCTAAAGAGAAGGACGTGGTGGTTGTCTGCTCTGTCCATGTGGGCACAACACATTTCTGTCTTCTGCACACTTGAAAGCTAGAAGAGATGAGGGCTGTGGCAGGTTTTATCTGATTTCACATCCAAGGAAGTGATCTAAAATCACTTCATAATCTGTTGTAGAAATTGACAATTCTGCTTTTTCTAGGACGTATATTCAAGGTTGGAATTTGTCATCAGCTATTAACACTAACTTAGAATCCAGACTGAGTTATGTCAAAGATAGAATGATCTAACAGTTAGTCAGAATCAAGTTGAAAGGGATCTTGTACATTTTCATTGATGTTCTGTATTTTGAGAGTAATGTACACACCAGAGTTTTGTTTGCCATTTTGCTTGTTTTCCCTGCCTTAGGAGGAAAGAAAGGGTACTAGCTCTTCTGATAGAATTGTATGAATTTCTATTTTAAGGACACTTTTCCTAAGTGGCATATTAATCTACTCTTCACAGTCAACCTGACCCTGCCAAAATAAATATATAGGAAACTATTGTGTAAATAACTCATTAAACTTTCCTAATTAATTACACAATACTGCAAAACAAAGGTAGGTGTTGACATTCAGGTCTTATCACTGGTAAATGTTCTCCTTTTTTCTTGTAGTTTCTTCATTGGAATTAATCTAAGTTAATTGTCATGGTAGTAGTCAACTTTTTATTTGAGATAGCATAAAATAGAATCTATTAATAAGTCCTAACTGGATTGTAAGCAGTAATTGAACTCTATATGTATAGTTGAGAAGCGATTAGACCACTTTACAAGCCTAGTCTCAAAATATTAATCTTTTTTTAAGTCTTATTGATTTAGTTTGAGAGAGAGGGTGAGGGAGGGGCACAGAGAGGGAGGGAGAGAGAATCCCAAGCAGACTCCACACTGTCAGCACACAACCAGATGCGGGCTCGAACCCACGAACTGTGAGATTATGACCTGAAATTATGACTCCGAAATCAAGAGTCAGACCTAACCAATGGAGCCACCCAGGCACCCCCAAAATATTAAGCACTTTTTAAAAGCACAATAAAAGCACTATAAGTCTAATGGGATTGAATCATATCTAGTCTTATCTGAAAGTAGGTGAATTTTGTTCGCTTTGTTTGTATTCTCTCATATCACTTTGTCTCTTATCACAGAGGGTTAAACCGAGTCTGTTGGAAAATATATTACTCTAGAACACACATGAGCCAGGACTAGAACTGAGCCTTGAAATTCTACCTCAGGGTTTAGCTGGCACTTATTATTTCATTCAAAGTCCTACATTTGCAGCAATTTAAGTAGACTTTCAGTTACAAAATGTTATTTTATACACTTTGGGTTATTGCGTTGTTTTCCTGGTTATTGTATGCTGCCTTGTACTATTCAGAAGACATTGGAACATTATTGATTCAAATGGCCACCTAAGAGTTAAATATTTTTGTGTGGCCCTCACATCTCTGGTCAAATGTTGGGGAAAATTGTCATTGATTTAAGTAGGTGTTATGGCTCACATAGCACGGCCCTGTTTGCCAAGAAAGCAGATATGGAAACTCATCTCACGGCCAAATTTACAAGAGTATAGCAATTGGTTTAATGTAAAATGATTTTGACAGATTTACACTCTTGGGGTGTGTTAGAAATCCATCAAAATTCAGGATCCCAGTGCATTTTTATCTTGAGGTGAAAGGACCCACCCCTGAAGCAGAAGGCTGTTCTGAGTAAATGAAATGCTGCTGACACATCCCGTCCGTCTTTTCACCATTGTGTGTTCTGCCCTGTTGTGATACAGATCTGATGTGTCCCAGAGGCCCCCTTTTCACTCTCTCCACTCTATTTAGACTTAGATGAAGATCAGCCCAAAGAAGAAAAGAAAGAATGCTACTATAACCTAAACGATGCCAGTCTCTGTGATAATGTGCTGGCCCCCAACGTCACCAAACAGGAGTGCTGCTGTACCTCTGGTGCCGGCTGGGGAGACAACTGTGAGATCTTCCCTTGCCCCGTTGTGGGGACCGGTAAGGACCAGCAGAGCAGCGTGTTCACACTTGGGTTGGGCCCTGTGGTGTCCAGGGCCTCGGAAAGTTCTCGTTTTGCTTGCTGCATTGACATCTTGAACTGATGACACTAACTGGGACCTGCTATGGTGGAACCGAGATGAGATTACCCTGCAGTGCCTTTCATTCAGAGCCGAAACCATCCCCTTCATCCCACTTCAAAATGAATTCTTAACCATAATGTCAGTCCATCACAGAATACACTGTTACAGTAAGGTTCCCCATGATATTTTGGCAGAAAGGCAGTTCAGTTTTATTCCATTTTTAGGTTAAAACCCGTCTTTTCTTGGCTAAAACTGATCCCTTGTTATCCATGGCTAGAGCTTGCATATTGAGGCTAAGATCTTGCCTGATTGGAATCTTAGTGTTCAACCTTTAAAATGCTAGAAACCACAGTAATGGAAGAGTAAGTCATAGCATCAGTCAAAACGTGGGTAAACGAGAAGTGCATGAACTAGGAGGGTTTTTTTTTTTAATTACAAGTAAAAACTTATAAAGTCATTAGACTTATTTGTACCTAATCCATAATTTTGGAGATTATACTGAATTTATTTGTCCAGAGTAGATGACAAAAGTTACCTTAAAGTTAATGGAATCTGAGAAAGAAAAACTGAACTTAAAAATTAAAGACCCACATTAATGGAGAACATTTATTTTTTTTCTTTTTTATAACTTTTTTTTTTGGTCTCTCTTGAAATCAGCTGAATTCACTGAAATGTGTCCTAGAGGGAAAGGCTTTGTCCCCACTGGAGAATCCTCTTCTGACACTGGCGATGAGAACTATAAAGGTCAGCATCAAACAGAAATTAATTTGCAACACGTGTGCATATGACCATTCTGGTGAAGGCATGGCTTGGGTTCCACATGATTAGAAAGCCTTTAATTCTTCTAGGGGAAGGCGCCTGTCAGCTCTGGGCAGCCTTCTGTCTTGGGAGTTAGGATCCTTAAGACCACGTGGCCTTGGGGTGTCATGTGACCCTCCTGAGTTTCCGTCTCTTTATCTCAGAGATAGGAATGATGTCTCAAAGGTTATTGTGAGGCTTAAGTGAGATAATATGCTAAAAATACTTAAAGCTCTATCTAGGAGGTGCCTGGTAAATTTTAAAAAATGTATGCTTTTATTCCAGAGCTTTATTATAAGTAATACAAGCTAAGACCATACAATTTTGACCATCCTTAAGTTGGTCTTTGTGGTCATCAACAAAGCTAAGGTTCTTGACTTTTTTAGAGCTCATCCTATTGTTGCTAAGATGTTTTGACTAATGGCTACAGATTCATCATAAGGAATGGAAAAGAAGAAAACTAAAGTAAATATGTTTTATTTATTTAATGCCAGTAATCCATAATTCTGAAATAAATGCACAGACTCTCTATTTTGGCAAAATTTAATCCTCATAATATATGAGTATTTCCTTGTTAGCCACTCACTTTTGACATTTCCGTGATAGAGATATTATGATCTCTTATATACACCGTGGGTTTTTTTTCTTCCCTTTATAGTTTAATATTGGAAACTGCTAAGTGGCTGGAAAACAGACTAAACATTTTTATTGTCCATCCGGTTTTGAGAACTACTGTTTTCATGATACTCAGTAGCTGGATAAGAAATTCCATATGTGCTTTTTAAGTAAATCTGTGATTCAGTCCAATTAAATAACAAAAAGCCTTGGTTTGTAATATGTGTTTAATGGTTTTCAAGTTCACAAATATCATACTTTGTTTTTGCAGGGATATAGTTAAATCTCACTTCATATTATGGAACAGAGCCCTGATTTTACCATAAAGTCCCCTCTCTTTCATATAAAAATAAGTTCCTCCTCACCCTGTCTTAGCAGTGCTGTAAATGGTTGGAATATTAGTTGCAGATCCAAACAGCTATGTATTATGGACTTGACTTTGCCATTTTCCAGCTGTGTAACTTTGAGTGATTCATCTATGAAGCCTGTGATTTTTTTTTTTTTATGACATGACATTTGCTCTAAAATGCTAGAACTGATGGTAATAATAATAGCATTGAAAGCAAGGGATAAACACTTTTTGAGAGTCTGTGGAATCTTCTACGTGGATTTTCTCATTTAATTGTTTCAGTCTTGTCAGGCAGATGTTCCTATTGTCCCCAGTTTACCACTGAGTGAACTGAGGTTTGCAGATGGTGAGCATTACAAGTTCTGTGGAGAAATAGGTCTGCTAGGACCCTCAGAACTTGTGCTCTTATTAGCTGGTCATTATCACCAAGACAGACTCCTCAGGTCCCATCAACCTCTTCCTGGCGGTTTTCTTCATCCCAGCTAGTTGATGGGCAAAAATATACATTTAGAGAAAGGCACCTCTTTTAAAAGGCTTATTCTTGAGAAAATACTGTTGTCTTCATTGTGAAATGCATAGACTCTTTCATCAAATAAGAGGTAGCGACTCAGAAATTGAATTTACAAAAAGATCTCCAATAATGTTTTGGACATTGTTCCCTAAATATCACAGATTCTGTTTCTTCTGTGAGTTAGGCTTAACTTTAAGAATTTTCTCCTGTTGTATCTGAAGATTCTTTGGACTATGAATATTATAACATCTAACTCAGTTGAAGCCTGATATTTGTTAGATTCTTCTTTTTAACTCAAAGACCAAAGCTCACTCTTCTCTTCCACCATTTTGCCCCCATAGATGCAGATGAATGCCTGCTCTTCGGGCAAGAAATCTGCAAAAATGGCTTCTGTCTGAACACTCAGCCTGGTTATGAATGCTACTGTAAGCAGGGGACATACTATGATCCCGTCAAATTGCAGTGCTTTGGTAAGTGTAAAGAGGATACAGGGTGCTCTGAAAATAGACGGAAAAAAATAAGTCATGCTGTATAGTTAAAACAATTGCTTTGCATCTAAGTGTTGAAAAGACTTGTAAATGATTTATGGATCATTTTTCTGAGCAAGAATTTAAGAAAATAAAATAAGTCTCCATACTACTTTTTGAACAGATTTCAAGCAAAGAGTTAATATTCAATGTGGAATTATAATTCAGGTCACTGGTTTAACTGAAGTGTTCTTTTGGTCTGGGGAGCCTCCTGTTTCATCACTCATACCATGCGAGTGAAAGTCATTTTTAAATACTGACCCAGACTTTAAGGCTTAAGCAAAAAACCATATACACTAGGCAGAAAAACATAGCAAAAGGAAATAATTTTAAAACTATCATAAAGAGGCATTTTATCTTAAATTTCTAAGCATATCCTGTTCCCAAATGTTTTCTTTTTCTCTTTAATGTCAGCAGCAGCAGGAAAACATTATTTTTCCAATCAATACAACTTATTATTTTTATAGTCAGAGCTGTTCTCGTTTGGATGATGATGTGTGGTTAATTAAAATGTGGCAGTCTCTGGAATCTAGACTAATTTTAGCAGTGTGTAAAGTTTGGTGAGTGTATGAGGTACAACTGATTGTTGATTTTCTTTAACTTTTTTTCTCTTTAGATATGGATGAATGTCAAGACCCCAGTAGTTGTATTGATGGCCAATGTGTCAATACAGAAGGCTCTTATAACTGCTTCTGTACCCATCCAATGGTCCTGGATGCTTCAGAGAAACGATGTGTACGACCAACTGAATCACATGGTATGTCTGGATGTGAGATGCAAGTCTGTGTCCAAATAAATGTCAAGGTTTTCCTTTTGACTGAAATGTGAGCTATTGGGAAGTTAAAAAATTGACTCCTTGGGTCTTTTGGAGTAATTAAAACGAGATGCTAAAAATAATAAGAGAGGAGGGGCGCCTGGGTGGCTCAGTCACTTAAGCATCTGACTTCAGCTCAGGTCACTATCTGACAGTTCATGAATTCGAGCCCTTCATCGAGCTCTGTGCTGACTGTGCAAAGCCTGCTTTGGGGACTCTGTCTCCCTCTCTCTCTGCCCTTTCCCTGTTCCCTCTCTCTGTCTCTGTCTCTCAAAAATAGATAAACATTTTTTAAAAATGAGAATAATCATAAGAAAAATGATAAGATGCATATCAGTATGTAGGGGATTTAATACCCTGCACATATTTGATCGACGACAACGTAGATCAGCTGAGCAGATGGCAGTCCTGTGTCTGTTCATCCGATTTCACCTTCAAAGGCAACTGAGGAAGATGTGAGTTCAGGATGAGATAATCGGGTTTGCTTGACTGGACTGGAGGACACAGAAGAGACTGCGCAGAACAGACCATGGAATCCAACAAGGTGGTGGAGACCCCTGGTGTCCATTGATTGGAATCCCTCTCCGTCCCCAGTGAGATGATGCCCCACTCATAATTGGCATAGTTGATCTATCCATCATCCCTGTCAGGAACCACTTTGGATGAAGTCAACTGAAAGGCAGAAAGTTAGGAGTTGAGTGCTGTAGCATGAAGTGTTACTAGGGCTTTGGTGGATGAATTGAGTGAGAGAGCAAGAATCTGCAAAGTGTTACATAGAAAGAAATGGTAGGATTTGAGAGAAGAGTAAATGTAAAAAAGGAAAGATTGGGAAATCAGAAATCAGTGCTTTGGGATTATGGGGTATAGAAGGAAGACAGTGCGGTGCTTTCTCTAATGATGGGAAGCTGCAGATGGAGGGATTTAATTGGAACGCGATGGGCAGGTTGAATTTCAGCTGATGGAATGACACCCAGTTGGAGATGACAGAGGTTTGATCCGTGGAAAGACCAGGCTGGCTTCAGACTTTTACTTGGAAGTCCCTCTTAGAAATAGAGATGGAAACTTTGAGACTCGCTGGCTTCCACCGCAGTGTTTATGAAATAGGAATAACAGTGCGATCGTCATGGAACCATGTTTTCCCTTTCAGAACAAATAGAAGAAACTGATGTCTACCAAGATCTGTGCTGGGAACATCTGAGTGATGAGTATGTGTGTAGCCGGCCTCTTGTTGGCAAGCAGACGACCTACACTGAGTGCTGCTGTTTGTATGGAGAGGCCTGGGGGATGCAGTGTGCCCTCTGCCCCATGAAGGATTCAGGTGAGCCCTCATCCACTTCCCTGTGCCGGGGGCCTTTGGGAACAGGTTCATCCCTCTCCTTTGGAGCCTGACAGTTCTTCTGTGTCTTCATCTTCACTCCTGATTCCTTCCATCAGAGGTGGGGATGGGTGGGTGGGTGTGTGTGTGTGTGTGTGTGAGCAGGGTTTCATAAACATCTGGCTCCTGGTTTACCTCCAGTCCAGACCTGTCATTAGTTTTTGAAGCCTTCATTCCATTTCCCCAAAGAATGAGAAATGACCCAAAGAAACATAATGCAACTTAGCAATTGGTGACATAGATCTTAAGATTTTTTTTTTTAATGTTTTATTTATTTCTAGGAGAGAGAGAGAGACAGCATGAGCAGGGGAGAGTCAGAGAGAGAGGGAGTCACAGACTGAAACAGACTCCAGGCTCTGAGCTGGCAGTCAGCACAGAGCCCGATGCGGGGCTCGAACCCACGAACCGCGAGACCATGACCTAAGCAAAAGTCGGACGCCCAACCGACTAAGCCACCCAGGCGCCCCTAGATCTTTAGAATTTTTGTTTCCCAATACTTCCTTTTTCCCTACACTTGTTCTCATTTCTGACAATTTCTACTTAGAGCAAACAGTATTAGAGGCTATAGAAAATCTGTCCTGGTTTTTATGACAGCCTCTTTGTGAGAAAGACCAAAAAGGGCTTAGAACAATAGAGGAAGAGAGTAGAAAGTGATTGAAGTGCATGTGAACAGATGTCCTTTCATTACAAGTTTCAGGTCTGAGGATAAACCTTTGCTCAAATGGAAAATGCAACGGGCTAGGCTCTTGGTTTATCCCCTCTCCCTGGGTTGGGGGAAGACTGAAAGGTGCTGGGTCTGGTCTTTTTGGTGACCCATGGCGTGTGCACTGACTGCTTGCTTGTCTTCTTAGTTCTGCTGCCACTTAACTGCTCTTGAAAGGAAAGCCCTTGAAAGTGTTTACTTTAGCTATGATTTCGATTTGTTAAAGCTAGAAAGATACCATGTGGGTATAAAGTGAGGGAGTTTATAATGAACAAATTCTCCAAATGGTCAAGAGTGGAAAAAATGCTTGAAAAGAAGAAACGCATTGATTTTTAGTTAATGAGAATGCAACTTTTCGAGCTGTTTCATAGCTTTTCAGATTGGCAATTAGTTAAACCCAGTGCAGCATAAAAAAGAAAATGATTTGAAATGCCTTAGGGGAAAAAGGACTTGCAAAGGATAAAGAGCAAATACGGAAAGAAATGGATGGTGATGATAGGATGCCAGTAGCCTGGTGCTGGAAAAGAGGTTGGGTTCAGGGGCCTGATGGGGTGGGTCCGGAATCCAGAACTGCCCATTGGGAAAGTAACTTCACCCAGCACAGCTCGTTTATAAAACAGAGGTGTTTATCTCTATCTTGTTGTGTTGTTGAGGGTGTAGGGAGAATGGGGACACAGGGAGTGGTATAGTTATTAGCATTACTCTGACCTCTGCCCCCGGGGGCAGATGCCACAAGGAGAGGAAAGCAAAATCCTTAGGAAGGGAGTACAACGGGGACTTGAGACATCTTCTCACAGTGCTCTTATATTTCAGGTCTGCTGTACTTAGCCACTGGTTTTTATGGTTGATTTTTTTTCCCCAAAAAATAACAGACCCCTTATGAAGAATTAATCAAAGGGGTTCTGACCCTCTCCACCTACCCCGTCACAATTGAACTCTGCTCCTCCTTAAAGACGTTCATTCTTAACAGTTGGGTTTTTCCTTTTACTCATGCAAACCTTTTTCCTACACATTAATTGTTGTTATGTAGTTATATTTGTATTCGTTATTGACATATATTTAAATTTAAGACATATTTAAAACTGAACTCCGTATCGTCAGTAAGACACACTTTATTTTTTGTTCCACTCTTCGGCATCTCTGATATGGGAGGTATCTTCTAATTGACCACATTGAGCAATGGCCACAAGCTACTTTTTTACATTTTGATAGTGTCTGTTATATCGGAATGTACTTTACAATATGGTGTCTTGGAATAGAAGAAAGATGGTAAATTTTTAACTGGTTGCACAGACTGCTTTATGGATATACCTGCTTTTACTCAGTCACCAGCAGCACCGGACATTTGAGTTGTTTGTCCGTCCCCCTCCCCCCCCCCCCCCCCCCCCCCCCCCCCCCCCCCCCCGGCTTCTATCTTGACTTTCCTATTACAAACAATGCTGCAAGTGAACTTCCATGTACATATCTTCTATGTACCTATGGGAGTGCCTTAGTAAGAAAATTCCTACAAATGAAATTGCTGGGTTGGGAAGTATGTGCATTTTAAATTTACTATTTTACTCTGAAAATATCGTGCAAATTTTACTCCCCTTGGCAGCATTTGAAATGCCTCCTTTCTCACGCCCTTCTACCATTGGATATTCTCAATGTTTAAAATTGTTTTAATCATGAGTGAGAAGGATATCTTACATGCACCTCCCTTATTCCTAGGGAATTTGAGTGTCTTTTCTTTGTTTATAGGTGATATGTATTTCTTGGTCAGTGAATTGTTTATCAAATCCTTTGCCCATTTGTTGTTGGACTTGGTGCCTTATTAATTTTTAGGAGATTTTTACATATCCTGTTCACAACCCCCACGTTTGAGTCATGGTATGTATGCTACTTGTTATGGGAACCCCTTTATAAAGGTTCTGCACCTATTTGCATTTTATTCTGTCCCTGTTCTGATCATATGATATTAAGTATTTACTGCACATAAGTCTGACAGGCCAAAGCCTTTGAAAGTCAAGTTTCATTGACATAGCTTTCAGAAGAATAGTCAAGTATTCTGCTGTTAGAAATGAATTTTAGGGGTGCCTGGGTGGCTTAGTCGGTTAAGCGTCCGACTTTTGCTTAGGTCATGATCTCGCGGTCCGTGGGTTCGAGCCTCGCGTCGGGCTCTGTACTGACTGCCAGCTCAGAGCCTGGATCCTGTTTCAGTCTGTGACTCCCTCTCTCTCTGACCCTCCCCTGCTCATGCTGTCTCTCTCTCTCTCCTAGAAATAAATAAAAGAAAAAAAGAAGAAGAAATGAATTTTAGAATATTATTTTAGAATATTGCATCCACTTCCTTTAACTGAGACTTAACAAAACATCATTAAATATAAATTTGAACAAATGTGAACAAATACATACTGTATAATATTTTTAGGAGAGTATGGGGTATCAGGAAAAATATGGTACCCATTGCCAAACTAAAAAAAAAATAATTAGCATTGCTAATTATGATAGCACTATATAATTATAATAATTAGCACTGCAACAGTCTTGTAGTTTACATATGCACAGTACTTAGGATAAAATCTCCAAAATGAATCTCTAGCATATAGTCAATCAAATCTTCAAAATCAGTGGTTTTCAGTCTTTTGTTTTTTAAACAATGGTAGTTTGTCAACTGAATTGTCATTTTAACCTCCAGTATATAAGTTTATTAACCTCAAGGTTGCTGGGGAAACTGGTTGAGAGGATAACTACTTAGGCTCTGCGGGTATCTCTCAAGGACCCCAGGTTCCAGGGAACATGTGTTGAAAACTGTCGTAAATGTTTTAGTGGGAGGATAGGAATACGTTATGCAGCCCAGAAGGAGTATTTCTGTTATATCCCTGAAATGATGGCCTAGAACTATAAATCCAGAAAAAATAAATAAACTATAAATCAGAATAAATCCACAGAGAAGGCCACAGCAAAGGTTTCCCAGAGGTCCTCTGACCAGCTGCCATTGCCGTCCGTGATCAGCACCTGACATTGTAGTTACACCTACACCAAAGCAAATCTTCCATTAGGCATTTCTGCTGGGGTACAGTCACGACAGGGAGCCAGAGCATCGAGGTCAGCATATGGGCTCTGGAAGCAAGTAGCCTGAGTTTGCATACTGGTTTGTCAACTTCCTTTCTATGCAACCTTGTTACATTGTCTCCCCTTGCCTCTGTTTCCCCATGTGAAAGTAATTTCACCTGCCTTACAGACTGTTTGAAGAAGTGAATAAGTTAATACATGAACACCTAGAATAGTCTTCGACACATTCAGAAGATGTTAGCAGCTATTGCTACTTACTGCCAAGTGATGCAGATCAAATGTGTTTCCAAGTGTAACTGAAATCCAAGGATCTTGTAAAACATACGATTATCTAATAATAGCATCTGAACATGAATTAAGGATAGACAAATGCACAAGTAATTTCTCTCATATAAGCCTTGCTTTTCTAGACAACTACTTTGTAAATATCATTGGGCATGTCAGTTCGTTGTGCGTGGAGATCTCATAAGAAAACAGATTGTGGTTTCTAAGTGCAGAGTGTGGGGCAGGATTCTATGTTCCTCGAAAGTCCCAAGATGATGCGGATGCTCCTGGTCCTCAGTCCACACTAGCAAGTTTCTAAAGACACCTGCCAGGATCCACCTTGATTTTGTTAAAACCTACTTTCATACTGTTGGTAATTTTTCAAAGAGGAAACAAAGAATGTGTGAATTTTAAAATATTTTTACTCATAATTTCTGTCCTTGAACCTTTTAAAAAATATGCTATTCATCGATATCTTGATAGTTGAAAAGGACCACATTGTTGGTTAATATAAGCACTGGATGAATCCCAGCCTGTCGGGCACTGAACCTTCCAGTTTCCCTAGCTGCTCAGTGCTGCTTTGGGGAACAATTAGTTACTGATGGAAACAGTGTTGGAGGAACTTGAGGAATAAATCGTAGCACTTGTCATCGGCTTTGAGCATTAAAGTGCAGTGTAAAGTAAAGCTTTGGCTCTGGAACAGGCTTTCACACTTCTGGTGCAATAGGTCATGGGCACTAATTCTTGCTAAGGCAGCAGCTACATCTGAGAATACTGGTAGTTGGAGGAGGTCGGAGTGGCCTGTTCAATAGTGTTCTCCAAAGTTAGATGGCGTCTTGCGGATTGGTACCACATGCAGGGGAAGTGAGTGGAGGGGGACGGATTATGTCAGGACAGCTTGACATGAGGAGAACTGTATAGTTGTACAATCCAGTACATTTCTGGGGCTGCTTAGAATCCCATGTTAATCCTCTGCTCAAGTCCTGGAGGCCAGACACCAGGCATTAGCGGAGGTTCCAGATGATGGAGGGAGGCCCTGCAGATATGACTTTGGACAATTTGTTGAAGTCGTTGTGCACCGATAGCCTCCCCATCCTCAACCCCTGAAGGCCTCGGCACCCCTCTTCCTGTTCTGGCCTCCTCCTCCTCTCCCTCCCCATCCTATGCCTTTGGATGCTGCCTGCCTTTAAAATGTTTGAGAGAGGGGAAATGGACTGCTTTGGGGTGACCCTTGAATTTGAGTTCTTTATCCTGATACATAATTCCAGACTCCGGGAGAAAAAGGTCTTTGGAAAACTAAGTCAGGGAAAACATTTTATCTGTGTCATAAACAAGACTTAGAGAAACTACAGCTTTAGAGCAAGGTGATAAAGTTAGCAGATTGAGAATTGGTGTCTCATAAACTGTCCATCACAGTGTAGCACACTGGTGAGCATACTAACAGTATATAGTTGATGAATTAAGGGACTAAAGCAAGGCAGTCATTCTTGGTGAACAGAACTTAGTGTTACCTTGCACTTAAGTAAAATGAATTTTTAATGTTTTTATTGCTACTCTTGAATGCATAAACTTCATCTTTCTGGAAAATGTGCCTATGAATTACAAGATTTTTAGGATGCCGTTATCTCATGGAAATAAAAATCCATTAACACACATGTGAAAAACATTAGACACACTTGAATACTGGAATCTAAAATGCCCAGGGCTCCCAGTGTCTGTGGCTACCTTGTTAAAATAATTAGACTTCTGTTAAGTAAATTATTAAAATAATTAGACATATTGTAAGTAAGTTGAACATAAAGACTTAAAGTCTTGATCTAAAACTTTGAAGTTAAGAAATTTGATGGGACACCTAGTGTGTTGAGAGAGTGCCACCTATTGGTGATATGATGTACTGCACTGCAGGTGTTGGACCCTCTCAAGTACTCTTAGTGAAAGTCAGGTGTACAAAGGTGAGAGTAGTTACAAGTCTTTTTTTTAAATGTTTTTTTTTTTTTAATTTATTTCTGAGAGGGAGAGAGACAGTGTGAGCAGGGGAGGGTCAGAGAGAGGGAGATACAGAATCTGAAGCAGGCTCCAGGCTCTGAGCTAGCTGTCAGCACAGAGCCTGATGCGGGGCTTGAACCCACGAACTGTGAGATCATGACCTGAGCCGAAGCCGGACGCTCAACCGACTGAGCCACCCAGGCAGCCCAAGAGAGTAGTTAAAACTCTTAAGGAAACTAGTGGCACAAAAGAAATTGGCAAATGTTGGGAAAAATTTTAAAACACTAATACTGATCAAAATGTGAGGAATAGTCCTCTGTTTTGCTGAGAGAACAGTTGGAGGATACAAATACACAGAAACAGTTGATACAGAAATTCTAGTTCCGGGGATACAGATTATGCTTGTTCTTGAGTGCAAGGGGGAAAATGTAATCATTGCAGCTGAAGAAAAATTTGAAATCAGTTCTGTCATTAGGGAATTTGTAAACTGTTACACACAAGATGCAATTAGCAATAAGGGCTATGTTTGAAATGCAATCTTAAATTATAGTTTGCCTGTTTTCCATTTTAGTTAAATTGCTTACATATTCCTCCCTTCATTCCATTATTTACCATACACCTGTTATTCACTGGCCAACAAATTATGGAACAGATGTATAGGTTGTATTTCCATGAAATGTAAATTTTGATTCTGTAAAACTAACATAGCATACAATTGTGTTACTAAATTAGCATTGTTTTTTTCCTAAATGTTATCACATCTAAACATGCACGTGAAACCCTTGATGCCCTTATTTAATAAATTCACTATTTGCTGCAACAGCAAAATTTTTAATACTTTGCAATAGCTACTCTACCCCCAATATTTTCATATGGTTTTACAAAAGTGAAAGACTTTGAAATCTGTTTTTGAACCATTGAGCTAGTGATTTCTTCCATATCCATGCACAGCTTTTACATATTCCCAAATATCTCCATATAAGAAGTTTCATAATACTCTTCGAGGTGTGAAGGAAGACAGGGATTTGAGTCATGGACTGAACTTGAAAAAATATTGTAACTGGGCAGTGCTTGCAAAGGCCTTTCAGCAGTCATGGTTTAAAGGCTTTTCCAAGAAATATGTTTCCAAAGAATGTTAATAATGACTTTGGAACATCGTCCATGTGAGGCACAGCGAGTGGTCACTGCCTTTGGTTTAGGCAGTCCAAGGGTCTTGTTCCATTTCTGGCACCACTTCTGTCAATAAAGTTGCTTCAGTTTCCTTTACCCAAAGTTGAGAACTCTTGTGAGGTTAGGGTAATTAATACTCTCTGAGTACGAAAGCATTTATCATTTTGATCATAGATCCTGAATATTATGATTAAAGGAAGTATAGCTGTTAATAAATTATAGTGGAGCATTAAAATCACACTGGAAAGATATGAAAGGCCTCCTAAATTGTCTGGCTACCATGCCTGCACACAGAATGTACACTGTATATACGTAGAGTGGTAAGTGGCCCAGCTCTTTGGGACGCAATTCTTGGTATCCATGAAACTAGGCTGGATTGAGTACCGTATAGAATGGCAAGTGAGAGATTTATGTGGTTTCTTATCGAAAGGATTTATTTACTTAGCTTCCTCTTGCTCCCTCCAAAAAGGAGTGAAAATACTTTTCTTACTATAAAAGGATGACTGGAAAATAAAGTTTAGTAATGAATTGTGCACGTACAGCTCTGTGATTGAGTCCTTACGTTAGTTTCCTTGCTTGTGAAATGGCAGTAACAACAATAGGTCATTTGAGGGTTAAATGTGATAAATGTATGTGAGATGCTTGGATTACAGTAAATGCTTTGTAGGTGTTAGCAAATCAAATCCTGTTCCAGGAAATGAGTTGAGCTAATGATTGTTCCCTGCTAGAAGTCTTTTTTGAAAGGAGGTGTGAGTTAAAGACAATGAAGCATTGGAAGAGTGTCTGGGGACAAACCCAGAGTCAGACATCTCTGCGGGACCCCGAGAGAAGCGAGTTCTTCATTCCCCTCCAGACTCAGAGCTACGAGTGTCAGCTAAAGGAAGCTTTATGGCTGGAAAGGACCATTTCATGTTGCCTTTTAAATGAATATTCAGTGTATTCAACTTGTCAACTTTTTAAATAAAAAGGCAAAATAACATTTTATGTTTATAAAGAGTATAATTTATAGCTGTTCAGAGACTTTCCTAAGAATTTAAGTTCAACTTAACCATTTTGTCATTCTGTTTATAAGTCCAATATTTTTTATGTAAAATAAGATCGATTTTTATTTTGTAATGAATTTAAAAAATTTTTTTTAACGTTTATTATTGAGAAACAGAGAGAGACAGAGCATGAGCAGTGGAGGGGAAGAGAGAGAGGGAGACACAGAATCAGAAGCAGGCTCCAGGCTCTGAGCTGTCAGCACAGAGCCCAACGCAGGGCTGGAACCCACAAATTGTGAGATCATGACTTGAGCTAAAGTCAGACGCTTAACTGACTGAGCCATCCAGGTGCCCCAATGAATGTTTAAATATAGCAAGGAACAGATAAAATTTTCCTTGGGAATGTCTTCTGTATCAAAACTGTATTAATTAAATCTATGAACACTTTGGTCTCCATATATAAATTTTATGGGGCACCCACGTGGCTCAGTCGTTAAGCATAGGACTTTGGCTCAGGTCGTGATACCACAGTTCGTGAATTCTACCCCCCACATCAGGTGAGCTCAAGCCCCACTTCTTTCTCCCTCTCTCTCTCCCTCTCTCCTTCTCCCTTCTCTCTCCCCCCTTTCTCTCCCCCTCCCTCTCCACTCCTCCCCCTCTCCCTTCCCCCCCTCCCCCTCTTTCCCTCTCTCTCTCTGCCCCTTGTGGGATTCTCTCTCTCTCTCTGCTATTCTCTCACTTGTGCCCTCTCTCTCTCAAAGAAATTACAAACTTTATGTATTTGATTTTTCTCTCTAGCACTTTATATACTCACAAGGGCAGCCCACAGTCATAATAAGCATTTTCTTCTTTTTTTAGTTTATTTATTTATTTTGAGAGAGAGAGCGTGTATGCACATGCTTGTGTTGAGGGAGGGAGAGAATCCCAAGCAAGCACTACGCTCAGTGCAGAGCCCAACACAGGGCTCGATCTCACTAACCATGAGATCACAACCTGAGGTGAAATCAAGAGTCAGACACAACTGACTGAGCCACCCAGGTGCCCCAACATTTTCTTCTTAAGTGCTTAAGCAGCTCTTCTAAATCTTAATAAATCACACTTCATATGTAGAAAATTTAATCAAGTTCTTTTAATTCTCATTCAACACAAATTCTAATCAAAAGGCAGCTTGAGTTCAAAATAAAATCCCAAGGTCTGTCGGTCCGATTCTCTATGATATGGTTCCTACAAACATAAATATATGAATAACGAAAAGCTCATTCCAAAACCTTCACAGAAAAGTATTACTATTCTAGACTTCATGTACATCATTAATAGCAGAGTTTCCATCTCAGGCCAGCTGAGGTCACTGGACGGAAAAATTCCCGACTATGATGGTTATTGGAGGACGAAGACCAGCGTATGGGATGTGTGTGCCCAGGTGTGAGTCTCAACATCCATGCATGAGATGATGGGCACGTCCCTTACTCCGATGTCAGCAGGGGACCACAAGTGCTTCTCATGTTAACTACTTTTATAATCAGTATCTTCCATTACAGGGACTCTCAAGGGAGTGATAGGGCAGATAAAAGTAATACATAAAAGCTTTTCTCCAGCTACACGACTTAAGAATCATAAACCTTCCTCCCAAAGGGATGTGCTCCTCCATCGAGATTCCCTATCACCCTGATGGCTTGAACTGATGACAAACTTCCCTTGTGCAGGCTGAAGGGTATTAGGGTTCTTTAGAAAAACGGGCCCAATAAAAGAAGGACTTATTGACCGATTGATTCATTCATCATAAGGAATTGGTTCATGTAATTATAAAAGCTGGTAAATTCCAAATCTGCTGGGAGGGCTGATGATGTGCGAGGCTTGAGGGAAGCCAAGGCTCCAGGTCAGGGGCCTTCAGGCAGGAAGAGCCCATGTTGCAGAAGAAGCTGGAAGGCAGTGGACAGTGGGCTGGAGAATTTTCTCTCAGTGGAAGGTCATTCTCTCTTCAGTGATCCAGTGATTCAGTAATTCAGGAGTGAGCGATGCCCACGTTATGGAGGGCAATTTGTTTTAATTCAGGTTCACCAATTTAAATGTTAATCTCATCCAAAACACCCTCATAGAAACACTCAAAATAACGTTTGACCAACTACAGCAGGGCACCCCAGGGCCTACGAGCCTAGTTGGTGCATGAAATTAGCCATCACAGGTGGGATTGTGAAAAGTTAAATATGTGCATTTTGTGGGCCATCTGCATTGTCCACTACCATCGTATTTAAGGAAAGGTGTTGGCTTTCAGTTCTTCCCAAATAGATGCTAGAAAAGGACAGGAAGGAGGTAGGAGGTAGGATACTTAGCACTTAGCCAGGGCCCCCAGCTGGACAGGGCTCTGACCGCAGGTCCGGGCCTCTTTAACCAGGCTGTGCAGGAGATACAGGACTTGAGAGAGGAAATAAGTAGGCAGGGATGAGTGACAGAGAAGCCTGCTACAAAGAGGAGAGTCAGTGCATCAGAAGAAGAGTACTAGGAATGAAGGTTTCTAGAACATGCTTTTTAAAAAAATTTTTAATGTTTATTTTTGAGAGAGAGAGCATAGGGGAGGAACAGAGAGAAAAGGAAACACAGAATCTGAAGTGGGCCCCAGGCTCTGAGCTGTCAGCACAGAGCCCGAGATCATGATCCGAACCAAAGCCAGATGCCTAACCCTCTGAGCCACCCAAGCGCCACCCCCCACCCCCCCGAATGCTGCATTTTTAAAACAACCTTGCCAGGGCTCCTGGGTGGCTCAGTGGGTTAAGCATCCGACTCTTGCTTTCTGTTGAGGTCATGATTTCCCAGTTCCTGCGATTGAGATTCCTTCAAGCATGGGATTCTTCCTCTCTGTCAGACCCTCCCCTGCTCGCACTCAGTTTGTTTTTTGTTGTTGTTGTTGTGTTTTGTTTTCTGTTTTTTGAGAAACAGTCAAAACCACCACCACCACCTTGCCTTTGGCAGGTGCATTGGACAAGAAAGCACCAGGTGTGAGTCAGGCACATTCAGGTTAGGATCATATTTTATAGTCCCTGATTTAAAACATTTTACAAAAAAAAAAAAAAAAAAAAGGAAACCTGGTTTGCTTTCAGAGTAAGGACAGTTAAAAGGGGGGGAACCCAACCATGATATAGGGGGAAACCTCCATTTCCTGCTCTACTGCTGGACACAGCACTCTGGAGGAGGCATGTCTGAGAACAAGCTGCAGTCCCAAACCCAATTCCCTGGGGTCAGAGCCGGCAAGGGTTTGGAACACCAGCTGCAGAGAACTTGCTAGACTGCAAACGAGAGTATTAACTACTCTGAGAACTGGTGGAAGCCATGGTCTCCGGGCTCCAGAACAATTAGAGAAAGTTAAATGCGAGCAGAATTTGAGGACGAGATTGCCAGTTGGTGTCCTGAGCACTTGTGAAATTCTAGTTTGTGAATGGCTTGGACTTCAGGGAGTCAGTTGCACTCACTGCTTATTTTTCCTAAAAGCTGTACTGTACTGAGGTGCTGAGAGAGGATTGGGCCACGTTCTTACATAACATATACCGAATAGAGAGTAATTTCATTATGACTATAGTCGCACTGATGCCCTCTTAGACTCTTTGTCATTTAAAGCCAAAGTAGAGAAATTAACACATACATGTAAAAGGAACAATCTGATGACAAAGAACAACACTTTTATTTTTAATTAACAAGAGATTTAATTCATCTCGCAAATAAGATTGTTTTAGCAGTTTACACTTTCTCCCTTGAAATTGGAGCTTACGCATAGACATCCAGTTTCTAGAAGCACCTTTTCAGTGTTTTGACTAGGTGACTTGCTCTTTAGTGGACATTTTACTTTCACATATTTTAATAAACTTTGCTGCTGTTAGGATTTTTTTTCCGTCTTCGGTGACGAGAACAGCTGAAATGTACTCTAAGAAGAATGCTGTGCTAAGCAGGACTATAAGAAGATCACTGGCCATAATTGTTTAAAGCCCCGTTTTATGTTTGAGGTTTTAAATTCAAATAATACTGTGTTTATTCTGACCTTTTCTTAATTAAGCTTATGAGACAGCTGTGGCTAGAACAGAGCTGCTGACTACTGGTGTCTTTTAAATGCTGACCTCGTGGCCAGAGCAGGCAAGGCTGGCAGAGAAGTTTAGGGGAAGCCTAGCTACTCTCCCTTCATGCAGCACACAGATTGTGCCTCTGATGAATGGGAGAAAAGCATCTAGAAAATGCTTAGAAAGCTACCAAGTTCTTGTCTTGTTGCAGACACAAATCTGCAGGGAGCAGAAGCTAGGGAGGCCATTGTTTTTGCCTCATATCAGTAACTAA
The DNA here is from genome assembly GCF_003009895.1 of Hyaena hyaena. NCBI lineage: Eukaryota > Metazoa > Chordata > Mammalia > Carnivora > Hyaenidae > Hyaena > Hyaena hyaena. The sequence continues at coordinate 1,532,779 of NW_024080998.1, forward strand.
TATCTTAAGAAAGAAGCAGATTTCAAAAGATTCGACCACTGGGGGAATTAGGACACAGCATGCCTTCTTTATGCTTCCTTCTGAGATTCAAGTCTCCATGGCAAGCAGAGCTGTTGTGAACAGTTGTGCTGGTTATACACTGCTCAACCCTAAAATATAGCATTCACATGGTAATCTGTGAGCGCCTACAAGGCATAGCTGAAGAAATCCCTTCCTGGAGGAAGAGCTACTAAGACCATAGCTGATTCTGAATAGATCTAGAGGGGAAGGTAAAAAGAGTAATTTGAGATTAAGATAAATAGCAATGAACGGGAAAAATCTTAAAACTGAGTTAGGGATCTTAAAATAGTTCAGTGTTCCTTTGTAGTGTCTTATTTCCTGTAATTGAATAATATTGACTATGTTTAGTGTTACTTTCGTATTCTGCTTATTATCTAGAACCTGGTCTTCAAGTACTAATGGATTCAGCAGTATCTTTATCTCATAACCTTGAGATCTATACTTCAGAATATTAATCAAGAGTTTTGAACAAATATTAATACAGCTTTCTTTGCTTCCAAACTTAAACAAGGTCAAAATAATATACATTAAAACCCAATCATACTTACTCTTGCATTTTAACAATTTTTAGTAAAAGTAAAGGGTATACATTGAGAGTCTGTCTGGCTTGCCTTTAGAAAATCATCAAACTTTGCTAGACCTCCATTGCCTCAGCAGAAAAGCGAATGAGAGACTGGCCTTACAGATGTAAGATGGACTGCTTACAAAATGTTAAATTGTCCATCGTTCTGAAACCACCTAGGTGAGCTCTGCTGAGCACAATAGTGGCACCTAGTGGTGATTACCTCCTAACCCAACCACAAAGTTCTATGACAAATTGTCTTCTCTAGATCCTTCAGCCTAATAGTAAAAATTTTCTCTTCAGGATCATAAAATATGTAAGCTAGAAAGGATCTCAGAGATCAACTAGTCTAGTTTCCTCATTCCACCAGTTAAAATTAAAAAGGTTAGATGAATTCTAGACTTAATAAATAAAATGTTTTTTCTCCTGTATTATTTTTCTCTTTTGACTTTTTTTAGGTAATGTTCATATAACATAAAATTAAGCATTTTCAAGTGAACGCTTTAGTTGCTTTCAGTACATCCACCGTGTTGTACAACCTTCCCCTTAAGGATGTAGTTAGTACCTATTTCAAAATCATTCTTACTTGGTTAATGCAAAAATAAAGACTGAAACCAGGGTATTCCTGATATATAATAATTAACTGATTTTTCCTAATTGTTGACTTCTCAGATTGTCACTTCAGAGTGATATTTAAAGAACGGGAAAGAAGAAAATAAAATGATTTATCTGCCCTTGGAGTCAGAAAATAATGAAGTAGAACTGTTTAGAAAAACTGACATGCTGAACTTTCCCCTTGTTTGCCTGTTAATTGTTCGGTCATCTCTCTTATCAAATACCAGAGGTTACCTCATTCTCAAATTCCCCGGAGATTGCCTGAATGTGAGACTTAATGATGTATTTCCAAAGCCCCGGGTATTTAGAAACAGGCAAACCTTTTTCATGCAATCCTTAATAAGAAATTCATAAGTTATCAATCATTATTTTAGGGTTTTCGTGTGTGGCATGATTTAATGGCATTACAAGTGTGTAAACATAGAATCTAGGTTGTAGAAAGCAAAGGGAGCCTCTAGTTTTTGGCATCCATACCCAACAAATCTGTCTCTCCAATAGAGGCTGGCTAAATAAACAGCAATCTGTTGGAAGTGCAGGGAATGACTGGATTTGGAAGGGCAGTGTTAGGTGACTGCTTGGTGGGGAGGGGGGCTCAGTTGGTCTGTGGCCCATGAGTTTCCTTAGAGCATTAACATTTACAGGAGTCCCACAGAACATAAAGCCTGCCAAGACTTTAGACTTCATTACTTCCCTGTCCTCGACAAGTACAATTTAATTGAACATTAAGCAATTTGATCTCTTTCACCTAATAAATCGAGCAAATTCAATAAACATAAATCCTGCTAATGATAGAGCTGACCCTGGTGGGGCTGAGCTCATCAGCATTCATAGTTACTGCTCTCCCTGGAATTTGAGTCACAAATGCTTATTGCTGAACTAAGTACTTACCTGGTGCTTAAGGTCTAGGGAGTGGATTTCATAATTTTCTTTTTGCAGGGTTTCTGGAGGGCAGCTGTGGAATCGAGCATGGTTTTGCAGATAGACCAAGTCAGCTTCAAACCTCTCATCTAAGCTAGGACAAGTTACACTATAAACTAGAAACAAAAGGAGCTAATTGCAGTTATTTCATAGGGTGTTCTGAGATTTCAATGAAAAGAAATGTACGCAAAAGGCATAGCACCTGACACGTGGGAACTTCGTAGTATGTGTTAGCTAACTTCCCCTTTTTACCCACTGTTTTTTAGCAGAGATCTGTATAGCAGCCAGTGTTGACATGGTACTGTGTTTCCCTAAATTAGGCTTGATTATCCATTATATATGCCCGTGACTCTGAGTTACCTCCCTCTTCCTCTTCATCTGGTTGGCCTCCTTCCTGTAGAGGCTCACCTCCAGGTGAAGCCTTCCTCAGCTCTTCCTGATGACCTTCTCTGTGGTCCCGATAAACTGTTGTACATGTCACAGTGTCTGTACTTTTGTCACAGCATCATTATAACCTCCCTCTCTCCCAAATCCCACCCTGCCCATGATATTCTCTGCATCTGGTTGAATGAGTGAGTTAGTCACTGAATGAAACAATGACTTGCCTTTAATATCACAAAGACAGGTACCCTAGTCCTGTTCAGGATGACGTTCAAAAAAATATGTTTAGTCCAAGGAACTAGAAAGTAGAGAAACAGCACTAGGAACCAAAACCTTTGACTCTGAGTCCTTTTTCTTTTTATTATACCCTGTTTGCTCTCACAGCGCAGCAAGTTTTAATATCCGGCAAGCAGATCACTGCCTATTCACCAGACACTGTGGGTAAAAGTTTTTTGTCTGAAAAGAGCGTAAGTAGAGAAGCACGCAGACAGGTAGCCGACTCACAGTGTGTAGACTGCCAATAGCACGAGCTCTTTCAGGTTCCTTTCTCATCAGTGCTGGATGATATTTTCTGTAAATGGTTCCCATTTTTCTAATCTCCTAGCTTTGCTAATTTCAGTCAAAGACAAATGCCCATTGTGCTGCTGGCTCCGCAGGCCCTGGGATAAATCCTAATTCCATTCTCCCTGTCCTCTTCCTTCATTTCCTGGCTGTGCGTCTATGTTTTCCAAACACCATCATCAATCAGTAAGACGTGTGGAAGTCTGTAGGAAAAACACCTGGTCTAGACATTGGAGCAAAACACGACCCATTTTTCTTAATGCAGAAGAATTGGTCCCTGTTTCTCCTGTATTTGAAAACAATACATTTCAAATGCTGGAGACCCGAGTTTTTAGCCTTGATGTGTGGAGAATGAAATGCAGTCTCATCTTCATTTCTAAAAGCAGCTGAATTTAATCTGCCTCAGTCAGAACTAAAACTTCACCTCCCAGTTTCCTCACATGCCAGAGTGGCATGGTGACATGTGACTGTCCAGGCCAGCCCTGCAGATGTGTCTGTCATCAGGAAGGGAGATTTCCTGCCAGGATATACTGTTGTGCTTCCCATTGCTGCTGACAGCAGAGGCCCCAGACCCCGTGGCTCCAGGGGGTAATTTTTTAACTTTTTTTTCCTTCAATTTAAAATTAAAATCAAAGCAGCACCATCTGTCATAAGAATCTGCCATGCCAGGGAAAGGAGCGTGATCAATGGCCTGGATCTTGTTGAGACCACTTAGTGACGGTGTCCCACACTATCCCATGTGCGTCTTTTCATAGCTTTGATCAAGAGCCTAGCATTTGTCCTTGGGGAGGTAGAGAATGCATTGAGGGGGGAGGCTTTGAGGTGTGAATATTTCCATTTCCTGTTCATTTCACATTCAGATTTGGCCAGATCCTGGACGAACACATTGTAAATGGTGGCTCAGATGTGGTATTTGCCTCCCAGAGTACAAGCTTTGCTAAGCAAAACTATCCCTTTGTATCAGTCCCTAGACAACTAGGTGATTGATAGTTGTTGATGCGCTTAAGTAAAGGGTGTTTTGGAGAAGGAAAAAGACTCTAGGGAGAGTATGCGTTCATCCTGCATGTTGAGCTAGGTGAAAATGGAGAGCCAATAGAGTCTCATGCGCTCTCATGGGAAGTTCAGGGATCTGCTTTTCCTGGATTCTGTACTCTCTGCCAACCACGATTCACTGTGTCCCCCCAGCCAGAGTGTAAACATGCCCCAGCACTAGGGATCACCAAGGCTAGAATGGGCTCTGGTTGTGGCTTGGGGTGCTCAGAGGCCCAGCAGTTTCTAGAAATGTGCACGTGCCCATGTCCTGAGAACAGTGCCTTGTCGAAGGTAGAAAATTCTGTGATATTCCAGTTGTTCCCCTGGAAGATGAAGAGAAGCCTGTCTGCTCGAGACATCTATGAAGGATTCAGGCATACAGTAAGATTTGTTGAACATCACTGTCCCTTATACTCTGAGTTCTGTTGATCTGGTGTTAAAATATGCTATTGCTCTCATTGCCCAACCAAGTAATTGTATTTGTCAAGACAGTAAGTGATTCTGTCCCCAGTTGTTTGAGACGAAGTCCATGAAGACATCTTGCTCTGTTTACTGAGCAAGAGTTTCTCTCCATGTATTAAAAAAAAAAAAAAAAAAAAAAAAACAATTTTAGTGTTTATTCTTGTGTGAGAGAGAGGGAGACAGAGTCTGAAGCAGGATCCAGGCTCTGAGCTGTCAGCACAGAGCCCGACGCTCCCACTCACCAACTGTGAGATCATGACCTGAGCCTAAGTCAGATGCTTTACCAACTGAGCCACCCAGGCGCCCCCTCCATGTATTTAAAAATTCCAAATAATTCTGAAACAATATTTTAAAAAACATCTAGAGAGTGACCTTGATTGCTTTTAATTTACTGCACACGTCTTTGCCTGCTGACAATTACCTGTACATTTTGCTAACACTGAAATTGATTCTTTGACTGTCTTTGAAAATCCTCATTTATTTGCATTGTTCATTAGGGACTTAGAGAATTTTACCTATGAGAGAAATCAGAAGTTCCATTTTCTTGATGATTCAGAATTTATGAACAGTTCTGTACCAGTATCTCATTTTCATACATCAGTAACACAGAGGTAGGCAAACCAGAGTTATTACCCCCAAGTGACAGATGTGGAAACTGAGGCCTGCCCCAGTTGGGAAGTAAATAATCCAGTCAAGACTCGAGCCCCAGCTTCTGCCTCCAGAGTCCATGTTCCTTCCATTACCCCATGCTCGCTTCGTCCTTGACCCTGGCCAAGAATGAGAGCAGATGTGCACAACAGGAGGGCAGCACGGATGGATTAGGGTAGACCCATCCCTGTTCCCAGAAAGATAACTCAAAATGCATGTCCTAGCGATGATGGGAATGTAGCGCATCTTCAAATACAAAAGAGCGTACATTTCGTGCAGAAATCATGTTTTGAAAACTGACCAAAACTGTTTTGAAATTTGGAATGTTTAATGTGTTAGAGAAAGTAAAGCAGCAAAAGACAGTAAGTACTGGAATCTTAAAACTCCATGACTGAGGAAGAAAGGAAGAGAAGGAAGATACGGTGGGGCCCTGAGGTCTCACCCCTGTTCCTCTGCTCTGGTCCCCTTTACCAGCCTGGGTCCAGTCAGAGACCTTCCTTAGGAACCACTTGGTAGTCCCCAAACACAGCTTACAGTTTCTTTCTTTCTTTTTTTTTTTTTAAATTTTTTTTAACGTTTTATTTATTTCTAGGAGAGAGAGAGACAGTGCAAGCAGGGGAGGGTCAGAGAGAGAGGGAGTCACAGACTGAAACAAGCTCCAGGCTCTGAGCGGGCAGTCAGCACAGAGCCCGACGCGGGGCTCGAACCCACGAACCGCGAGATCATGACCCAAGCGAAAGTCGGACGCTTAACCGACTGAGCCACCCAGGCGCCCCGCAGCTTACAGTTTCTTTCTTGATGCTTCTGGGTAAGCTCTTTCAAAGGAATCCAAAATACCTTTCCCAGCAAAGGAAATCCTACTTGTCTTCTGAATTTCAGGTCACATGCCACCTTTTCCAGGAAGCTCTTCCTCCTCTTCACTCTCACATTTGGGCCCTTTCTTTTGCAGTGCTAGTTGGTGAGAGCTTGAAGGGTAGGGACGAGGTCATTTCGTGGTGGAAGAGGGATGGTCTAGGGGAAGGACCCAGGCCTAAGAGCCAGACAGCCCCCCAACGGCCCTGTGTCAGTTGTCAGTTGACAGCTCGGGAACTTGAATCTCAGTGAGGCTTTCCCCCATGAGCGTATGTTGGACAGGACCATGCTCAGCCATCTCTGGATTTAGTTTTACAAAATAAGATCATGAACTTATTTTTAATATCTCCTTTTGATCACGGCCGTTGCTTGGATATAAACTATTGAACAATCTTCCTTTCAGATGTGCAACGAATGTATGTATATTTAAAAAAAAAAAAAAAGGCCATGAGAGAAAATGACCTCAGCTCTTGAAACTTGTAAATATTTCAGCAATTGTGCTCTCACAGGGAGATCCCTAATTCTTTTTCAAATTTGAAGCAGAGCTGACAGCTATTTGTGTTCTCTTTGCTTCCAGTTGTGTGTGGTTTTTTGTCAGGAGGGTTGCAAGTCAAGGATCTCTTTTTCAGGTTCACCTGTTTCCTTAATGAAATTAATATTTCTCATGAAATGGTTTCATGCAAAATCTTGGGGGGTTTGGGGTCTGTATGCTGTTCCTGGAAAGCTTCTGCACAAGGAGAATTTGAGGAAGGGCAACTGTCACCCTCCCTATCCAGTCAGTGTTCAGCGTCTTTTCCAGCCTTGTGCTTGCTTTGTGCAATTTTAGGAGAGAAGTGTGTGTGTGTACACATGCGTGTGTGTGCACGCGCGTGAGCACATGAGCACCTCTGAGTCCTTTAAGTGGGCATAGGGGGTGAAAGAAGGCCTTGAGAATTCACACCATTGCCCTAGTGCATTTCTTTAGTTTCATGTGTCACAGGAGGAAAGAGAGGAAAACTCCCCCAATCTGTGGTCCAGGAAAATGTGGTTGCTGCCTTGTGTGACTGTCCTAAGAGTGTCCATCCAGTCCTGGGGCCACCAGACTGGCATCTCACAGTTCTGGCAGAGCTGCTGAAGCCTGGGGAGTCCCAGGATTTCTGCCATATGCTAGATAAATCCTTGGGCAGTGTATTTACATACAACATGCATTGAGAACATGAAGCCATCCCTTCTGAAGCTTTCTTCTCTAGACCTGCCATGTAACTCTGCTCCTCAACTCAGGCAAGGGTCTGGGACCATGAAATGCCTTGAAAACTCAGTTACCCAGGAACAAATGGAAAACCAATATCCCACGGGGTGACTGGGTCCTTATTACTGTAATACTATGTTCCAACAAAACAGGCCTTGATTTTAGAGTTCTGAAAGTTGTTCTTAAATTAAAACGGTGCCTACTGACATCCTCGCTTGATTACACCTTCTTGGGATCGCCAAGAATACATCTTTTCCATCTCTTTTGAGTGAAAACATACCTGTCTGAAAGAATGATTAGTCCTTTAAATAGGTAACACCTGATGGTTTCAGAGAAAACCATTCTTCCGAAAGGCCTGTAGCATTCTGAGCACTGGCTCACTTTTCAATTCCTTACTCTCCTGGGATATATTCTACCAACTGTTTAGCTACTGATTTTGGTCTTTAATGCAGAGTCTTAATTATGCTAAGTACCTTTTCATTGTGCGTGGGTGAATACAGCTCCCATAAAGAGCATAGAGACAGGGTGTAGGGTCAGTGGTGCCTGGGGGTGGGGGGCGGGGGGGAGGAAACAAGAGCATGTGGTGGACAGTACCCTGGCTGGTTTCTGCTGCTCTGAGCTGTGAGTGGATGTGTCTAGAGGGCCGGCAAATAGCGACGATGGCTCACATTGCTTGTCATTTCCTTCTTAGATGACTATGCCCAGCTGTGTAACATCCCCGTCACTGGACGCCGGCAGCCATATGGACGGGATGCCTTAGTTGACTTCAGCGAACAGTATGCTCCAGAAGCTGATCCCTATTTTATTCAGGACCGTAAGCAAAATTTTTCAGTTACATTGAAACTAAAATAATTGACCGAAGGTTAGTCAATGGTTTTCAAAGGTAGCCCCTGGGAATTTGTCAGAAATGTAAGCTTTCAGACCCCACTCTAAGAGATGCTGAAATGGAAAGTCTAGGGTGAGACCCAACAGTTGGATCTACCCTCTGCATACTCCTGATACCTGTTCAAGTTTGAGAAATATTGGATCAGATTATTGGCATGCTGGAGGGTTTGCTGTTGTGTTTACTTTCTTGAAATTAAAAAAAAAAATCTTCTAAGATCCATAACAAAATCATTTCTTTTAATACATGGTGGTCTAGTTTAAGGGCCGGGGTTGTCTTGAAAGCCCAGTTATAATTGACGTCTTTTTTCATATAAGGAAATGATGTGTTAACTGTACCAAGTTGATCTTTATAGGTATTTTAAAGTAGGGGGTCAAAAAAAATCACTCTTCTGGTCAGAAATTGTTAGAATCCACTCATGATGGAATGTATTAAATAAGAAATGATGCATGATGGCCTCTCCTGCACTCGTGGGCAGAGTTTTTCTGTGGGAGATGAAGTGTGCCTGTGTGAACCCCGTTCCCATTTAGTAAAAGATGTCTGAGGGACACCTGGGTGCCCCATTTCAGTTAAGTGTCCAACTCTTGATTTCGGCTCATGTTGTGATATCGGGGATTTGTGTGTTCAAGCCCCGGTTCGTAATTTGTCCCTGCTTCAGTTCCAAGTCAAAGAGTGTTTCCTTCCTTCCTTTCCCCTTCCTTCCTTTTGTTTTTGGTTGGGTGCATACCTTGATCATTCAGCAGAATGAAGAGTGCTTCCTGAGCTGCATTAAAACAGCATTGTATCCGTCCAGCCAAGTTAATTAACATGCCCCTGTGTATCCCCCCTGACCCCGCACGCCAGGTGTAGAACATTCCCAGCATCCAGAAGGCCCATGAGGCCCTTTCCCAGCCGAGCCCCCGGCCCCAAGGGTATCATAACTTCTAATATCTTGGGTTATTTCTTTTAATCAACAACATACAACCACGCACTATTTCACAAAATGTGTTGAAATACACTGACAGGTATAAGACTGGGCACTTAGGATTTTTGCCCTTACCTGTGACTATGGTATAGGTCAACAAACATTTACCTTTAAAAAAGAGAAGAAGGAAAAGAAAGGGAGAAGAAATATGAAGGTTGAAGGAAAGCCCAGCTTGCCTGCCCCATAAATCCAGAATAACAGGTTAAGTCTATACGCAACAGTGACCCAGTCCCAAACTTGCATGTGCAGCCTCCAGCACATGAGAGTCCAGATTCCAGGAATTTCCATGTTGAAATGTTCTGGCTCGCATACCTTCTTTTTTAATGCTGACGTTGCTTCAGGACACTTTTTAAATTCACTACAAATGTTAGGAAATAAACATGTTGGTGTCACATCAATTTCCTATTTAGCAACAGAGGAAGCTGAGATACAATATTAAGACCTCCAGAACTGGCTAGATCAATGGCTTTTAAACTTATTGCAATTTACAAGAAACAGGTCCTCCTTCCCAGACCAGAAGCGAGGACTTTCTGGCCCCGCTAAAGAAATGATCGTATTGGGTAGATAGTAACATAGAGGGAAAGTTGATATTTCTTCATCTCCTGCCTTCTGGGTTATTTAAGAAACTTGAACCGGTATCTGGGGGCAGTTTTTTTAGTTAAGGCAGTATTTTATAAAAGTAGAATCTCCTAGAGCAGAAATCAGCTCTGTCTTGTAAAGGTCTAGAGAATAAATTTTTTAAGCTTTAAAGCAGCTACTCAGCCCTGCCAGGGTATCACAAAAACAGCTACCGCATGTGAGACAAGCCACAGCCACAGACAGCATGTCAGCGAGTGGGTGTAGCTGTGTTCCAATAAAACTTTATTTACAAAAGTAGGCAGACCACCACATTTTCAGAAGGGGCTGTCCTAGCTGACTCCTGTAGAAGTATTTTTGGAAGTCTACTTAATGTATGTGTGTAGAAGTTTTCAATATTTAATTCCATGTTTTAATTTATGTAATAAGAATTTTTAGCAGTTATAACATCAAAACCATTTTGACATGGCACCTGGAATTTGAAAATATTTTCATAGATTAAGACTTTGTTTTCTTAAGTAGTTCTCAAATTGACTTTGGGGTCCTGATGACATATTCTTGATGGCCTGTAATTTTTTTTTCCCCTTCAAAAATTTTAAAAGTGCCTATCATGGATGTGTTAGTTTTTAAAGTCAAGGAGTTAAACCTTACAGCCCAAGATAAGCAATGATATTTTGCTGCCCCCTGCAGTTCCACTGGAGAATTACTTCAGAGGCCAGACAGCGTTATGGCCATATTTTGATATATTTTTTTTTTTAAGCTAATAACATGATGAGGTTCTGAAGTAGGGAAGCCCACATCAACAGTGTTTTTGTAGCACCGTGGATTTTTATTTACAACTTCTCTTTCTAGAAAGAGAGCTAAATTCTCTTGATGCCTGTTTGATCAGTCTTTATATTACTAAACGCTAGCTCTGAATCAGTTTAAAGATACCTAAACTATCAAAAGAGCAAAACAAGAACTTCTTTGTTTCCTTAAAAAAAAAAGATTTCTGGCTTTGTAAACACAAGTAGGATGTACTTTTCTCATTTATCAGGATGTTTCAAGTCCCTTTTACTGTCTTCATCCTTTGATCTCCTGAGAGCCCTTTTGTAAGGCTCATTCCAAAGCTAGAGCAAACAAACACACATTACATGGCAAGGCCAGCCCAGCTTTTCACTGCTTTTGGGGGAACTCCAAGTGAAAAACCACTGCCTGAAATTCTCATGGATGTCCTGAGCAAATGTCTGCTGAACGTGATAGTGACTTCCATTGGTTCCATCCTGAACGTTCTGACATTTGCCCTACTGAGAACTCAGGAAATTTGGAATTTTAGATAAACACTTCTATTTATTAAGGGCAAAACCAGAAACCATACTTTATCATATTTTGTGTTTTTAATAGAGAACATCAGAATTCAAGATATGGGGCTACAAATAGTATACAAAGCTTTTACTGTCATGCATAATGTTGTGTACAGATATATTCAGTGTTAAATTTTACTTGTAACTTTTAGACATCTGAAATAGGTGTCTAAAATACGTATGTATGACGAACCACAACCCAAATCATCATATAGTTTTTTCATAAGAATTTTTTAAGTTTCTTTAATTTTTTTTGATGGGGGTGGGCAGAGAGAGAGAATCCCAAGCAGAGGGATTCATTGATGGGGGGCTCAAACTCATGAATTGTGAGATAACCACCTGAGCGATACCAGGAGCTGGACACTTAGCCAACTGAGCCATCCAGGCGCCCTACTAATCATATAGTTTTAAAAGACAGTGAAAGCGATTACAAATTTCTAACCTGGCTCTTGTCTTTTCCTAACCTGGCTCCTGTCTTTTCCTTTCTAGGTTTTTTAAATAGCTTCGAGGAGTTGCAGGCTGAAGAATGTGGCATCCTCAATGGATGTGAGAATGGCCGCTGTGTGAGGGTGCAGGAAGGCTATACCTGTGACTGCTTTGATGGGTATCACTTGGATATGGCCAAGATGACCTGTGTCGGTAAGGACGATGTGTGCCCTCTGGGAAGTTACTCTTTCCCCAAGGTCCCCTGTGGCCAGATCTCATGTCACTAAGTATGTTTAAGATAGATTTGCAGTCTCCATTTAGGAAGATGATAAAAGTTCTGGAGATGCCGGTGATGTCCTTCAAAAGGACAGAACATTCTAGGTAATTAGTTTGACTCTTCTAACTTTAGCTTTTGACTCTGCAGCAAGTAATGTTTTCCCCAGTACTTGACATAAGCATAAAGGAGTGTAGGTGTCTGAAAAAAAAATACAACTTTTATGGTAATCATTTTGGCGAATATTCCTCCTCCAACTACCTCTTCCTCTCTGTGTCTCGCATTGCCATTGCTTCTATTTTTAAAAGACTGATAAGCGTACATTAATTCTTCCTCACATGCTCAGTGCCATCTTCCAAGGCCTTGCCCTTGAATTACAGGGTTTTCCTATTTCTGTGGCTCTTCCTTTCCGTCTGGCAGCAACCACCTTCCCCACTTGAGTTTTGTTTGTCTCTGTCTGCGGTGGGTCTGGAAAATAGGTAACCTGGGTTATTACAGGTGTTTCGAGTGCATTTCTTTCCTGTGGAAAGCTGGGAAGGTAACTTGAGCCTTTATAAGGGCAGCCCTGAAGGCTTTCTGCTCACTTGTCTGGCTCTGTGGTGTATTCCTCTAGACAGATCGAACCATTTTTCTGTACCTGTGGAAAGGAATTTAGAAGTAGAAACATGCCTCCAGCTTTCTTGAGTTTTGACCATAGGATGTCACGCTGACAAAACACTCCTGTTGTGTTAAATCACAGGGAAGGACATTCTAGAGCCTCCCAGATCATCTACCTTTTTCAGATCGAGAAAGTCTTATTTATCTTGCATGTGATTGCAACGGACAATAATGAGAAAGACTGTACTGGGGGTGGGGGGGAAGGGGCGGCGGAGAGCAGAGAACAGCCCTGCTGTGTCCCAGCTGGACGCCTCGATGCCTCAGGTAAGCGTAGGTTACATTTCCTCTTGGGGCGATACTGGAGCGTCTTCACCTGCATGGTTTGGCTTATTGCAGATGTAAACGAATGTGATGAGTTGAACAACCGGATGTCTCTCTGCAAGAATGCCAAGTGCATCAACACTGAGGGCTCCTACAAGTGTGTGTGTCTGCCTGGCTACATACCTTCTGACAAGCCCAACTACTGCACCCCGTTGAACACCGCCTTGAATTTAGAAAAAGACAGTGACCTGGAGTAAAAGAGGATTTACATAACCTAAGCCCATATACTCTGCACTGTGTAAAGGAAAAGAGAGAAATGTATTATACTTGAGACATTGCACCTCCCCCAGAATGTCGGAAACACGGAACCATCTCAGCGTTGCGTGTCCTCAGAAAGAAGAGAGGATCCAGTGTGAGCCTGACTGGTGTGACAGACCAAATGGACATTTCTCTGAAAAACCAGTATATATAGTCTGTTCATATGTAAAATTCAGTGGAAGAGAGGCAGAACAGTGCTGTTATTTTAAACAGAAGGTTGTATTATGATGTTTTTGTTTGTGTTTGTGTTTTCGGTTTTTGTTTTTTTTTTTACTATGGCTTGATTAAATTTGGCATTTAAATAGTGGTGGAAATATTTTATATAATATTCAGTTTTGGGTTGCGCAGTTCCTTGGCTACTGTTTTTCTTCAGATTTTTTTTTCAAGCTCAAGGGCACAAGTCTTTGATAAAATATTGTTAAACTGTATTATAAGTATTGTTACACAGGGTTATGTTATTCCTGGTCTGGAGCATTTTAAAAATCCAAACTGTCTGTCCTGTGGAGCAGACAGCAATTTTGTCTCAAAACTTTTATACACATTTGGAGGAAAATACTTTGTATTTACAGTGTATCATCTGATTTTCATGTCCATTCTTAGCCAAGCTGCTAGCAGGCATCAATTGGATCCTTTCCTGCATTGAAATGGAAGAACTAATGAGCTTACGTTAGTATTGTAATGTGTAAAGTAAGCCCAGCAAAATTTTTTTGAAAACTTGATGATCCCAACATATTTACCATTGTATGTTAAAGCAAAATAAATCACCATTTTTTTAGAAAAAAAATTTCTACCTGGGAGTAACTGTCAATGAGTACCTGTTGTATTTACCCCACCTCATTTATTTTTATGAATGGTTCTCTAGTAATGTAAAGTCTTTTACAGGTTAATTATTAAATTTGTTAGATGTTGGTAGGGACTGAATTGTGTCCACCCCCAGAATTCCTGTGTTGATGTCCTAACCCCCTAGTACCTCAGAACATGAGTGTATTTGGAGACAGGGTCTTTAAAGACGTAATTAAGGTTAAATGAAGTCTTTGGTGGGGGGGGGGGGGGGGGGGGGGATGGCTAGACCAATATGAGTAGTGTCCTTAATAAGGAGAGACAAGGACAGACACAGAGGAAAGACCAGATGAAGACACGGGGAGAAGACAGCCATCTCCAAGCCAAGGAGAAAGGCCTTAGAAGAAGTCAACCCTGCAGTAACCTGATCTCAAACTAATAGCCTCCAGACTGATGAGAAAATGAACTTGTTGTTTAAATCACCCCATCTGTGGTGCTCTGCTACGGCAGCCCTGGCAAACAGGACTCAGATACAGATCCCAGTTAGATTGCACAGGAACCGTGAAAACCGCTTGCGAGGGTCTAGTCCCTGCTTAATACACATCTATATGGTTATGCGATTGCTCAAGGGAGTTTCAGAATCCACTTTTTACCTAAGAAAAGCATCTGAATTTAAAGAAAAGCAGGGAAATTATGTGTAGGGATACCCAGCTGAAAATCTCATTTAACATTTTCCACTTGTGGTGGGAGAAGAATGGTCCATCGAAGATGTCCATGTCCTGTTCTCTAGAGCCTGTGATGTTACTGTATGTGGTAAATGGAAATGAAGGTTGCAGATGGAATTAAGGTTGCTAATCAGTGGCCTTACAAGGGAGATAATCTGGGCAGGCCCATTGTAATCACAAGAGTGGAAAAGGGAGACAGAAAAGCAAAGCACAGGGGGAGATGGGAGATGCAGGTGAGAAGGACTTCTCCACCATGCCAGCTTTGAAGGCAGAAGAAGAAGCGAGGGGCATGAGCCGAGGAACGTGACTAGTTCCTGGAGGCTGGAAAAGGGAAGGTGCCATTCTCCCCTAGAGCCTACAGAAAAGAGTGCAACACTCTCGACATCTTTATTAAAGGCCAGAAACACGGATCCACTTCTAACCTACAGAACTGTAAGATGTGTGTTGTTGCACACCATGACATTAGCAGGCATTTGTCGTAGCAGTGATTACGAGCTAGACCAACACCAAAGCATCATAAAATGGACCTCTCACACTTTTCAACTGATATGTATGTATAGGAGAAACTTACATTTATATCCCCAAGATGCAGTGCAGCATTTTCAGTAAAAGAGCTTGTTGGCACAGGTCTTGAATTATATTCCAAATATTAGCATAGCTGGACTCGTCACGGATGTTGGAAAAGTACAAAGACTATCAATGGAGTGGATGTGCTTTGGGATGTTGCTGGCCAGCTGGCGGGCTTGCTTTGAATGCATTTCCACAGTGCTTTGTTTCCATGTCTGTCTAGCCCTTATTTTTACCTAGTTATGTACACATCTTCCCAAAACATTTTGGTTTTGCAATGTATGATTCTTTTAGCCCCTTTTAGGAGTTACTGCGATCTTACTTTCCATGCCTATCGTCCTCTAAACCCACAGGTATAGGATTCTGTGGCAATGGCTCTAATTCATTGGCCATGAAGAGGCAGGCACATAGTACAGTGTGTTTGGATTGTTGTACTGGTTATATAATCTGGTGTGCTAGAATGTATTTTCCAGCTGCCTGAGCCAGAGTCCATCTACAGAATGAGTCTGCGTACCTGAAACATTAAACAATAACATTCTATTCTTTTGTTATAGATGTCAAACTCTGCTCTAAAAAAGCTAGACCTGATTAAGCCTGTCATCGGAAGTTATGTCCTTGAAATCTGCCGTGTTGGTCAAAATGAGCACTAAATACAAACCCAGCAAACCAAACCCTTAAGCACATCTAGGTGTTTTACATAACTCCATCCATGTTTTTATTTTAAAAAGTGTTTATATGTTCAAAACAATACCATAATTTAGCTTTAGTATTTTCACACACACAAGACTTTCTTATTCTAAAAGGTACTTGAATTTTCCTGGGTAATCTTAATGTCTTCGTTTTGGCAAAAATGACAAAGCTGATATGCTTAAAAATGAGGCTCTTGAACATTTCCTTTGGGTCAACAGTGCAGGAAAACAATACACATATCAATGTTACATGTTCCTCCACATGGAGACAAACCGTAACGATGGCTTTAGAAATTGTTTTAATACCAGCGTTAACATACGATGGTTTTAACACTCTCTTCAGCTTTCTAGTAGGTGTGACTCACACATGTACCAGATCATCTATGATTTGCTGCTCAAATCATTGGTAAGGAGAAGAAAACAATGGCCATCGCTGATCAGTATCCCAGTGACGGGGATTCACAATTCTGAGAAACTTAAGGGAAGGTATCATCTGCAGAAATGCAAAAAGAACCCACAGTCTGATAAGACAAAAGGCACCTCAGAGAAAAGACTTCCTTAACTTAGGATAAAACATTTGTAACCATCATAGGAAGAGGAGATTCCTCTAACCAACTTTGCTCTCTCTTTGAGAGTGTAGGATGGCGGTCGCTGAAAGAAGAGCAATTATCTCCCATGTCATTTATGAAGGGGATTTCTCTTTTTATCATGGTTCTGAGTATAACTAGAGCACACTCTGCTGTCTCTTTGTGACCAGACACAGAAAATTCAATAGGATACTGATCATCTATCTTAGTGTTCCCCACCCCCAACATCTATACATACATAAGAATTCACTGAACCCTGCCTATGCATCTTGATTTTTCTGGAGAAAATCTTGAGTCAGACAAACTCAGTGTGGTCCTCAGACCAGTTATGTTTCCTGAAAGAGTTTTAGAAATGCAGAATCCCAGACCTGCATAGCAAGACTTTCCAGATGGTTTCTGTGCATCTTAAATTTGCAGACACATTTCTAAACAAGCAGACTGGTTTGTTTAGCTGCATATTATTTGGGGATCTTGAAAACCTGATGGCCCTATCCACAGAAATTCTGATTTAATTTTTCTGGATGCAGAGGAATTCTTAATGAATCATTACTCTCTGAACAATATTCCTTATCTGTAAGACAGACACAGTGACACTTGTCCTTACTACCTCATAGGAGGGTGGAAGGGATCAAAATAAGATAATATTTAAAAAGCTTTATAAGCCAGGATTCATTGTGTGCAGATGAATGATTATTCGTTGTTCCATGCCATTGACCCCACTTTAAAACCTTGACCCTTCTACATGCTCCTTTGGCTACGGTGAAGAATTAGTCTGGACTCCTTCTTGATTCCCTTCCCAGCTGCTTTCCTCCAAGCCTGAGGCTTCCCTTGGATCCACTTTGATTTAAACTCTTCATTTCCCCACAATCTGAACACTCTTGCCTGTTCGTTGAAATAATTTTCTGGAGGAAGTTGCTACGATGGAGCATCAGAAACAAAATATTTTGGAGGCATAGACTAGGAAATGGATATATAAATTCAGGAGTCATCTAAACCTTCTGGTGGGGGGAAGGGTAGGGGATTTTGGAGGCAAAACAGACTGGGAAATATTAGAAAGTGAGAGGGAGAGAAGATTGCTGGTCTGAGAACAAAATGGCCTCACCTACACCAAGTGGTTAAGTGTCATTCAAGACTCACAGTTTAAGTCTTCAGTGTTCAAGGTTTTCTTGGATCCTCCCATTTTTGTAGAAAAATGGCCACACTGGCCCACATAAACTGGAGCACACTTCAGATTTTATTTTTCAACGTTGAACAGGATCCCAAGACACAGACAGTGACCTAGAAAGGAGGCCCTGACATCAGAATAGTTTGGTCTTGGTGACTTAGTGGGAAGAGGCCAGAAGCCCTGTACACCATAATGCAGCCAAGCTCAGCTGATGGGCAGGCTGCCTGGACAGAGTGATAGCCTGTCTGGCAACATGTAACCTGCTTTCCTAGTAAAGGCCATGGCATTTAGCTTGAGGACTAAGAAGCTATAGGATTAATAAGGAGTCGACTATAAAAGTAGCTGAACCTTTCTGTCCAACTTCCATTCATGATTTTCAACTTCTAGTTTAATGGCCTAGTTGGAAGCAAAGGCTGGGGGCTGGGACAGGAGCCCATGGACTCCTTGTACCTATGGACACAGAATCCAAAATATGTAGTTTCTACAACTTGAAGAATAATTAAATGTTCTTCCAAGTCTCCCCAGCCTGGTACGGATGGGGCAAAAACACTTCCTGCAGGGTATTACTGTTTCTCTCCTCATCAGTCTCTGCCTTCTCTTCATTAGCGGTCTATATCAGCACTGTGTGGTGGAACTTTCTGTGATGTTGGAAAAATTCTGTATCTCAACTGTCCAATGCAATAGCCAATAGCCATATGCAGATATTGAGTACTTGAAACATAGCTAGTGTAACTAAGGACCTGAGTTTTTATTTTACCTTTCATTAAATTTAAATATCAATATGTGGCTGGTGACTATCATATTGGTCAGCCCAGCCTGGGGTGTCCCTTTGGCCCTTCATGTAGGACGCATTCTCTCCCAATCCCTTCCCCTAAACCATGGTCCCTAGTGCACGTCTAGGCAGGAAGCTTTTTATGGTGAAGAAAACAATGTCTTTATTGCTACAGGTACTCTCCAAAGCAGATGCGCAGTGAGTGTTTAAAAAAAAGCGACAAGTGAATTCACATAACTCGTCTTATCTTCAGAGATGCCACACACATTTCATTTTTGCCAAATATATAATCAGTCAATTTTGCCACAGTAGCAGTGAATGGCATGAGGAAGATTACGGAGACTTGAACTCTGGAGAAAGAGCCAGAGATATATGCCAAGACAGAGAAAACGCCTCTCTAGCTCCTCTGGCCTTCATTACCATAATTCTAGGTTTCTCCAAGTGTGGTCACCAGCCAGGAACATCAGCATCACCTGGGAACTTGTTAGATATATGAAAATCTCAGGTCTGTCTCAGAACTACCGGATCAGAAACCCCGTGGTTGCCATACCTCAATCTGTGCTTTAATAAGCCCTCCGGGAAATCCTGATACATAATAAAGTTTGAGATTGCACCCTAAATAACCATCTGGCCATTAGGCAACAGGTGCCCACTGGGTGCCAGGAATCATGATACTTTTTTTCAGGAATGCTCAACCCCTTTAATGCCCTCCTAGGCAAAGGTAATTCTGTAAGATCCTAGTTTAATTCTCTTTTTCCCTATTTCCTTCCCTTGTTGTACCAGCCTTTCCTCAGTTGACCCGCCCAAGCTTCCCTCTTCCAGGCGGGCCTGAAATAAGTTGACTTTCTAAGCACCTTACCCAGTAGATATTTTTATTTACTGAAGGTCTGTTAGAAGACAACACTATTAGCCAACAACCAAAGTAAGTATTGAGAGATGTTGCTGGAGCTGACTGTTACCGGTTCATGAGAGCAAACTGTGCATATCAACTCCCAACCACATTGGTAGCTGGAAATTGGTCATGATGAGAGTATTTACACAACAAAGATTGGCAAACAGCTGATTATTAAACATTTACCAATGTACCACTGAATTATCCTTTATTTTTTATTTAAATGATTTTTTAAATTTATTTCTAGGAGAGAGAGAGACAGCATGAACAGGGGAGGGTCAGAGAGAGAGGGAGACACAGAATCGGAAGCAGTCTCCAGGCTCTGAGCTGGCAGTCAGCACAGAGCCCGACGCGGGGCTCGAACCCACGAACCGCAAAATCATGACCTAAGCAAAAGTCGGATGCTTAACCGACTAAGCCACACAGGCGCCCCAATTATCCTTTCTTATAAAGAAAGAAAACAGGATCAGTGAAGTTGAGTTGGCCAAGATTGCAGATGTATGAATTTTAACCCAGCTTTTATAAACTCCAAAACTAGCCTTCTTTGGTTACAGGGCTCTCCTGATGATACTTGGGTTTCAATTAACTAGGGGCATGCAGAATCTTAATAGGAGAAATAGGCCATCCCTAAAAGGCAACAGGGTTAGAGTACCCTTCTGTAGACCAGAGAAAGCTATAGTCTCAAAAGGTAGGACTAGGTGGGGTCCCTATAAGGGAAGATGTGTTAATCACATCACAAAGCCACACCTTCAGGGACAAACCTAACAATTTTTCAAGTCATTCCCCTTTAGGACAGTCTTTCATGTTTAAGGGGTTTTGTTTTTTTTTTTGGCTCCTTTCTTAGAAAAATCAGCCACACTGCCCCACAAGTTTAAATAGCAAGTTTAACTGGGGTTTTACTCTCCCACCCTCACCAGAATCTTGAGACACAGACAGGCATTTTGATAGGGATTGCACTGAACACGTAGATCAATTTAGAAAGCAATGTCATTATAACAGTATTCATGAACATGAGATGCCTTTCCATTTATTAAGGCCTTCAATTTCTTTCAACAGGGTAGTATAGTTTTCAAAATATAAATGTTACATTATTTTGTTAAACTTATTCATAAGTACTTTCTTCTTTTTGATGCTACTATAAATGGAAATGTTTTCTTAGTTTCAATTTCAGTTTACTTCTATTATAACAATTGTAATGTGTTTTGTATATTGATCTTATAACCTACAATCTTCCTAAGCTCATTTATAAATTCTAATAGCTTTTAGTGAATTTCTTAGGATTTTCTATATGTAAGACTGTGCCATCCACAAATGTAGTTTTAGTTCTTCCTTTCCAGTCTGGATACCTTGTGTTTCATTTTCTTCTTTAATTGCTCTGGTTAGGACCTCCTTTACAATGTTAAGTAGAAGTGCAAGAGCAGACATCTTGGTGCTATTCCTGATTCTTTAGGGGGGGAACTATTCTGTCTTTGAACATTAAGTCTGATTGATTGATTGATCTATTGATTTTTCAACATTAAGTCTGATTTAAGTGAAGGTTTTCATAGATGTCTTTTACCACATTGTGGAAAGTCCCTTCTCTTCCTGGTTTGTTAAGGTTTTTATTACAACAGCATGCTGAACTTTGTGAAGTGCTTCTTTTGTGTCTGAGATGATCATGTGGTTTCTGTCTTCTGTTAATGTGGAGTACTACATTAATTGATTCTCAGATGTGAAACCAATCTTGCATTCCTAAGATAAATCACATTTGGTTATTGTACATAATCCTTTTTTGTATGTTGCTGGATTCAATTTGCTAGTATTTGTTGAAGATTTCTGTGTCTATGTTCATGAGAAATGCTGATCTGTAGTTTTCTTTTGATGTCTTTGTCTGCTTTTGGTATCGAGTAGTACTGGCTTCAGAGAGTGAGTTGGGAAGTATTTCCTTCTCTTTTATCTTTAAAAGAGTTTGAAAGAATTGGTTTTAAATTCTTAAATGTTGATAGAATTCATTAAACTGCTCATGTGCCTTTCTCCGGGAGAAACTAATTCAATCTCTTTACTTGTTAAAGGTCCATCCAGCTCTTAAAAAGAAAAGACCTTTTCTCTTGTTGGTATGTACTCACCTTGGATGCACAATCCCAACAGCCAAACCTAACTAATCACTGGTGTCCTTGGGAACTAGGGCAATATAAAACTGAGACCGGGGAAGGACAAGGCAGGACCTCAAAGGCAACTGCTAGATCCCTCAGTCACCCCCTTCTCAACTGTAGGTAACAGTGGATCTGGCTTCCTTTGGGGACTGGCCCCAGAGTGACTCAACTCTGGAGCTTTCTACCCTTCATTTATGCCCCAATGGGCACCCAGGGATGCAGCCTCAGTTCTCCTTTTGGGTGCTCTCCTTGAGAATATCATTGGAATCACCCCAGTTACCTGGCCTGCATTGTCCCCCTGGCTTTTGTCCATCAACAACGCTGAATGAGTTTCTCCAGGCCAACCCACAGAGCAGTGCGTTTTCCTTGGATGCTCTCTTGTTTTTACCACTCTCATGGAATCGCCTCTGAAAGCTGATTCACATCCTCCATCATGAAAAGCTAAAGCTTTTCTTTCGCTCTCATCCCCTTGCTCTCCTAGCATGTTTATGGGAAATACCAGGTTCATGCATATGTTTTTAAGAGGCCCTCATTTTATAGGTGAGAACTCTTCCCACAAGAAGCTGATCACCTACCCTGGCCAGAGCCCCACAGCCCTGTGACTGGGATTTTCATGGCCCCACCCCCAGCAGGGTGCATTAACCACTCCTTTCAGGGCTATCTCCTCCTGGTCTTCTTTTTCAAATACTGAAGCTACTATCCATTGATTACTTCCTCTGTGTCAAGCCTGTCATCTAATGTTCATGGAAACTCTACTTCATCTCCATGTTTATAGAGGTTGGGAGGTTAAGGACCTTGGTTAGGGGTCATAAGGAATAGTACCCAGAGCTTCAACTGAGTTCCCAGCCCATACTTCCACACACTATGCCCGAATTTCCCATTGCTTAGGGAGAAAATACACACTTCTCAGTTTACAATAGAAAACAAAAATGAGTATAGAGGAGATTCTCCTGTAGAGTCTCTTAGGCCAAACTTTTTATCAGGCTCCTGGTTACTTAACATTAGTAAGTCCCAGGTCACAGAGGCTGAAACAATAGGTCAGGCTCAGGTGCATGAACCCCATCCATCTCATTCCCTCACTCAATAAAGACTGAATATTAATATGTACTGGGTAGCATAGTAGGTGCTAGGACCCAGCAATAATCTATAAACAATATTTTTGTCCTCATGGACCTTCCATTCTAGTGAGAGGACAATAATATCAACTCTTATGTTACTTTAATAAAAACTCTGAGGATACATGATGGATTATGGAGGGAGGCTATCGTATGTGACATCAGGGAAGGCATCTCTTGTACTTGTATTAGAGCAAAGGCCTCAGTGAAGTGAGGGTCTAAAAGGCCTGCAGATATCTGAGGAAGAAGGACCTCTATCGTAGAGGAAGTACCCAAACCTTGAGGTGGGAGCATCTGGGGAATTTTAGGACCATGAAGGCCAGTGTGGCTACAGCGGAGGGAATGCCTGGGAGAGCAGTAGGAGGTGGCTTCAGAGAGTCAAAGGGAAGCTTTATCCTGTGAGGATTACTGGCCAAGGTGAGAATGTTTTTCTACCTCCTAAGATTGTTGAAAAGTTCTCTTTCAGTCTTTAGGCATCTCAACTTTTCAGTCCATTCCCAGACTCAACTGTTCTTGGACAATGAATAAACTGTAAGCAGACTTCTCTCTTCCTCTCCATAGGGTTTATCCTCCCTGGTTCCTTCCTTTGTGGCTGTAATTACTATTCTGAGCTCTAAAAATCCCAGAGCCTCCTAGGGCACATACAAAACAGGATGTCATGTTGCTCCTCAGCTCCAGGTGGAATGTCCTGCTCTTGTAAGAGAAACAGTCCTCTCTTTCTCTCTTGTCACCACCTGGAAGACCAAAGACCAAAACCAAGAAGGGTAACGAGACTCTCATAAGGAAATAGGAGGTGGGCACTGAGAAATGCCCGCTTCAGCTCCCTTTCTGTGACATGGAGAATTTCCTAGTAGGTGGAATCCTGGGGATGCTGTGTGCTCCTCAAGGTGCACCTGCTCCCACATGTGGCCAGGGAGCCGAAGCGAAAGCAGTTGAAAAGGGGAAATGGTTTGTACAGAACTTTCCAATGTAGGAAAACTGGATAGGCACTAATTAGCCTGGGCTAAGGTTTTAATGGCCAAAGAGAGTTGCCGTTATTTCATTTATTCAGTGAATATTTGCTAAATGCTTATTTTGTACCAGGCATTGTGCTTGACCCTGGGAATATGGAGAAGAACAACTTGTAGTGTTTGATGCCACCGCTGGCTCAGAAGAGAGATGTGAGCCCGGGTAACCGTGCTCCGGTGAGGTGAGTAATCCAGTGGAGGCTAGAACTCAGTGTTATGGAAACAAGGAGGACCCTGGCTGGGGTGGGTGGGGGGTGGGAGAAGAACTGAGATAGAAGCCCTAGGGAAAAAAGAAATAAATGGAATTTCATGGGTCTTAAATTTCACTAGGGGGAAAGGAAAGAAAGCAACAACAGCCACTTCAGCTGCTTCTTCCTGTTTGTCACAGAAAATGCATCTGGTCTTACAGAAAGAGCACTGGTCAGGGTATCTTAAAACACCTGCCTGTGTCCTAATTCCTGGCTCTTCCATGAATGGCTTTTAAGGCGCCAAACAAGTCTGTCTTCTTCTCCTGTAACTTTGTTTTTTCATCAGTGCAGTGAACTCTGAGGTCCCTACTACGTCAAAAATTGTTTAATTCTTTAATTTCCGTCTTGTCACAATGGCTTCTCTTTCTCAGCCTCATTTCTTAATCCTGTTACTGTGATTACACAAATGATTCACCCTTGGAATGGCTTAACAAAGCTCTTTGGGGGCATAGCCAATCTCTGGAAGAATCTCTGGAAAGCTGGGTGTTTCTATGTTTCCCTAGTTGCATACGAACATGTAACTGCCCTGACCGAACACAGGCTTTCTGCAAGTTACAGCTTCAACATTTGAATAGACTTCATGTGAAAAGGATCAATTCGATTCTAAAAACACTGGCATTATGACAAGACATTTCGAATTACATTTGCCGATGTGAAATAGGAAGAGCTGCTTTGAATACAATTTTAAATGTCTTAAATTTCTAAATGATTTTTAGAGGATTTAAAGTTTTAACATCTATCTGCAAATTTTTCATTGATGATAGCTTAGGAATCTGAGAGATCAAATTAAAAGTCCAGTCAGGAGCTGGAAGAGGTCATTTAAAAGATAAAACATAAAAATGTTTGCAGCTGCAAGGTTAAGTTTTCAGTGAAATTTTAAAAATGCTTGATTAGGAAGTGGTAGGAAAATCCTTCAATATTTCATATTATGCCTGCTACTTCATATTTTTCTTGATTATATAACATAAAGAAATGTTGATTAAGTTTTTCCATCGAGCTCTACCTAGAAGCCTCAGATCCCCTCTCTTTTACTCCAGGATGCCAAATGAATTCTATGAAATAAGCTGTTTGCAACATTTGAAAAATACTGGGAAGCATTATTTTATGGTATATCCCTCTGGGTGGAACTGATTGTTGTTTTTTTTTAAATTTCTTTTTAATATTTGTTTATTTTTGAGAAAGAGAGAAAGAGCCTGAGTGGGGAAGTGGCAGAGAGAGAGAGAGGGAGACAGAATCTGAAGCAGCTCCAGGCTGAGCTTTGAGCACAGACCCGAATGCAGGGCCTCTAACTCACAGACCATGAAATCATGACCTGAGCCAAAGTCAGACGCTCAACCTACTAAGCCACCCACGTGCCCCTGGAACTGATGGTTTTACTTAATAGTCATCCTTTCCCCCATCTGCAGGAGTAGTTCTATCATAGATCAAGCCTCTGACTATGCATAGGTCTATCTCTGAGCTCTGTGCTCAATTCCATCACTTCTGATCTCTGTCTGCATCAATATCACACTCTTTTCATTATTATTAGCTTTTTCTCAATCCTTCATTTCTGATATCAGGTCAATTCTTCCACATTTCTTTTTTGGGAATATATTCACCTTTTTAAAAAAAGAATTAATAGCCTTTATTTTTTGAGCAGCTTTACATTTATTGGGAAATTGAAGGAAAGGATGGAGAGTTCCCATCTTACGCCCTGACTTCTAGACCTACCCCGCAGCTCCCCCTTTAACACCTAGCATTTGTGTAATACATTTTTACAATTGTTAAGCCACTGTTGACACATTAAGTCAAGTCAATAGCTTCACTAGAGTATCCCCTTTGTGTTATGCTTTCTGTGAATTTTGACAAATGTATGATGATATGTATCCCCTATTACAGTATAATGCAGAATAGTTTCGCTGCCCTCAAAGCCCACTGTGCTTCACATATCCATCCCTCTCTTTTCCCCCTAAAACTCTTGCAAACACTGATCTTTTTACTGTCTCCATAGCTTTACCTTTTCCAGAATGTCTGGTTGGAATCATATAGTGTATAGACTTTTAAGATTGCCTTCTTTCACTTACTAACATGCATTTAAGTTTTGTGGCTTGGCAACTCATTTCTTTGTAGTGCTGAATAATATTCCATGTTATGGATATGCCACAGTTCACTTATCCATTCACTTACTGAAGGATATCTTGATTGCTTTCCAGGTTTTGACAGTTATGAATAAAATCTCTATACACATTCTTGTAAAGGTTTTTGGGTAGATACAAGTTTTCACCTCATGTGAGTGAACATGTATTTGATTTCTCTTAAGAAGTGCAAGTGCTGCATTATATAGTAAGAATGTTTAGTTTTGTAAGAAACTGCTGAACTGTCTTCCAAAGTGGCTATACTATTTTGCATTCTCACCAGCAACGAACGAGAGTTCCTACTATTCCACATTCTCGCCACAGTAAGATATGCCACTGTTTTGGATTTTCCATATCCCAACAGGTGTGCAATGGTAGTTTGTTGTTTTATTTTGCAACTTTCTGATGATATATGATATTGAACATTTTTTCATATGCTTATTTGCCACTCATATATCTTCTTGTATATTCTTCTTTATAATTTCTATCCATTTTTAATTGGGTTGGTTATTGTTTGTTTTACAGATTTATTTATATGTATGTATATACATATTAATATTTATTTATTTAAAAAGAGAGAGAGAGAGAGAGAGAGAGAGAGAGAGAGAATCCCAAGCAGCTCCATGCTGTCAGCTCAGAACCCAACATGAGGCTCTCAGATCATGACCTGAGCTGAAATCAAAAGTTGGATGTTTAACCGACTGAGCCACGCAGGCACTCCTGTATATTTTGGATATGTGTTGTCAAAGATTTGTTCTCAGTCTGTAGCTTTCTTTTCATTCACTTAAAATTAATTTGTCAAGTTAAAAACAAAAGCAAAAACACATTGCTAGGATTTTAATTAGAATTACCTAACTAGATCAGTTTAGGGAGAAATAGCAGCTTTACAATATTGAACTTTCTGGTCCACGACATTTATTTAGATTTATTTTATTATTTTCAAAAATTTTTTTAATGTTTTATTTATTTCTGAGAGAGAGAGAGACAGACAGACAGACAGACAGAGCGTGAGCAGAGGAGGGTCAGAGAGAGAGAGGGAGACACAGAATCTGAAACAGGCTCCAGGCTCTGAGCTGTCAGCACAGACCCCGATGCAGGGCTTGAACCCATGAACCGTGAGATCATGACCTGACCCGAAGTCAGACTCCTTACCGACTGAGCCACCCAGGCACCCTGAATATAGATTATTTTAATGTCTGTCAATAAAATTGTATAATTTCCTTCATATAGGCTTTACAAACATTTCAGTAGATTTCCCTTAAGTATCTTATTTTTTGTTGGTATTTTTCTGTAAATATTATACTTTATAAAGTTTATGTTTAATAGTCTGTTTCTGACATCTAGAAATACAGTTGACTTTTATATATTGATCATAACCTTGCTAAACTGTCTTCTTAATTCAAACAATTGATCCTTAGGTTATTTTGAGATTTTCTTAAATCTTCTATGAATAATGATAGTTTTGTTTCTTCCTTTCCAGTCCTTATATTTTTAATTTTCTTGTCTGTGTAGTGATGGTGATAGCAAGCATCCTGATTTTTAAGAAAATCTTTTTATGGTTGCCATATTAAATATGACACTCATGATACATAAGTGTTTTTATTTTTAAATTATTTTTTAAAAGTTTATGTATTTGTTTTGAGAGCAAGAGAGACCCCACAAGCAGAGGAGAGGCAAAGAGAGAGCAAATCCTAAGCGGGCTCTGCACTGTCTGTAGAGCCAGACGCCGGGCTTGAACTCACATACGGTGAGATCATGACCTGAGCTGAAATCCGGAAGTCAGACTCTTACACAACTGAGCCTCCCAGGCACCTTATTATTATTATTTTTTAGTTTTTTATTTGCTTAAGCAGTCTCCACACCCAACATGAGGCTTGAACTCATGACCTCTAGATGAAAAGTCACAAGCTCTTCCAACTGAGCCAGCCAGGCACCCGGATGCTAAAGTATCTTTATGTATGCTTTTATCTGCTGAAGGATATTCCTTCCTATTGCTAAATTGCTAGTGGGCTTAATATGAAAATAAATATCGAATTTTATTGAATTATTTGCAGCTCAAGAGAAATTGCCTTTTAGTTTTGTTGCCCACAGAAACCTCATGTAACTCAAGAGTAAACCTCTAGGCTGAAACATGCCTGAAATGACCTCTGTTGGGGAGGAATACTCAATATATCGTCCAAGAAACCCAGGTCACTTAGGATTATTTAAAAAAAAAAAAAAAAAAGTTCATTGATTGAGATAAAATCTTTGATTATACTCCCGTTAAGCAGGAAGTTAGCCAATCACTGGAAGTCATAACTTCTCTTAAACAGTATACAACTTCAAGTGCATATCTTGGTACAAAACTAAAACCACAAGTATATTGTATTTCCAGAAACTTTGCTTAGGAAATATTCAGTTCAAAGGCATAGAACAACCCAATGAAGTATCCTTAAATCTAGGAAGCAGTTATTTTATCCGCTCTGGCAGGATATATCCCTCCTACCCCACCCACCAGTGAACCCATATTAAAGACGCACGGCCCAACAATGTGGAGAGGGGGTAAGGAATAGAAAATAAGAAGACAGTAGCAATTAGGAGATTCCCTAGTGGTAGAACATAGTGTCATCAAACATCAAAACAAAGTGAATGTTATCAGTGAGCCAGTGGAGGCATTGCTAAAAATCTTAGAATCAGATTTGTTTCTATTAGAATCCATTCATTTTCTTTTTGTTATTTACCGTATGCTAAATTCACTCAAAGAGTGACTTTATTTTATGTATAAGTGTAAAATAGGTATTCCTTCACATTTCCTTGCTATGTTTATACCAAGGTTTTGCTTACTTCTTTGGCTACTGTATAGGAAATTATTCTGATGTATTCTGTTTTGCTAGTTGCTTTGCATTAGTTTTTGTAAAACCTATTTGGCATGATTTCATGTTATAACTTACTTTTGGCTTCTGGTATTCACTGGAAGATGGTATTGATACTAATTTATACAGTATTGTATGTGGTATATGAGATTTCATTTACCAGTAAATTTATTTTCTTTTGTAGCCTACTCGGTACTAAAAGTCACGAATGTATTTCTTTTTAACCTTCTGATTGGGTTTTCTTTTTTTCAGGGTTAGTAGAATATTAGTGTATAACTATAACCAATGATTTTTATCTGGACTCCTGTATATAGTATATTGTATCTACAGAACCACTTAAAATCTCTTTAAAACAAGTATAATGAGGGGGAGGCTGGGTAGCTCCATCAGTTAAGCTGTGCTGACAGCTCAGAGCCTGGAGCCTGATTCAGATTCTGTGTCTCCTTCTCTCTCTTCCTCCCTGACTCAGGCTCTGTCTCATTCTCAAAAATGAATAAACATTAAAAAGAATATTTGTAAAAAAAAAAAAAAAAAAAAAAAAAAAAACCAACAACAAACAAGTGAGATGAAAACTATTTCAGTTTTTTCCTACACATTTCCCTCCCAAATTTCCTTATACAATTGGCCTCTTAGCTACCAGTGAATATAATATACATTGACATTTCATTGAATGCCAGCTGTGTGCTTTGGTCTTCATATCCTTATGATAATTGTATAAGTAGAACGTGTACTGCGTTCTCAGGAAATGTTTTCTTGGTCTGGGCCAGTCCCTGGAAGCCAGTTGCTCAAGCCAGAGGGTACAAGCAAAACACTGTGGTCTCCTGAAACCCTGTCCATCAGCACCTCTACGAGTGGACCATGAACCAACAGGGGAAAAGAAACAGAAATCTGGTAGTGTTTGTTTTCAGTGTCGGGGAATGACATCACTGCCAGAGGTTATGACAAGATTATTGAACAAGCTGGTGGGTGGGCTTGGGTTTACAGCCCAGAAAGGTCACACCTTGGTTAACAGGCCACATCATTAGCACACTGAGAACACTATATGTACATTTTAAAAGTAGGAAATATTAACACTTTTATGAGCTTCACGTAAACTGGGTAGTGTGTGTCAAGGCCAAAACGTGTGCTTTATATAAAATTTACATGATGTGCAAGGGCCAATATTTTCTTTTATTCTAAATCTTATGATAACAATATTCTTTCCCTCCCCCCCACCCGTGGGTTGGCAAAGGTTCTTGCTTGGTTAAAATCAGTGAGTTGGGGTTTGGCCAGTTCCTTCTTTTGTTTCCCTGAGCTCTAAACAGTCAGTCAATACTGGAGCTCAACAGTTATAGGAGCACAGATAAAAAATGACTTGGAAATGTCTAGGAGGGACTAAAAGGTGAATCTGTGATGATCACTCTCCATAAGGGTCTGTATACGGGGTGGGCCAGGGAAAACAGGGCAGGAGACAAGGGCTTTGGACCGCTTGGCTGACTCAGTTAGTATTGGCTGAGGTTTATGAGATTGAGCTCCAAGTCAGGCTCTATGCTGACAGTGCAGAGCCTGCTTGGGATTCTCTCTCTCCCTCTCTCCCACTTGCTCTCTCTCACTCACTCAACATAAATAAATAAACATTAAAAAGTGTAAAAAGATGAGGACTTTAATGAGCCAGATTCCCCCCTGCATTGAGTATATTCTCAAAGTAAACTGGTTGTTAAGGAAGCCTCTGATCTTCTTCACGACCGCAAGAGGATGAGTTGAAGCTATTTTTTTTTTTTTAATGAGGAAAACATAATACAATTCTCATGGCAACTTAGTTTTATGGGTTAGTCCCTATGCTTGAACGAATGGCATTTGGGACTTTACTGTGAAAAACAGAGATTAACCATGGGTTTAGTACCGTATCTGTCTGAGAATACCACCACTGGATGGCAGTAAAATTCCTTGGATGTCCCTCTATTCTTTTTCTTTCTTTTCTTTTTCCTTTCTTTCTTTCTTTTTCCTACTCATTTGCTAGTCCTACTCATTTGCTAGTCCACTTAAAAATGCCATGCTTTTAGGATTAACTTTTGCCAGAACACCTTAATGTGAAATGCCTATGAGATGTGGTGCTCAAGTTCAAGGTGAAGAAAAAAAAAAAAAGGAAAAACAATTATGTGTATTGTGATCATAACAGGATAAGGAAATTTGTATGACCGCAAAGTCAGGCAATTTCCCCCATTAGTTAAGGTCAATATTTAGTCACTATGTCATTTTAAAATCAAATTAGGTCCAAAGTGATGAGATACTGATTATATAAAGTCTCATGAGGACTTTGGACTTCTAAATACTAGGGAGAATGATGGTCTCAAAATAAGGACATAGGACTTATCTTTCCACTGGTTATCTTCAGAATGAAATGAAAGGTTATATACTCCCCAGAGTGGGCTTTCAAAAGAGTTCTCACAGGCACTCAAAATTCTCCATATCCAAAGTTGGACTCATTATTTTCCAAGATTATTTACTTATTTATTCAACAAATATTTATGGTACACCTACAGAGTAGGGCTGAGTGTTGGAAATATAATAGCATCCACTATGGACAAGGCCCCTGCTCCCATGGAGCTTAGGTGTTCCCTGCCTTATCTGGTTGTCTGGCCCACAATCTGAAAGTCACCCTTCCCTCCCACCACACCCCATGTTCCGCAGCCAATCAGTAGCAGACATTATTGACTCCACATTCTGCATATCTCTGGATCCCATCCATTTCCGATCTTTCTCATTTGCACTCCTCTGGTCTGAGACATCTTCTGTCTCCAGAGTCCATCCTAACTGGTGTCCCTGCTTCTATTCTCGCCACCCTGCCATCATTGTCCATCTAGTAGGCAGAGAGATGTTTCAAAAATATAAACCTGATGAAGTTTATAAGTGTAAGTTCAGTGGCCTGACATTGTCTTCCAGTTAAATCTCCGCATGTCTTCCCCTGACCTCCTCAGGCTCATCTCATGCCATCTCCAATCAGTAGTTACCCACTCCCACTTAACTCCATGAGGGTAACTCCCTTTTTCTTCCCTGGGACTTTCCCATAGCCTGTTCTTCTTGCTTGGAGTACTCTCTCCTTCTTATCAATACTTCTACTCTTCATCTAAGTGGTCCTTCAGGTATCAACTGTCACTTTTCTAAGAATACCTTCCTTGACCTAGTTAACTAGGTTAGGCTCTCTTTGTATGTCTTTTTTTTGATACACTGTACTTCCTCTCTCCTAACACTCATCACACTTTATTTTATTGAAATTATTTGTTTTATATTGACCTGTCCCATGATGGCAATGGTTCTAAACCCTGGGGAGTTAAAACAACAACCAAAAACAAAATCAAAAACAAAAACAACAAAACAAACAAAAAACACTGATGCCAATACCCTGCCAAGCAAATAAGAATTACTGGGAATTGGATAAGGTCTGGTCGTTCTATTTTTGTAACTTTTCATTTTGATATAAAACAAACTTATAGAAAAGAAGAATATAAATAACTCCCCTATACCTTCTACCCAGACTACCCAATGTTTACATTTTACCCTATTTTCTTTCATCTTTAACTCTCTCTGACCTACCTCTTCATGTACAATTTTTTCTAAATTGTTTCAGATTAAGTCATAGATATCTTGTATCTATGTACCCCTATTTTCTTCAGTGTGTTTCCTAAGAGCAAGGACATTATCTTATATAAACACAGTATGTGGTCAAAACTCAGGAAATTTAACACTGATATAGTCCTATTATCAAAGGAGTTCATATTCACATTTCATCAGGTATCCCAATAATGTTCTTGTTGAAGGATGGGTATCCCAGGAAGCAGACTCTGAAATGGAGATTAGTGTGCAGGGATTTTACAGCAAGTGCTCTTAGGATCGACAGTGCAGAGGAGAAGAGAAGGAAGAAGTCAATATTGGATAGAGGGAGAAATTGATGCAGTCTCAAAAAAGACTAGGTCAACTCTTGGAAAACTCCGAAGCTCTGATGAGCTCTCAGTGTTGTTCTAAGATAAGTTGAGGGATCTGACCCTTTATACTATACATTGACCAGGTATGGGATCTGAGCTGCTCTGGGGAAGGAGGCATGTCTTTGAGCAAGACAGAGCTCTCCAGGCTAGGTAATTACTGAGTACTGTCAGCCAATAGCACTCTCAGTAGGTGAAGGCAGAAGCCTTTCATTTCAGTCTTAAAGGAGTCAGAATCATACATCACAGCTTCTGCTCTGATCTACCATTTGTACTATTTTGATCCAGCCCTCCCTGTCAATTCTGGAAAAAGTTCCTCCAGGATCCTGTTGGACCTCTTTACCTAGGAGAAGCAGATAATAAGGTCAGCAGGGTAGATTGTAGCCCCAGGTAGAAGCAGTTGGAGCCCAAGCAATTGGGGCTACAATTGCTTTACATCATCTACCACCAATTCTATATTGCCTCATTCCCAGCCACCATCTTTACTTGCTTACTTGTCGGTCTTTGAGCTCCTGAGCTCTGTGACCTTCTTAGGCACAGCTGTTGTGTTTGTCCATCATCAAGATGAGCGAGGAAATATCAAGAGGCATCCCAGTGGGTCACCAGGACACCATCATATTCTTTTCTGTCCCATCTTGTAACAGCAACCCTCCTCCTTCTGAAGATCAGGACCCTCACAGCAAGCTGGCCTGTGGGTGACAGATTTAGAATCCCATGTGAACGTCTGTTTTCTTGGACCTGCTAGTGTTGTGTTTCCCAGGAAGCCGACTCTGAGATGGAGATCAGCACGTAGGAACTAGATTAGGGAGTGTTCTTGGGACCAGTGCCTGTGGAAGGGAAGGGGAGGAAGCAGAATTGGGCAGAAGAAGAAAGTGAGTCATAATGTAATCTCAACAGACTCTCTATCTCATTACGATCTTGTAAAGTTCTGTTTTTAAGAGTTTTCATTAAAACTAACATCAGTGACATCATATGGCATCCTGTGCAGCTCCTGCATCAGGTTTTTTGCTGCCTCCCTGGAGAATGAAACATTGGATGAAATCACAGAGACCAGCATCCCTATCAAGGTTTCCCAAAGTCTTCCTTTATTTCCTTTGCAGGAATACCATTCATTCTTCTGAATTCAGTGGTTACACTTCAGCAGATTTCCCATAAAATATTATCTTTATTTATGAAATCATTTATCATTGGGATAGTCTTTGGTAGGATTTTTCTTTAAAAAGCCTCAGAAAAAGCAGTTCTTTGAGAATGTAACTACCAAAATAGAATCTAACAAATACCATAAGCTGAGACATGTTACAAACATTTGTACTTTCACCCAAATGCATGGCCATTACTGAGGAATCTGTTTTAATATTTGTTTCTTCATATCTTCAGCAAAGTTTTCTATGTGACTTTCCAAAAAATTTGCTGACAAAGGAATGCCTTTTAGTTTGTTAGTCTTTTGTTTTATAATTATTTTAACCTTTTTTTTTTTTTTTTTTTTTTTTTACCTCCTCCAGGATGAACCAGAGACCCTGAGGGTTTGTGGCTTTTTTCTTCCTTCATTACAAAGTGAAAAACCTCAAAAGAAGCTTCTTCAGAAGATCAATTATCTGTAAGTTTTTTGAGCTTGGTCAAGAACTGGGTTTGTGCACATTATTTTTTATTTTTGCAGTTTGGTGAAAAGCTTTAATGATTTTAAGGTTTAACGGTAATCTCTAAATCAGAGTTCCAAATTATTTTCAGTATCTCTGAAAAACTAAAGCTAGTCTTCCTGTTCTGGATGCTTAGCTTTTAATTGTCTTTCTAATCACCAAACTTCCTATTATTACTCAGTATCTCAAGACATAACATGCTAGCCAATTAACAGAGAGTTTTACCATTAGTGGCAGTGTATGTAAATCCATATTTCAGTTGTTCTTCTTGATAATTTTGTAATTGGAGGGATTCCTTAACCATCGTACAGCTGATGAAGACTTTGTACTCTGAGCAGAAAGGTTTGCTCTGCCATTTTCTTTACATTTATTTTGCTTTTATTTTTATTTCACCTGCTACTACTTTGCAGAAATCTTTTTAAAACACTTTTTTTCCCCACTATGAATGTTACCTTAGGTAAAATGAGATAATTTCTAAAATCTTTCTGGGCACTCATGAATGGAAATGTCTGAAGACATGCTAGAAGCAATCAATTGACTAAGCCAGCATGGGCATCCCTTTGGCACTTTTTCTCCACAGAATATTTTAAAAGCACAAGCCTTGGGAAGTGTAATTATAGCAATTAGTTTATCCTGATTGACATAACGTCAGTAACAAGTTTGAGGAGTATGAGCTCCTGTTAAGCTGGGGCTCCACCTTCTGAACTTGTGCAAGTGGTTGTTTTGGACTTTGATGCGGAATTTTACCTTTGGTCCAATTAACTTCACCTCTGTCATTTGTCCCTTTATTTTAGCCTGTCAAGATCTTTTGAGATTCTGATTCTGTCGTCCAGTATGATTGCTGTCTCTTTCAAGTTTGCATACCCTCTACATCTTTACTCAAGGCATTAATATAAAATTTAAGAAGGATATCTCTTTAAGACAAAAACAAAACAATTAAACGACTTCCTTTTGGTCCAGTTGCTCAGCCCCTCGTAGGGCTCACAATGGCAGGATGGGTTAGCCTGTAGTCTCCACAGGGTTTCCTGCCAGGGGACTTCGCACTTCAGAATCAGGCAAGAATCAAACAGCTCATAGAGTACTTTGTTCTCATAGGCCTCCTGCAGATGAGAGCTGGAGATCTTGAGATTTCCCTCCCTGTATTCCTAATGACCAGCACTGCTCCCATTTTGTCAATTGCTCATGACTCCCTTCTCTACGAGACATTTGAATAAAAAGCCTTGCTCACATTTACCAGTTTTTACTGATTTTCTTTTTTCCCCCCAACCTGTAACAAGACTTCATTTTTTTTCACTGATATGTCAAACAGATTTTCCAAATGGTCTGAAACCAGTAAGAGAGAAGGAAGAAGGGAAGATTCTAGGATGATGCTAGATTTCTGGTTTTGGTGGCTGCATCAAAGGAAGCTAGTGCTTCGTACCTACTTCCCGTAGGGAAAAGTAAATGAAAAAGAAATGGAATCCAGTCTTGGACATGGTGAGTTTCAGATGCCAGGGAGCATTTACATGGAGATGTTAAGAGTTGATATAGGCCAGTCTGAAGCTGAGAAGCCTCTGTGGTTAGCACTTGACCATGTTCAGATAGTATTTCTGAGTATCCATTGAGCAAGCACTCTCACAGCTTTGGTCTCCAGGCAGATTTTGTCCTTGGAGTTTTGGGGAGTTTTGTGGTGGGCTAGGAAAAAGCTATGAGACAAAACAGGCTGTTTTTCATGTCTCTCTAATACTGTAATCATAGACAAAACACAATAGGAATCATGCTGCAAACTTCCTTTGGAAGTTATCAACCCTAAATCTAGACAATTTATGTCCACTTTGCTGGGATTTTTAAGCCAATCCAACACTCCGCCCCCGATACTGTTATGTCCCACAGCAGGGTAGTCCTTTGGGGGTGGAGTGTGTTAATGACCAACCATCTTCATAGCAATTGCCCTAAACTTTCTATCTTGTTCCTGCCCTACTGTTATTTTGATTTTGTCTCTGCCCAGCTTCAACCTTCTGATTTTTTGTGACTGCTGCTTCCAGTCCTGTCTCTGGTCCTTACATTTGGTACTTAAGCTTAGTCTCCCTGGTATTTAAACCTCAGTTCAGTTACTATCACAGATTAGTTTTGAAGGAACACTTCTGTATCAGCCAGGATCCATTGAGGAGGCAAAAACCACACCAGATATCTGACCAGGGGAATTTTAATATAAAGAATTGTCTGTGTCTGTACTTTGGCTCTTGTGAATAATGCTGCTGTAAACATAAGCGTGTGTGTATCCCTTTGAATTACTGTTTTCATACTCTTTGGATAAATACCCAGTAGTGCAATTGCTGGATTATAGGGCAGTTTGATTTTTAACTTTCTGAGAACCCTCCATACTGTGTTCCAGAGTGGCGGCGCCAGTTGGCGTTCCCGCCAACAGTGTAAGAGGCTTCCCCTTTCTCCACATCCTTGCCAACACCTGTTGTTTATAACATTTTTTATTTTAGCCATTCTGATAGGTGTGAGGTGACACCTCATTGTTGTTTTGATTTGCATTTCTCTGATGGTGAGTGATGATGGGCATCTTTTCATGTATCTGTTGGCCATCTGGATATCTTCTTCAGAGAAATGTCTGTTCATGTCTTCTGTCCATTTTTAATTAGATTATTTGATTTTTAGGTGTCGAGTTTTATAGCTTTTTTTCTAGATTTTGGATACTCACCCTTTATCTGATATGACATTTACAAATATCTTTTCCCATTGTGTAGGCTACCTTTTAGTTTTGTTGAGTGTTTCATTCTCTGTGCAGATGCTTTCTATTTTGATGTAGTCCCAATAATTTATTTTTCCTTCTGTTTCCCTTGCTTCAGGAGTCATATCTAGGAAGAAGTTGCTATGGCCAGTATCAAAGAAGTTGTTCCTTTTGTTTTCCTCTAGGATTTTGATGGTTTCCTGTATCACATTTGGATCTTTCATCCACTTTGAATTATTTTTGTTTATGGTGTAAGAAAATGGTCCAGTACCATTCTTCTGCATATTGCTGTCCACTTTTCCCAACACCATTTGTTGAAGAGACTGTCTTTTTCCCATTGGATATTCTTTCCTGCTTTGTTGAAGATTAATTGAACATCTAGTTGTGGGTTATTTCTGGTTTTTCTTTCCTGTTCTGTTGATCTATTTGTCTATTTTTAAGACTATACCATACTGTTTTCATTACTATAGCTTGGTAATGTAACTTTAAATAAGTCAGAGAATGACAAATACCATATGATTTCACTCATATGTAGAAGGTAAGAGACAAAATAAAAGAGCAAAGGGGAATAAAGAGAGGGAAAGAGAGGGAGGGAGAGAGTGAGCAAAAAACAGAGTCTTCACTATAGGGAACAAACTGGTGGTTATGAGAGGGGGGGTGGGCAGATGGTTTAAACAGGTGATGGGGGTCAAGGAGTGCACACACGTGTTATGAGGAGGACCCAGTGTTGTATGGAAGTGTAGACTCCCTGTATTGTACACCTGAAACTAATATTATACTGGATGTTAAGTAACTGGAATTAAAATTAAAACTTAAAAGATAAAAAAGAATCTGTAGAGCTAAAACAATCTCTGAGGATGTAGTACTAGTTGACAGGGCTGGTGTCTCTGAAGGGGTGTAGTTATGTCCCCTGGTTATGTAAGTGGGACGTAACTGAAGAGCGGATTCAGCTGTTGCCGTAGGAGGTGGTGCCTCTGGCGGGGTGAGAGGCTTTGCTGAGGTGACATTACAGGGGTAGGGACAGGAAGCAGCAAGTCATCACAAGCTGCCCCCTACAGACCTGCAAAGGAATCCAGCTGGAAAAACAGAAATGCCTTTTGTAGTTTCGTTGCCAGCAGCACAAAGCAGGGTATGGACGAGTATTTGGACTTGAAAGAAAGATAATAAATAACTTCAGGTTGCGCCTCCTCAG
Organism: Hyaena hyaena; assembly: GCF_003009895.1. Classification (NCBI taxonomy): domain Eukaryota; kingdom Metazoa; phylum Chordata; class Mammalia; order Carnivora; family Hyaenidae; genus Hyaena; species Hyaena hyaena. The sequence goes on from NW_024080998.1 coordinate 1,570,952, forward strand.
TCTAGAACCCTAGCCCTAACCCTGACCACGTGGGCAGCAACCCCTTCTCCTCCACTAACCACTCCCCACCACCATCGCCAGTGGAGAATGACATTTGTACCATTTCCCGCTTCGGTTCTCACAGACTCTGCCCTTGGCCCTGGCAGTCGTGAGCGAACTGTTAGCCTCACTCCTATAACTGGTGCCGTGATGCTGCAGGAGCCACTCAGAGTCTTCAGACAGGAGCCCACCTTGCTCCTTTCAGCAGGGTGAGGGCGGACTGGCTGCCTTACCAGCACAGATGACGCTAGCTCCCTGCTACGGGATCTTTTACCCACCTCTACGCCTTTTTGCAGAGAAACTTGTTTTTTCCAGCAATCTCTGGGGTTTTCTTAAGCAGTTTGTTATTCTCAGGCTCTGGCCTGGTTATCAAATGCTGCATAATAAATCACCCCAAAACTGAGTGGCTTAAAAATAACAAGCACTTGTTGTCCCTTATGGCTACATCACACCCTTGATCTTCATAGGGAGTTTGTCTCTGTGCGTCCTCTACTCTTCTTAGAAGGACACCAGTCATTAGATGTAGGTCTAATCTTCAATCCAGGATGATTTCATCTTGAGATTCCCAAAAATTATATCTGCATTGTGGATTGAGATGTCACATGACCTTGTCATCAGGTGGGGTGATTGAGGCTGGCTCTTACCAGGGTGCTTTTGTGCTTTGCTCTCGGAGGAGAAACTGTGCCTTGCTCTCAGAAAGCATTGTCACCATGGTACATAGCACAGGACCCATGCTCTTTGCCCAATGGCTCTGCTTGATTTCTGAGTCTCCACTGACACAAACTTGTGTTTGGAATTCATCAGACCCTCCACCCCCCAAGCAGAAGAACCAATGCCCTTTTTAATGAAGAAGGATGCCAACTCCTGCCTGCTGACCCTGCCTCTAGTGAATTCCTCTGTGGACCCATATCCATTTTCTAAATCAGTGACCTGAGACCTCCTCTCTGCATCTGAATCTCCATAAAATTGTATCTTTAGAAAGTAGGGAACATTGTCTGGGTCTTGGAGAGCAATAACTCAGTTATATCTCTGTGCCACGTAATGGTTGTGGCCTTTGCTTTCCCCCAGGCATTTCCTGAACACTAGTAAGTGGGATACAGGATGGACGAACTCGTAGGCCTGCATGATGCCATGCTTCCAGACAAGAATTTCATGAAGCTTCCAAACACTTTTCACATGTCTGTCGGTACATTAAAAATATTCTTTGAAAAATAATAATATGTGTGGCCAACCGGGGCAAGCAGTGGCTCCTGCTCTCCTATGAGACAGCTGACCTCAAGCCCCGCCCAGCCTCCTGAGAGGGCTGAGGGCGTCTCTTGCTTGGTAACCTGAAAGCCGTTCTTGGTGCACTTGAGAGAAACCGGCAATGGGCTGGGGCAGCTGTAACAACTTACCATAAACTGAGTACCTTAATGCAACAGAAGTGTATTCTCTTGGTTTTGGAGGCTAGGTGTCCAAAATCAATGCGTTGGCAGAGCTACACTCCCTCTGAAGGTTCTACAAGGGAGTCCTTTCTTACTTCTTCCTACCTTCTGGTGGCTCCAGACAGTTCTTGCTGTTCATTGAGTTGTTGCTACATCACACCCTTGATCTTCATAGGGTGTTTGTCTTTGTGTGTCCTCGACTCTTCTTAGAAGGACACCAGTCATTAGATGTAGGTCTAATCTTCAATCCAGGATGATTTCATCTTGAGATTCCCAAAAATTACATCCGCAAAGATCCTATTTGTAAATAAGGTCTTATTCTAAGGTTCTGAGTGAATATGAATTTTGGGAGCATATGATTCACACTCAGATCAGTAGACCAGAAATGGGATTCTTGAGCTAATTTCTATTTAGCTAATGCAGTTCATGATTTTAGCCTTGGTAGAAACTCCCTGTTTGGACCATCAGCTAATTCCCCAGATTTCTCTAGGCCTAGAACTTCATTCTTTAGCTTTCCTACTCTTCATGTCCTGTTAACCAACTCAAGAAGGATAAGAGTTATCTTTGCTTAGATCTAAGCCAGCCATCAGACCTGAATTCTGAGAACTGCAAATTTTTCATCTTTAATTTGGTCTGTTTTGATCTAGAGTTTCCCCCAATCCTTGGGGCCAGTGCCTTTGGTATTGAATGGGAGTGGGAGGCATGCTGTGGATCCCCACTGCTTAGTCTATCAAGACCCCTCCCCACTTTCCTCTCCAGCACTTGGCCTCTCTGACTCTGGGGATGGTCATGAAACTCAGCCTAGGCCAGTCCAATGACCTTATCTGTGGTCACAGTGATTTTTTTACAAGAAGTGGGCTTGTTACTCAAGCCAATCAGAGTCCTGCCACAGAAGTTCTCACATGGGAGGTGCAAGAAGGGAGCTCCTTTTCTCTCTGGTCACCTTTCTAGTTTCAAGAAGAACCTAGTCTGAGAGTCTGAAGTAAAGATTTTAGCCGAAGAAAGAGCCATGGTGATGCTCCAGTGTTGGTTTTCCGATACCCTAAGGCCTCTTGTATTATAGAGGTCTGACAATTTTTATTGTAACGTATGTGCCTTATATTAGGCTTTTGATTGCAGAGACATCTACTTCAAAGACAGCCATCTCCAGTAGACATTCTGCTAGCAACACAATTGGAAAAAGAGGCCATCCCACCCATGAAGTTTCCTTTTCTCAGAACCTTCAGCTCCAATTAAAGCAGAACCACAGGCCTTTGCATGCTCTGTCTCTACCCATAACCTTGCTCTGTGGCCCCAGGTATGACATGTACTCTCCAGAATTTTTGAGTAATAAACGTTGTTGTTGCTTTTGTTTTTCCAGAGTTCCCTAATGGTCATTGCTAAGGTGTGTCTTGCAATCACAATAAGAACCACATGGGCCGGTCTAGCCACAACATTGGCTCCAGAATGGGAAATGTTGTGGGGCGCCTAGGTGGCTCAGTCTGTTGAGCATCTCACTGGCTCAGGTCATGACCTCACAGTTTGTGAGTTGGAGCCCCACATGAGGCTTTGCGCTGATAGCATGGAGCCTGCTTTGGATTCGCTTGCTCCCTCTCTCTGTGCCTCTCCCCTGCTGGTTCATTCGTTTTCTCTCCCTCTACTCCTCCTCTCTCTCTCAAAAATAAATAAATATTTTTAAAAAATGGGAAATGTCTATGCGGGCTTGCCTTGGCCCAGGCAGTGCCCCAAGGCATTTCATCATTAGACTCACTATATCCAGCCACACCTGGATTTTTTTTTTTTTGTCACTTGCAAGGACATGGAAGACAATAAAACTGATTTAATGAAATATTCTAATCCTTACAAAAATCATGTTTAAGATATGAATATGTCACCTTAAGGGCCAGACTTCCTGTGATGAAAAATTTGGTGATTGGGGTCTGCATCATTTAAGACAAAGCAAAAATGAGCCTGCCTGCCTGCCTGCCTTCATTTCTTCCTCCCTCCCTTCCTCTCACCCTCCCCCTCTCTCCCTCTCCTTCTCTCCCTCTCTTTGTCTCTCCCTCTCCCTCCCTCACACCTTCTCCGCACATTACTCACTCTCCACCCATTCTCTTTCTCCCTCTCTTCCTTCTCTCCTCCTTCCTTCCTTCCTTCCTTCCTTCCTTCCTTCCTTCCTTCCTTCCTTCCTTCCTTCCTTCCTTCCTCTTTCTCTCTTTCTATATTATGGGTCAGACAGCCAAAATAGCTGAGAAAAATCTCCTATCCTGAATATTTAAATAATAGGGGGTGGCAGGAACCACTCTGCTGGCTATTCTGATAACAGAAGCAGGGACACAACTTGTCATAATAGCAATAACCATTCCAACCATGTATTGACTGCTCTTGGGCTGGGTATTGTACTAGTGTGTTGCATAATTACGCTTAATTCTAAAAAGTAGGTATTGTTCTACTTTCAGGTATTGATGAGGAAATTGATATTGACATGGTGTAAAGATCATCCAGATGTTAAGAGTCAGTCAAATTTGACGCCAGGTGTGTCTGACTATAAAGCCTAGGTTCTTTCTACTTTTTCCATGCTTCCTTGGGTGAGATTAGGAGCCACCAAGCATACACAGTAAAATAGGTGTCGAGTCCCCCAGATTAATGCCTTGGGGAGCACCTTCATCTAAGTCCTTCACTTCCCTCAGGCCATCTCCCCAGCTCTGGTAGACCATTATGGCCTATTCAAAGCATTAACCATGGCCCCGTGGAACTTCTGATGGCTCTACATTTGGAATAGTGCCTTTTGACACATAATACTTATATGATAACTGTGCCCAGATCAGAGAGACCCGCAATGCCCCAAGGGCCACCTCCACCACTCCAAACCTAGCATACCATCACAATGGATATTTACCACTGATTTGACCATCTCCTCAGTCTGCAGCAAATTTTGAAAGTGGAAAATATTCTTTATCATCCCCAATCTTCATCGCCTGCCCTCCCTCCCACCAATTTTCATCACAGTCATTTGTTCACCAAATGTAGGGGGAGTATCTGACAGTTGACAGTGACTTACAGCTCATGTTCTGGCCTCAAAGAGCATGTCTCCATGGCACCCAACACCCATGGCCAGATAGCTAAACTGGATCAACTCAGTTCTGGAAAATGCCTCTGGTTCCACATCAGTCTGTCTGCTTTGCTCCTTCCTTCTGTTTTATGATCTCATTTCTTAAGTGTAACCCTTGATTTGATGTTTGGACTCAGCTCTCCCTGCTCAGATCTGGTACTTTGTCTTGGGATTGGGTCTTAAAAATGGTCCTCCCATCAGAGAAACAGAAAGTAGAACTGTGGTTACCAAGGGCTTGTGGGAGGGTGAAACAGGAAAGCTACTGTTCTAGGCGTATAGAATTTCAGTGTTGCAAGAAAAAGTTCTGGAGATCTGATTCACAACAATGCGAATACACTTAACCCAACTTCACTATGTACTTACAAATTGTTAAGATGGGAAATTTTTTACCATCATAAAAAAAAAAAAATACCAAGAAAACTTCTCCAGTACCCAGAAAAAAACGTTCCCTCCATTCAAGTCTTTCCTAAGAGCTGCAGGCTGAACTTGCTACCATTATGCACAAAGTAGAGCGGACTTTAAAGGATATTTACTCCTTAACAAGTGTTCCAGTTTAGGACCTTGATGTTGGCTACAGCTCTAATCGCAATTCACTCAGTACTTGGATTAGTAAGAATGTATGTTAAGAATGTATTTGTTAGGGGCACCTGAGTGGCTCGGTTAGTTAAGCGTCTGACTGACAGCTCAGAGTCTGGAACCTTGCTTTGGATCCTTTGTCTTTGTCTCTCTCTGCCTCTACCTGACTCATGCTTTCTCTCTTGCTCTCTCTCTCAAAAATAAACAAACATTAAAAAAAATAATGTATGTTTTAAACTTTGGATCACTCGTTCTCAAACTTCAGTATGCAGTTAACAATCACAGGTTTGTTATAAACGTATATTCCAAGGCTTACCCCAGGCTAACTGAATATGAAATCCTCTGAGGCTGAGGCCCAGCAATCTGCATGTTCAGTCAACTCTGTGTTATTCAGATACACGCTGTCCTTGAACCATGATTTGAGAAATTCTGCTTTGGAAGGTATGCTGCTTTTAGGGCAAAGGCCAAATGTTTAATTTTATTTTCTCTTCTGTGGCTCAAGCCCAGAGCTTTGTACTTAGTAGGGACTTACTTGTGGTTGAAAAAAACACAGTAAAAAAGTATTTGCTAGCCTTGTCCAAATAAAATATAATCTGTAGCATGTGGTTTCTTTCAGAATTAATTGTGCATTAATATTTGGTATTTGAGCAAGCCATATAAGAAGGTGCTATAACGTGATGCAAGCTCAAAATATATGGCTTTAGTGTTTAGTGTTTTGAAATCCTCAGATCCTCTGACCTCATATAACTCTAAAAAGTCATTTCCTTCTTGAACTTTTTATCCCTTTTCATCCTTTAAATGGAAATGAAGCATTCATCCCTGGTTTCAACCTGACTTACAGCTTTTAATCTATGTTCTTAATGAAGTATTATGATTTATTTCATTGTGTAGTCCGTCCACACAAGAATAACTGTGAATATATGTTTAAAGTTCCATGTACTTGAGAATTTAATTTTTTGTCCGAAGAAAAAGAAAAGTTCATTTATCTAGTGAGCAGAGCAATTTGGAGTTGCCTCGTTTAGAATTAGATTCATAATTTTCTTTCTTGTGGAATCATTTACATTTATGATATCACAAAAATATGCAATGGCAGCTTTTTACTTGGAAATTAATAAGATAATTTGTTCTTCATGCTACAGAGGAATTTTGACCCTCAGATGGGCGGTGGTCTGTGGAGGCTTTCTGACCCTGAAAGTCTGAATTTGTGCTGCCAGAGTAATTTCTTGATGCATTCAATATTACTTGGATGTAATATGAAATGTAATTTGTTCCCAACAGAGAACATAGTTTGTAGCTCAAAATTTGCCTATGTAAAGTGAATTTCATAATGGTTTTATCTTCATGTATTTTTAGAATGACATCATGCTGCAGAAAAATCAACATTCAAATGGAGAATCAAAAGTTGGGTCAGATAGTAACACCCCAATTGATTTGGCTTTTACTTTTCTAAGGGACTAGTATATTATATATTGTCTTTTTCTCCTGTATTGTTTTATTATGATGTCAACAGTAACATAACACAGGGGTCATCAAATGTTTGGTATGAATATAACCAACATTTGTGGCATTTTGAAATGTCTTCAAAGGCTTGCAGGGTCAGGTCCAAAGTCACAGAAGCTTAGAACTAAAAGGACCTCAAGGATGGAGCCCAAGGACATTCAAGTAACTGAGTTGCTCATGAGTACATGATGGTGGAGAGATGCCTTGGTTCTCTCTCAAGGCCGTTCACTCCCCACTGCTTTGAAGGAAGAAAAATTAAGAAGTTATTTTGTCTATTCTGTCTTTGGGTAACATTGTCCTAACTATTCTTTGGTAATAAACCACATATTACATGTGTTTGTTTCTTCTTTCTGTGTCTTTTACTCATTGTGGCAGACAGACTCTAGGGTAACTGCCATGATCCCCTGGCCCTTGGTGTTCACGCCCTTTGATTCCCACCCTCTGAATTTGGCCAGGACCTATAACTTGCTTCTAACCAATAGAATGCAGCAAAGGTAACGGAAAACACAATGGAATACATAAGGTTACCATACATATGACTGTAAACCATCTTGATAGGAGACCCTTCCATAGCTTGCCTAGCCAGAGATGGCTTAGCTGGGCCCACTTCTTCAGAGTCTCATAAGGGTTCAGTCAAGCTATTGGCTAGAGCTTTGGTTTTATCTGAGGCTCAACTAGAGAAGGAACTGCTTCCAAACTCATGTGATTGTTGGCACTATCCATTCCCTGCATGCTGTTGGTTTGAGGGCCTCAGTTTCTTACTGGCCAGTAGAAGGAGGCTACCCCCAGGCCCTTGCCATGTGGTGCTCTCCAGGGACAGCTCACAACATGGCAGCTTGCTTCTGCAAAGGCAGCAAAGAAGAGAGTCTTTTGGTCATATTGGATATGATCAGAAGACTCACTTATTTTAAATTGCTGTCTCTGTTTGGGGTGAATTTGCACCCCATAATTTGTTAAATTCTAAAGCTTGTGATCATGTTCACCAATGCCGTATCAGTGTAAACCCTTGTTGAACCTTTTTCATTAATTACGTAATGATATGGTTCAGGAGATTGTGGAGTATATTGACTATACTGTGAATTCAAACAAATGTACTGTGTTTTTGTACATTTATTTATTTATTTTGAGGTAGGGAGAGGCAGAGAAAGATGGAGAGAGAGAGAATCCCAAGCAGGCTCTATGCCCTCAGCGCAGAGCGCAACTCAGGGCTCGATCTCACGAACTGTGAGATCATGACGTGAGTTGAAATCAAGAGATGGACACTTAACCAAGTGAGCCATCCAGGCCAAACATGCTGTATTTTAAGCAAGCAAATTGTATGCACTATTAAATTATCAACCAAACTACAACTTGGCTTTTACTAGACCAGAGTGACTATCAAAGCAATAAATTTTAAGTTTTGCTTGGCAAATCAATTTCATTGCCATATTCTTTTCCTTCCTTCCTTCCTTCCTCCCTCCCTCCCTCCCTCTCTTCCTCCCTCCCTCCTTCCTTTCTTCCAAATGTTACACAAAAATAAGGCAATATTTGGGCACCAATGCTCTTGGAACCTAATGTAATCTCCCACCCTCCCCCCTTCAGAAGTGTGTCATGCCCTGTCCCTACAGTGATCTGTTTTCTTTTCTGCATATTTCTTCCCAATGACAGCTTTGCTTCTCCCTGCCTCCAACAGTGATTAGTTCACAAACCACCTTATGGTTGAGTCCAAAAGCTTTGCCCAAAGGGACACACAACTGGCAGAAACAGCAAAGAGAAAGTATCCCTGTTTCAACATTAATAAAAAAAACTTTTTACCACAACACCAATTATAATTTCTTTACTTACGATGACATCAGATTTTAGTCTTGACAAAACTGATAAAGCTCTAGGCATTTGTGACTGGATAGTCTTAGGATCCTTTCCGCCCCCCTTCATTACATAGAAACTAGTACTGTTTTATTTTAGGTGCTTGGCAGTGACAAAATACCAATAGAGGCCAAAGCCAAATCCAGTGAAGGAAGGCAATCTGGTTTAGATTTTCCCACTGAACTTTACCAAGGCTGGGCTTCTCCTGGGAGATAGTCTGAACTGTTTCATTTCTGCCAGCGTTATTATAATTTTGCAAAGTAACTTTAATGTTATTGTTTACTGATAATAGTCTAAGTAAAAATAAACTACTGGTGAACACAATTCAATTTTAATGAAATTAATGGAAAAGTTTTATTTCTATCTCCCTAAGTATTCTCGTTCCTTCAGTGAAGGAACTCCTTCCTGAACTTCAACCATCTTTTCAGTGTTTCTACTGGATTTATTATTTATTATTTATTATTTTTTGAAGTTTATTTTATTATTTATTATTATTATTTATTTGAGGCGGAGGGACAGAGAGAGAGGGAGACAGAATAAAAGTAGGCTCCAAGCTGTCAGCACAGAGCCTGACACAGAGCTTGATACCACAAACCATGAGATCATGACCTGAGCTGAAATAGTCAGACGCTTAACCAACTGAGCCACCCAGGTGCCCCACCCTACTACAATCGGAGATCCATCCCTTACCAGCATGCTTTCAATTTGCCCTTCCAGGAGTTCTCATTCATTTTCATTAGTATGATACAATTCATGTCAAAAGAACACAGTTCTGCACAAAGTGGTAATCACCTAGCACTTCTATACGTTGTGAACAAAGATAGGCTTTTATTAAAGATATCGATATGGCATTCAGGTACAGTACATTTGGCTTGAACAAAAATATGCAGATTTTTGTTGCAATTTGATTGATGACTTTTGCTTGGGTTTCCTCTCTATTACATATACTGAAATTCTTTGTAGGTGACTACAATAAAAAAAAAAGTATTTTCCTCTCCTTGCAAAACCCAAACAGTGAAAGAAAGTCATACATTACCTTTCACCATGAGGCCTTTGACTTTGTCCTCTAATGCGTTTTGAGAGAGTCTATCATTAATTTAGATGAGGAGCACAGAGCCTTTCTGTTCCCTTAAGTGTTTTAATGCTTCATTTCTAGAGATGGACTATATGTGTAGCTCTCTGAAGCTGTTCTTTGTGAGAAGTAAAATAGTTCCTCACAGGGGCGCCTGGGTGGCTCAGTTGGTTAAGCATCCAACTTCGGCTCAGGTCATGATCTTACAGTTCGTGGGTTTGAGCCCCATGTTAAGCGCTGTGCTGACTGCCAGCTCAGAGCCTGGATCCTGTTTCAGATTCTGTGTCTCCCTCTCTCTCTGACCTTCCCCTGTTCATGCTGTCTCTCTCTTTCTCAGAAATAAATAAAATGTAAAAAAAAATTTAAAAAAATAGTTCCTCACAAAAAGAGAAGTGACATTTCTAGTGAACAATGAAAGCCTGGTAAATGTACTTAGTGTTTCTTCGAAGAGTTCATGCTTTGCACATGGGAGCATGGCTTGCTCCTAGAAACATACTACCCTGTGGCTGGCCATTTTCTTGTCAATGTCAACCTGTGTCCCCTTTAACCACTTCACTATACTGCAGCTGTTTTATCCTGACCACCATGGACTTCCTCCTTCCTTTCTGCTATTACAACAGGGTCATTCACTCCTTTCTTTCTCTCTCTTTTTTAAAGAAATCTTTTCCTCTGCATCTGTGCCTGGGAATGTTCATACTCTTGCTTTTCCCTCACCAGCTCTGGCTGAGTTCATTGTTTTACCTATTCTTTCTAATATACACGTCTTTGCATTAAGGCTACAAATGGACAAGAAATGCTTGAGTCCGAAAACAATAAATCACTAAACAAAAGCGAGGAATGGGACATTTCTTTTTCATCTAGAGTTAATTTCTTCCTGTTTTCTTTGGTTTCATCTTTTTTTAAATGTTTATTTATTTCATTTGAATGAGAGAGATACAGGGAGACAGAGAGAAAAAATCCCAAGCAGGTTCTGTGCTGTCATCACAGAGCCCAGTGTAGGGCTCGATCTCACAGACTATGAAATCATGACCTGAGCCAAAATGAAGATTCAGGTGCTTAACTGACTGAGTCACTCAGGTGCCCCTGATTTCATTTTCTTGCAGGCAACTTGTAATTTTAAAACATACATATTAGTAAAGTTGGCTTTGACTTTATCCATTTTTATCATGACTACCCCAAATGAGAGAGAGCTTTTGTCTCTCCCTTAAATATCATCAGCTTGTTTTTTCCACTGCTTTTGGTGCTTCAGCTGGCTTATCCACAGCAATAAAGAAATTAGTGTATCTTCCTAACATTATATGTAAGAATTCTTCTGGTCTTCTAAAATATTTTTAATGTTTATTTATTTTTGAGAGCAAGAGTATGCACAGAAGGGGAGGGGCAGAGAGAGACACACACACACACACACACACACACACACACAGAATCTGAAGCAGGCTCTGAGCTCCGGGCTATCAGCACAGAGCCCAATGTGGGGCTCAAACCCCCAAACTGTGGTATCATGACCTGAGCCAAAGTCTAACGCTCAACTGACTGAGCCACCCAGGTGCTGCATCTTATAGTTTTCTAAATAGGAGTCAGCAACATTGAAAGAATTTAGAACTTTTCCTTTATTTTTATGTAAAACAAAACCAATTATCTCTAATCCTGTTAATTTTTATTATTTTAATTGAGGTATAATTGACATATAGCATCCTATTTCAGGTTACAACATAATGATTCAATATTTGTATATATTATGAAATGATCACCACGGTAAGTCAGGATAACATCTGCCATCAAACACGGTTCCAAAGTTTTAGTTTTTATTCTCATAAGGACTCTTGAGTTCTATTCTTTTAGCAACTTTCAAATACACATACCAGTGTCATTAACTATAGTCGCCAAATCCTTTTTAGAAGGTGGGATATTAATGACCAAAATAATTTTATAGATCACTGCTTCTACACTTCAGTGAGCATCAGAATCGCCTGGAGTTGAGACAGATTGCCGAGCCCTGCCCCTGGGATTCTGATCCCAGTGCTGCTGAGGCTGCTGGTCCTTGGACAGCATATCCAGCACACTGAATAGCCCCTCTAGTCAAGAGATTCTCTAGCTTCCCCTGGATTGCTTCTCAAAGTGGTCCCCCATCATGAAGAGCAGCTTGTTGATTCCCAGTGTGGAACGACTGATGGAAAATGATAATAAGTAACTAGTAGTATCATATGAAGGATCTTAAGTAATAACAAATTTTAAAATTCTGTCATTAAAATTAATAAATTTTTACAGCATGGGTGCCCACTAGGAAAAATAAAAGGGCACTAAATATGTATATCAAAATCTGACCTGTCCCCACATTCCAGATCCGCACTCCCACTTTGCCAAATCAACCATGTTTCAGTATCTTGTTCAAGTATATGAATTTCACATTTTGAAAGAAGTTGATATATGCCCTTCACATAGTTTGTACCAGTTTATTCTTACTTATTCCTCTGCACTTGGATAGTATCAGGCAATATCAAAATCGTGATCTGTCCATCTGATATGTGAAAAGCAAGCTCTAATGTTTGTCTTATTTTATGTTGTATATAATTATGAGAGAAGCTAAACAACTTTCAGTAGCAAAACCATGGACAGCCTTTAGTTTAGTGCAGATGGATGACCAGTCTATAAACTCAACTTCATAATTTCTTTTAAGCAAAAGTGTCTGCTTTTCTTGTTCACCTGTTGACAACTTCCTTTTGATGAACTTTGCCTCCCAAAGTATTTCAACTCCTTTTGGATGAAAAGAAGTAAGTGTGGTGACCCCTGTAGTCTGTCCTATCCCTCATTTCCCCCAAGAAATTCTATTTTTATGTCATTCCTTTGGGGAACGAAGGAGATGATAAACGTTTGCTGATGGTATTTTATATAGAAAATGAAACATCTCCAAACACAAGCTTTGCTTATGGGAAATGTCAATTTAGCAAAACCTAAATGATAGGAAGTTAAACTTTGACTGTGGTACCATTACCAAAGCAGAATTTTCCTCAGCTTGTTTATTGGGATTCACTTGAAAGAAACATACACACATACACACACTCACACACACACACCTCAGGCTGCTTTTTGAAATCAAATGCATTTCCTGCCTTCTTCTTTCCTCGGTGCTCTTACGACCAGCCTATTTATAGCCCAGGAAAGGAAAAAGCCCCACTGGAGGCAGGAAAACTAAGTTCAGAAAGAATAGGAGGAAGTGTGCCTGCCATTTAGCCAAACAACCTTTAATTCATTGAGCTCAAAGCCTCGCAGCTTCACTGTGGTTGTTAGGCGTAAACAGCTTGCAAATTTGAATTTTTTTTCTCTCCCCACTTTTGACCAGCACTGGGGCAATGGAGGTGATGGCAGTGTTTCCAAAGACAGACCAGAAATCTCTAGGTGTTTGCACACAGGGGAGAGAAACTTGTTAGGGGTTGGAAAGTGGAAAGAGACAATTCAACAGAGGGATGAGCTTGAATGATTCCCCGTCTGTGAATTAAGGTAAGTGTCATTTTTAAGACTGTCCATTGTTATGTCTATGTTATTATACTATGATGCATATCATGAGTAGTGGATATTAGCCAGAGACAGTATATATGCTTTGAAGCAAGTCCTCATGAAAAACTCACAAGCTTGTTTATATTTCTGAAGAAATGTAGAAATCAGTCTCAGTTCTGACATCTTCAGTTTTTAACAATGGTGTATATATATATATATTTTTTAAATAGTATTTGTTTCCTTAAGATAGCTTTATCTCCATTAAGTCTTCTTCGGTTTCATTATCACCAGGGGATTAAATAGTATGTAAATACTTTTGCTGAAGATCATTTTTGAAAAGTAATTTCTAGGATTTGTCTCTTTATTCTTTTCAAAGTGCTGATTAACGATCCATGTAGCATTTCTTGGATCAGTACTGGTTTAGAATTTATTTACACAGGCTCTCAAGCAAAAATAGTCAACTTTAGAAAAGTTACTTTAACTAAAAGTTAAATTTTGTAGAAAAGTAAGTGAAGATAAAGTTTTTGTTGTTGTTGTTGTTGTTGTTTTTAACACAAAGCTTCTCCAGGACATCCATTTTCAAACAAAGGAGAACCTTCTAGAAGCACCACAATACCACTGAACAGCTCCAGTGATAGAAACCGCTCAACCGCTCAAAATATTCATTTAGCATGCATTTTCTGAGTGACCTGAAAAAATGCCACTAGGTTTGGAAGTGGAAAGGTGGAAATGTTAAATCCAAGAACAGTTGATGTTGCCCACAAAAACATGGAAAGCTCCTAGGGACATTCCGAATTCTTTGAACATTCCTTGCTGTCAGACAAGTACATTTGTTTAAATGATGAGCCATATTTGCGTCCACCCCTGATAACTACCCCCCATTTGTGTCCTGCAGTAACTTGATGAACGTTGTCACAGTGACAACAAAGGAATACGTCTCTAGTGGTCTATCGAAAAGAAAAAGCAGAAGGAAATGTGTTGCTGTCATTTTGGCTTATCCTAGCTCGAGATTGGTATGTTTAGAATCTGTCGCGAGAAGACACCAAAGCGGGAAGCCAGAATAGGCTGAGCCAGCCAGATTGTAACTGGTGCAAGGAGCCAAGACACGGTTGTGCCTCCATGTGGACCTCACTGGCTATTCTCCTTCCTAGGAAAATTTAAGGGTTATTATTCTTTTTTTCTGTTTAGAAAATTACAATTCATTCCTTGGAAATGGTAGCAAAGTGTAGTATTCTTGAATAGAGAGAGCCAGTTTTCTTAGTTGAACTTAAACCATAAAAATAAAGAAAGAAAGAACATTAATCTGGGTAAATACGATGGATCTGAAGAAATGAGTCAAACAAACTCTTAGCACTTGTTTCCAAGACACTCCAGTGCCACAAAGGCAGTTCTGAATCCATTTTATTTTTCCATAAACTGAAATCCAGGGAAAACTGATTAATTGCTACTCCACGTGGGGCAGGTGATAGAGATGTTGCTTACAGTGGTCCTGGTTCCTGTGAATGTTGAGCTCCTTGCCTTTACAGTTTCAAAACAACTTTTTCATTTGACACACTTTCACATTTACATTATGAGGGTAAAAACGTTTTAAATAAGATCGAAGGTTTAACTAACAGAGACAATTAGGAGTTATGTATTTTATTCTAAGAACATGTCTTTTTTTTCACGTTGAGAAGTCCTATGTTTGATTGTTGGTTTCTGGATGCCTGCAGATGCTCATAAATGTATTCATGCAGTACCAGTTACTTAAAATAGATTTGGGGGAGGGGATTGTTTTAATTGTTTCTTGATGCTTTTTCAAGCTCCCGAGTGTATTTTATGTTAGAGTTAGCTAATTTGGAAAAAAAAATTATGAGCTTTTTTGTTTTTTAGCTTCTCTATTAAAGATTGTTTGGTTTCCAGCATGACTCTTATTTACTGTGTGTTTGTAGGTTACATTATTGAGCCACTGCTGGGCCTCACATTTAAATATAAGTGAAATCAGATTGCTGAAGAGATAGTATGAACCGGTGACAAATTGAAATGTCACTAAATGTAATCCACGGCTTGTAGGATACTTGAAATGGTGTGAGGAGAAGCATGCCAAGGTCAGACAGCTGTGCCCACCTGGCCTGAGGCTGTGGGGACAGGGAGAGTTGTGTATTGGTTTTAGTGTGTCTGAGAGTACCTTAAGTCCAGGTAAGTGGCCTCTGGAGGTTTTCTGTCTCTTCTGCTCTCATCCGTTCACACTCTATGTTACAGGTTTACAGCAGCACCACACCACCAAAGCATGTTTATGAAGTTTTCTTAGTTACACTGCAGTCTTTCCCTTTGGTAACTCCACATTACTCAGAGAAAGGGAATTCTATAAGACACAAAGCATCTTATACCAAATTAATGACAAGTATTAACCAGAGAAGTGATGTACATAGTGGGTACCAGAGGAGGAGGTCCTGATTTAAGCAGGCTTCATGGAGGTATGAGGTTAAGCTGACATCACAGGACAGAAGATCTGATGGTACAGCGAGAGATGAGTGTCCAACACAAGATTGGAGCTGTGCGCGTGGGCAGGGACAGGAATGTTTGGTGTGCCCAAGGAATAGGGGTGTCCAATGAAAAACAGGATTCCCAGTTACACATGAATTTCAGATCAACAACAAACTTTTTTGAGTATAAGTGTCTCCTATTGCACAAGTGTGTATGAAGCCTATGGCGTGGGACATACGTATTCAAAGAAGTTACTTGTTGTTTATCTAACATTCACATGTAACTGGGTATCCTCTGTTTACATTTCCTAAATCTGGCAACCGTACCAGGGAGCTGTGTGGCAACAGCTTGACAGACGCAGGGACAGTGAGCATAAGGAGCAAGATAGAAGCGTCTGGAGGAGGTTGGAATCAGACTGGTGGGACTGTAATGCCAGACAGAGGAGTTCAGAATCCAATTTGAAGCCCTTGGGAAGCCAGTGAGGGGCTTCGAAGAGGGAAATGACATCAGTGAGATTTACCCATTCAAGGCAGGGCCTGGTGGGGTGAAGAGAGCAGGTTTCTGAGGCCTGGCGACAACAGAGAGAAGGAAACCAGATGGAGACACATTAGAGGACAAATCGTCATGCTTTGTAAACTAATTGGCTATGGTTATAGGAAGAGAGGAAGTGTTACAGAGGATGTTATGTTTTATGGTCTATTCTAAGAAATAGCCAATCAGAGAGGGAGCAGCAGGTCAGGGAGTTAGTGAGGGAGAGGAGGGTTTTGGTTTCAGGCCTATAAAATGTGATGTGGTGGGATAGTCAGGTAGAAATGGTAAGTGAACAGCTGGACATGGGAAACAGCTTAAGAGGGAGGTGAGAAGCAGAAGAGATAACGGGCAGCATTTCTTTTGTGCTAAGCCTTTTATGTCCAGTCTCTTGTTGAATGCATACAGCCACCCATGGGCAGGTTGTATTACTAGCCACATTTTATAAATGAGGAAACTAACACTTGGAAAGATTAAGTAACATGTTCAGGACCAGCTAGCTAGTGAAAGGCAGGTAGAGAATGGAATGCAGGTGTGTAAGAGGCCAAAGCCCACGTGCCTGCTAATTCCCATGGAAAACATCGAGTATCTGCTCTGGATTCAGTTTTTGCAAAGATCTAAAGAAACCGACTTTCCATACTATACCCAGTTATTATATATATACATTTTTTTTTTTTGAGAGGGAGAGAGAGTGTGTGAGTAGGGGAAAGGGAGAGAGGGAATGTTAAGCAGTCTCCATGCTCAGCACCAAGCCCTATGCGAGGCTCAGTCTTACAGCCCTGGGATCATGACCTGAGCTGAAATCAAGAGATGGATGCTCAACCGACTTAGCCACCCACCTATGTCACCTGATTTTTAACTGGATTCTTGGTCTTTAATTTCTTTTACCTGTGGTAGCTCTCAGAATTCTGCACCTTTTAGTTAATCTCACTGAGGAAAAGGGAAGAGTTTATACTCAGAGATTTTCGTGTTTACTTATTTGTACATTCATTTTATTTCTAAAGTTCGTCTTCCATTCAGTGCCTCATTTTTTACTTTTCATTACTTATTGGTGAAGTAGATGTTGAAAACAGAGAATGTTAAACTCCTTACTCTAGCCTGGGTTGCCCTCTAGTGGCGGCCCCAGGTAACGATGCTTAGGCCAGGCAGGGACCGCCCAGGCAGCCTCTAGAAGCAAGTTCCTTACTAAACCAATAGTTCACAGAATCACTGTAGAATCATCTGTGGGCTCCTCAGTGGTTTGGAAGCTAGTTGTGCCAGGAGATTCTGGAAAATGACTTTGTGGAATTACATACCCCCTTCCAGCTGGCTGGCATTAAGGGCATTTTGAATAGACCAGTGTTATATATTTATCTTAAACTTTGTAATCATTAAAAAACATGTCACTTTTTTTTATCTTGTTAGGAAGGTACATATTATCAAGTTTGGTTATTAAGCTTTTAATGCACATATGTGCTTTTATTGTTAAGAAAGCTTCCTAAGTCTTTTATTCCAAATATTTACTTCAAGATACACAATATAGTTTTTAGTCAAAAGTGAATAATCTGTCTTTGAGGAATATATCCTAAGAAAATACTCTTAGACCAAAACAAAAGTGTATATGAAAGAATGCTTACCTATTAGTAGTGGACAAATTTTTTGGACAAATAAACAGTAAAACCTTGGTTTGCAGCATAATTTGCTCTGGAAGCGTTTGTAATCCAAAGCGCTCATTTATCAAAGCGAATTTCAAGAACCATTGGTCCAGGTGTGATCATGTGACATTAGGCATCATGTACTACTCGTATTGCAAGACATCGCTCGTTTATCAAATTAAAATTTATTAGAAATGTTTGCTCATCTTGTGAAACACTCGCAGAAAAAGTTACTCGCAATCCAAGGTTTTACTGTACAAAGAAAATAAGGAAATTGTTAAATAATATTCCACAGTGTGGAATTTTATATAGCTGTTAAATTATATTAAACTATGTACTGTTTATACTAAACGCTAAATGAAAAAGAGAAGACAAAAATATTCATGGCGTGATCTCATTTTCTTAAGAAAATATATGTTTATATGAAAAAGTTGAGAGCTAAACATATATCAAAATATTAACAACAGAAGTCTTTAGTTGGTAGGATAATGGGGATTTTTATTTTCTACTTTGTCTCCAGGATAAGCATGTTCCCCAAGATAATGTACTTGGGGAACATGTACTACTCTTATAATCTGGAACAAAAAAAAAACCAGTTATGTTTTGCAAAAGTGGAGAGCTAAGTTCCAGTGTTCTAATTTCTTGCTGTCATGGCTGACAGACATGTCGGTGCTAATTCAGTCCCCTTTACGGCCTTTCTGCCCAGTCCAGGGCTGTATCCTGTTTGGGACAGCATAATTCATTGTAATGGAAAAGATGATGATGCACTAGCCTGGTCTATGACTTCACTATATTCATCAGCAACAGGAAACAAAGACACACACTTTTTTTTCATAATTGTTTTAGTAATAATTGACAATTGGAGGAAATGAATGGCAGAAAACAATTATGGGCAGACAAGATGGTCAGCAGATCAGACTGGGAAATGCAAAGGGGCCAGTCTCAGTTTTGTTCCTGCGACGATTTCAGAACATTACAAAGATATTATTGTTTTGTTTTCAATCCACTCCTGAAATCACTGTTGTTTTTACCAGCAGTTACACAATTCTTTGCTGGCAGCAGTGACCCCCAATATGTTTTTGATTCAGTAATCCGGTAATCACACATCAAGGATTTGGAACTGAATTTTTTATGTGCATCGATACTCAGGGTCAGTGTGAACTTCTCCCCATGTGTGTCCACTAATAATGCTCCTTTATTACACTGGCCATTTGTTGCCCATGCATGAAATTTTAAATGTTTCATTTTCTATTAAATTTAAAAATATCAAATTCGTATTTCTATTTTCTGTGAGATGATCCCTGGTCTTCATTTGAGCAGCAGGGGGTGGATGTGGGAACAAACAATCAAAACTCAAAACAAGTGAATTCATGATTCACTCTCTAGTAGAATGAGCACAATTAGTAACCTCTGAGCTGAAAATGGAGGCTGTGTTATCAATAGGAAAGAGCTAAGCAAGGCAGGTGTTACATCCACCGTGGTAACATTTCTCCACCCTAGTGGCTTGTGTCCGTAGGCAGAACTTTTATTTAAAAATTTTTTAATGTTTTATTTATTTTTGAGAGAGAGATAGAGACAGCACGAGCAGGGGAGTGTCATAGAAAGAGGGGGAGACACAGAATCTGAAACAGTCTCCAGGCTCTGAGCTATCTGTCAGCACAGAGCCCGACATGGGGCTCGAACCCACGAACCGTGAGATCATGACCTGAGCTGAAGTTGGACGCTCAACCAACTGAGCCACCCAGGCGCCCCCGTAAGCAGAACTTAACGGTCCTGCTGGGCACTGTTAACATTCTTTGGGTAGGGGAACTACACATGCATGGCATGCTTTAACCTGTACTCCAAGTCATATTTTTCTCTCATTAGCCTGATTTGGATTAAAATTCTTCAGCAGCTCTCGCTTCGAATCTTAAAGACCTCTCACTGGTCATGCTATTTGTTGTGGAGACCTCTAGACCGGTGCTATCCAATAGGAATGTAACTTGAGTCACAAATGTCATGCAATGTTTTCTAGTTGCCATGCTATAAAAATAAAAGAAACAAAATTAATTTTTTAAAATATACTTTATTTAACCCAATATATCAAAACTTTATCATTTTGAAATGCAATCAATATAAAAGGCTATTAGTGAGGTAGTCTATCTTTTTTTGGTACTAAGTCTGACATCCAATGTGTATTTTACTCTTAGCATGTATCTCAGTTCAGGCAAGGCTCAGTTTGCGTGCTGAATGGAGTCAGGTGCCTGTGGCTATCGTACTAGACAGTGAGAATCTAAACAGAAGACCTGCAGTGCAGTCACTGTTATGTAAATGGCATTGAAGTTTGGGCTGTGAGATTCTACTGTCTGTTCAGGACTGTGCCTTCTCTGTGATGTTAGCAAGCCACTCGGGCAGGTATGAACTGCAACTGAATAACTGAAGAGCAAGTAAAAGATTGCCAGTTTTTGACATTTTGCCTATTAGATCCAACTATTTTGCCTATCAGAACAATCCAACTGTTCATTAGACTGTGTCACTAATGGATTCCTCAGCTGAGGATAGAGAGGGGTCATAGAGGTTTCTAAAAACTCCCAGTTTTTGAAATCTGTATTAAATGATTGTAAGAAACTTTATTCTGTAATGATGTTTTCAAGTGAATTCTGGCATAGGAATAGACTCCGTTACACAGACTAAAACTAACATCTAGAAAGCATTATGAACGTTGTGTTTCTAATAATAAATAAACCTTAGCACAAAGAAAGAAATCTTTAGAATTCACACACGCATACTCCTAACATTGTGATCGGTTGCTGATGTCTATTCTGCATTCTGCATTGTCTTCTTTGAGGAGGAGGAAGCATGCTTCAATAATCTTGTATCACTACTATGCCCTGGGGGACTCTCATGCCAGTCAGCTGCAGCGATAAAGATAGCTCCGTGTGCTAAATGTAGAGATCCAAAAATAGAACCAATGGATGTGGATAAAACTGTAACACACTGGAAGTTTTTGTGGCCTCGTCAATGGCAGGGACCCGGGCTCAGGACTTGACAATCCTGGCGGCAAGTCCCAGCACCCTGGAGCGATCATAGTTTGGGTTCATTTCTTATTCCAGGAGGATTTGTTTATGAAAGCTATATTTAAAGCAGTCAGAAAACTCTAAAACCAAAATAAAAGTTAGAGACATTTCAAATGTAAATGGTGACCATCCATCGAACGATTTAGAAACTGGTCATGCTCCCAAAGCTTGTTTGTAAGAACTTTATTGCCCCTTGGAAGTCATTTTCCATTTTCCCCATAGAAACAAAGTCATAAATAGTGAGTGGGCATGTGCACCTAAGATACCATATATTTACAATGAAATTGTTGCAATGTATTTATTATATATTTGCAATGTATTACGTATTCTTTATTTTTTTTTAATATTTTATTTATTTCTAGGACAGAGAGAGAGAGAGAGACAGCGTGAGCAGGGGAGGGTCAGAGAGAGAGGGAGTCACAGACTCTGAAACAGGCTCCAGGCTCTGAGCTGGCAGTCAGCACAGAGCCCGACGCGGGGCTCGAACCCACGAACCGCGAGATCATGACCTGAGCGAAAGTCGGACGCTTAACCGACTAAGCCACCCAGGCGCCCCTACGTATTCTTTATTAAATCATTATTATTTTATGGAAGCATGTTAGTTAAATTATCACACTGAATTTTAAAAATTGTTTTGAATATTTAGTTTTGAGAGAGAGAGACAGAACACAACCAGGGGAAGGGCAGAGAGAGAGGGAGACACAGAATCCGAAACAGGTTCCAGGCTCTGAGCTGTCAGCACAGAGCTCAATGCGGGGCTCGAACTCAGGAACCATGAGATCATGACCTGAGCCAAAGTCGGACACTTAACCGACTGAGCCACCCAGGGGCCCTATCCCAATGCATTTTAATGAAATAAAATTACTGTATCACTCCTACATTAGTATGTTATACCATACATTAATAATATTTTAATAATTACACTATATTAATATGTAAATAATATATGAATAATTAAAACAAAAAATATGCTGAATCAGCTCATAATCACCTTATATCCAAAACACTGAGCATTGGAAGAGGAGCTAGCAAATGTCTAATGTTGCACCAGGCTCAGGAACAAGCATTGAAGATATATCATACTTATTTTGTCCCTTAACGTTGGCAGGAAAGCAAATCCACCAAGGAAGAATGAGGAAATAGATATAATTCTTTACTAAGGAGGTTGCCTCACCTATGTGACTCTCAGGCAGAGAAAGTCTTTACATTTGTAAGTCTAAACTTGGGATTTGCCTTTTCCTTAAGGAAGAAATATCCCTAGCATTGCTGTCAGTGTGGAGCCATAATTAGGATCTTTTATTCCCTCCCAAATAGGGTGAGGTTTTCCTAAGTAACACTTGGCCGAGAGGAAGGTGGAGAGAAAGGCCACAGTGAAAGAGAATATGTGAGCACATGATACAGAGATTTGTGCACAAATGTTCTGTTCTCCTGTGGGGAAAGAAAGGCAGAGAACGATGGACTCAGCTTTGAATCATTCTTTGTGCTTTTCCCTGAAGCCTCCAGAGTGGGAAACAGGAGGGGAGGGGGTGGTGTGCAGTTGGTCTCTGTGTGTTGGGTACATTTTCCAGCTCAGTTTTTTTGTATCTTTGTGAGTGCCGTGAACCCTTGGATCCTGCGGATACCACCATGGCTTTTCTAATCGCTAGTAAATGAAGAAGGGGTGGCGAAGTCAGCCATTAACCGGCCTTCAGGCAAGGTCAAGAAGTCTGGGCTGAATGGGGCCACTGGTTGGTTTCACAAATCAGCAAGAGAATTCGAGGGCATGTGGGTGAGGTGAGATTATGTATGTAGCTCAAGGACAGGGCAGTCTAGGCCAGGTGAATAATGGATTCCTGCGACTTCTCTTTTCCGGAACACCCTCCTATAATCCCTTCTGACTGGGACCTGGGGCTGTTTCTCTGGTTACAGAGGCCCGCTAACAGAGATCGGGGCATGGGGGTGGGTGGGAGGCGTGCTGCACCACAGGCTGCTCAAAGAAGCATGCTACTTCTGGAGCATGCACATCCGTGTTCTCTATCTGAAACTATCACTACCCTTCCTGACGGATGAACCCATCCTTCTTCAGTATCCTTTCTCTCAATTTCTTTTGCTTCTAGGACATTTTCTTTAAAACATTCATGATTTGGGGGCACCTGGATGGTTGAGGTGGTTAAGTGTCTGACTCTTGATTTCGGCTCAGGTCATGATCTCATGATTTTGTGAGTTCAAGCCCCATGTTGGGCTTTATACTGACAATGCAGAGCCTGTTTAGGATTCTCTATCTCCTTCTACCTCTGTCACTCCCTGCTCATGCTTTCTCTCTCTCTCTCTCTCAAAATAAATAAACAAACATAAATAAATAAGGCATCCATGAATTTCCTTTGCCCTGAGAACTACAACCCAGACTACCTAAATCCGCTGCCCACACTAGTTACCCATTTCAATTCTCTAATTCCACTGCTGAAATTCTCAGTCTGTATTGTGGCACATGACACCTTTATTTTCTCATTTCTCTTTCAAAGTTTTAAATGCATAAAATCAGATACTCTGTCCTCAATTCCATTATACTGAAAATATAATGTCAGAAACTTTCTGACTGATGCAGGAAGCAATCTCTTCTCATTTTTATTCCTCTTGATCCCTGCACCACTTAATATCCTATAATTTTCCTCTATTGAAATCTGAGATGCCACATTGTTCCTGATTTCTTCCTATCCTGATAAGGGTTTTTTTTTTTTTCCCTCTGCCCTTCAATGTAGCCATTTACCAGGGATCCTTGTTTCTGTGTCTGTCTAAATCCTTTTTCCCTCAGAGATCCTTTTCATGGCTTCCATATGTAAATAACTCTGCACTTGCTTATCTAACTCTGAGGGAATTTTAGCCTGTCTTCTGGGTACAAGTGTCTGTCTGTTTCTATTTGATGTTCCATCATCCTATCAAACATAGCCACGTCCAAAATAAAAACCCTACTGCTTCCCTTATCTACTCAGCCTCCCTGTGTTCTTTCCTTTGATGGTGACATCATCCCATCTGGGTTGGAGCCATTTTTCCTCTAACCTTCACCTCTTGGTAACTCAGTAAGTAGATCATCCTTCCTGTTAAATGTGTCTCATATTCCATTTCTGTCACTACTGCTTCCATTCTTCTTTTTTTTTTTTTTAACCTAAATCAAGATAAAAGGCTACTCTGTGAGTAGTCACCTAGCTGACTTCCTTCCCTCAGGCTCTCCCCTTCCCTCATACCCACCTCTCCATACTCCTGAGAGAATAATCTGTCTTGGAGGGTGTTAGGACTTGTTAACAGTTGTTAAGTAGAGCCTTGTTGCTGGATGGTGAACAAAACAAAAATCCATAACAGAAACTGAAATAGAGGTTGGCCACTCAGCAGGTCCTGGAGGAGGCACACTGCATACCTTGAGGGTCTACATGGCGAGGTCAAGGCAGGGTACAGGGATAGGACCTGGGCACATGCCTTTTGTAGGGTCTGTGAGTGGAATGCTTGGGGTTCCTGGGCTATGACCAGATTGGTCAATTCAAACCAAAAAGAGCATGGTTTTGGTAAGATCCACCAGGGTCTGACCTAAGGATAGCATGAGGGAAGGCCCTGGGAGGCTGGGGGGACTGTTTATCACAAGGGTCATTAGGGAAGTCCTGTTAGGAACTTACATTTACTTGTGACTCTGTAAGCTATCATCCCCTTGCATGAGGGGCTCGTGTCTGTGTAAGGTCCCCCAGGCCACTTGGCTGAACAAAATGGAGGCTGAGGCAGCAATATCATGGAGTAACTTTAGCTAAACTCTTGACAGAAGCCTACAGACTGTCTGGGATCTTAGCCAAGATTCAGGGAATGGAGATTCATTCAAAGTAGCTATACTAGTTATAAGAAGAAGTGTATCTCCTGGAATCGCAAGAAGTGAAGTTGAGAATGGCAAGGACCTCCCACCAGTTGATCAGTGTCTGAGGCCGTGACTGCTGGGCCATGATGGTTTTTGTTATTCCTCAGAGGCTCTGCTCCCCCTGTCCCCTTGCTTTTCCTGTCTCACCGAGCACAGGAAGAAGGAGGATGCCCATCACCTCCTCAGTTTGAAGGTCCTTTTTATTGAAGCACTGATAGAATTGGATACATCTCCTGCTTTCAATCCCCAATTCTCTTGAAAAAGAATCTAATGATCAGACTGACCTAAATTGCCTCAGGTGTCAATTCCTTGTCTGGTCATTTATGACCTTGAGACAGGAGGTCCAGTGCTAATCCTGAGGATGAGGGCAGTTTGCAGAAGAGAGTCTTGTGCTTGTGTAAATCATCTCTTACACATCTGGCCTTTGGGTGTAATAGAGCATTTTATTTTATTTTCTTACTTTTCTCTGCCAGGCTCTAGCCAGCAATGTGTCTCCTAACTTTGCCTAAACATGTCATGTAGTTTTCCCTCTCATTGGATTTGCCTGTACTAATATAGGCAGCTAGGGTACCACCACACCCCCCTTCTTTCTCTTAATTCGAATCCTGTAGGCTTCCAGATGCAGCACACATCTGCCATCTTTGATGAAGCCATCATCAGTCTTCAGTGACATTGCCCTCTTCAGAAATGCTGTAACATGCTGTCTATCTAATGTATTCAATCACATGCTGTTTGGTGATATTTCTTTCATTTATTCAGTCATTTTATGTCTCTTTAGGTAACTTTCCAGGAGTTTCTTCTCTCATCAACTTAATTATAAATTCCTTAAAGTATAAGTCATGCAAGGACCATTGGACACCATCTTTCTGCAGGTTATCATACATATACATGAAAGTAAAAGTTTCAGAATGGTGTGCTTACAGGTTATCTTATTTTTCTTCTTTGTGCTTTTCTGTACTTTGCAAGGTGAACATACATGAGTTTTGAAATCACACACATACAAAGAAACATAAGTCACCATAACTATTCCAAATGGGAGCAAGTCAGTACCTCTGATACCTTGACATAAAGTTGGGTTGTCTGTGCTTTTCTAAGTTGGTTTATGTATATAATTCTGGGACTTAAGGCAGTTGTCTGGGAAGAAGATTAATTTTGAGCATAAGACTGGGAAGGGTGGACAAGATAGAGAGCCTGGGTTAGGCCTGGCCCCCAGGGACCGCCAAAGAGGGTTGCATATTATAAAGAGTGATGACTGTATTGTAAAGACCCTGAGTTTTCAGTTAAATAAGGGTATACCACAAACCTTTTACTCTGAGATCCCATTCAAATGAGATCAGAGGGGTTGGGGTTTATTTGCTTGTTTGTTTTAAGTCACAAATGCACAGTGACAATATTTTGAAAGCTGGAAAAGAGACAGTTGACTACTAACTCAACAATAGAAATCAGAAAATCATTCCAATTTGTCCTGGAGAACCCTTCGAAGATCCAGGAATTAGTGACAATAGATACCCCTGAAACTGTAGGTGAAGATGAGGCTAACACGAAGAAGATTGGTTGAAAATCTTCCTAAAAAGCAGTTAGGTTCCCAGATCCTCGCCCCTACTTTACACAGTTGGGAATTACCCTCTCTTGCATTGTAGCAGGGTTCTGGAGGTTTATTCTCTCAAGAAGTTAGAACATGGGGTGTGTAGACTGGGGACACTGGTCTTTGGATGGGGTCCAGCTGAAGGCATGAATTTTACATTTAAAACTAGAGGGGTGTCTGGGTGGCTCAGTTGGTTAAGTATCCGACTTTGGCTCTGATCAGACTTTGGCTCAAGTCACAATCTCATGGTTTGTGGGTTTGAGCCTCACATGGTGCTCTCTGCTTTCAGCACTGAGCCTGCTTCTGATCCTCTGTCCCCCTCTATCTCTACCCTTTCCCTGTTTGCTCTCTCTCTCTTTCTCTCTCAAAAATAAATGTTTAAAATTTTTTAAAAACTAGAGATTAATTGAAAATTGACACCAGACCTCTACTCCCACTTAGATCCTAGAATGTCATAGCCAAAGCAGAAAATGCAATTGTTAATAAATTCTAGGCTTTGTATCTTAAGACTTAGTGACAGAAAAAGATGTTCTGGCTCCATGTCTGAAAAGCATGGGGAAGTGACTCATAGGTTAGGGAATCATCTGCCTGAATCAGATGTTCACCCCTGCAGCACTCAAATGTGGCCAAAGCAAGAGGGATACTAAGACTGCTGCAGTTTGGATCACATGCCCATCCTTGGACAATGAACTTTGCCCCAAATACCAAAGAAGTTCCCAAGGTGGAAGGGCAGATGAGGTTGGCACTGAGAGTGGGCGTGGTAGGCAGACATTGTTGGAGGTGTCAGCTGAAACTCCTCAGCCTCCCCTATAGGCAATGATGTTATAGAGGCAAAGGTCCTATGAAGGCTTAAAGCTGTCTTACCAATATAAACTTTGCATTTCTATAATATATTATGGGGTTTCCAAGCACTTCATTTCATTAGCTTTCCAGAAAAACCCATTAAATGGATACTGTCACTCTTGCTTTATTGATGATGAAGGGGAACTCCTAATGGTAATGTGGTTGACTCACTCACTCTCCCTCAACTAGACTAAGGCAGACAGAGCTGGTGGGAGAAATCTTGTCTTTAGATTCTTAGTCTGATTGGATTTGTATGTTAGCACCCCAGTGATCAGGCCAAAATCACAGATTCCTGGATATTTGGGCAGGGGAGGACATGTGAAGGCGCCATTCATAGTCAGGGGACTATACGACTGACTGCCCCTAGTCACCTAGGGTCTCCCCCACGACTGCCTGGGCGGCAACCCCAACACGTGTCAAATCAGTAGAGGCTTGGAGAGTGCTGCCAAGCGCCCACAGCCAGAGGAGCCACGTGGCCTCCTTTTGGAATAAGACTAAAGAATTAACTTCTGGGAAGAATTTTCCATCTGTTTTCCAGATAAGATTGATTAGAACCATCTACTCAGTTTTGCAGATTCCATGCAAGAATGGATGAATTGTCCCGTCTGGCCTGGCTGTGTTTAGTCCACATTTCTCAGAAGAGTGCTAGCTCCTCCAGGCAGAGAAGGCCTCTTTACCTTCAGACCACCTCTCAGGAAGAGGAGCTAGATGTTCTGGATGTGTGCTCCATGCTGGCTGGAAGGGAGCACTGTAGGCAGGAAGGGCGGCTCCATTTGGTGTCAGCTAGACAGCTCCCTGTGCTTTTCATTCACCCTCTGCTGATGTTTTTGGGGGGAAACACTCTTTGTATTTGTCAGTCCTCTCTGGGTCCCTTCCACCTCCCCTACCAACTGCCCTCCCGACCAAGCCTGTTCTCTTTGTTTTGTTTTGTTTTGGTTTTTTTTTTGGTATAAAGAACTTTCCTCCCATTAATTTTAGAGCTTCAGGAAAGCGATTAAAAGAGATTGGATTGAGGAAAGCTATCTGATCCTGTTTTCTGTGCACAAGGCTGCACACACGCGCGCGCGCACACACGCGCGCGCACACACACACACACACACAAACCCGTGAAGCCAAATTGATTAAAAATGGATCCATCCTTTTGCTTGTTATTTAGTAATACTCTCTGTATTTTAATAATGAGTTCAGACAGTCTGTACTGATTGTGGTTACTGAGGTAATAATGCTGTTTTTTATTCGGTTTACCATTCTTTTTCTCTCCTCTCCTGCTTCTTTTGGATCTTTCACATTTTCCTTATTGCAGTTTCTCCCCCCTAAGGTTTTGGAAGTTAGGTCCTCTGTGTTTTTTTCTTATAACTGGGTGCACGTAAAAGATATTATTTGATGTAACAGAGTCTAAAGTTAATATCTCCATATTGACATCTTCTGCATAGCACAGAGCCCTTGCAAACCTTGCATTTTGATTGCATTCTCCCATCTGCCGTCTTATCACTGATGAAGATTTTAGTCCTAGTTTTTCTCTTTTAAGCAGTTTTGTCAAGGGATAATTGGCATAGAATAAAAGGTGCGTCACAGTATACAGCTCGATGTCTTGACATATGCATACACCCTTGACGCCATCACCACCATCAAGATCCACACACGGCCACTTAAAAAATAGATCCAGTTTACATGTTAGCCTTAACAGGCTGTGTGTGACCAAGGTCTGCTAGTTTTCAGTGTCTTTTGCTTAAAAGTTCTGTGGCTTCTGGACAAAAGTAACTGTGATAATTACCGTTCCTCAAAGCCCCCTGGGCGTTGTGCCAAGTGCTTTACAGTACTTAGTTTTCATTGCTTTTTTATTGTCTTTAATTTTTAATTATAAAAACAGTACAGGTTTATTGTAAATAAATGTGCATGTCAAAAATGAATAGTGTGACAAAGGAAAGGCTCATAACTCTTGCGACCCTTTGTTTTCTTCAGAATGGATATACGTTTATTGCTCGTCACTGCAGATATTTTCTACGCATTTGAAAGCATACATGACTGTGATAAAAATGGAGCTAAATACATAGTGGAGGGGTTTGAGAGGCTAAAATAATAGTCATTTATGCACAGCGCTTTTTGCAGCTTGCTTTTTTTCACTCCTTACCGCCAAGCCATCTTCCCATTTCATCTATTTCATGGCTGCACGGCATATATAGCATTGAATTAATAGCATTGCGACTATTTTGATCCTCTTTTTACTTTTAGGCTCTTTTTTCTTTTCTTGTTGTGATTACAGGTGTCTCATGGAATTTGTCCTAACATATACCTTTGTGCACTTGTTGAATATTTTATAGGAAAAAACCCTGAAATACAGTGCATTATTCCCAACTGCCATAGCCACCTTTTGAGTTGGGTATTATCCTTTCCTTTTCACAATCGAGGAATTTTATACTTAAAGGGTTAAGCTAACTCAGCTGGTGAGTGGCTAATTAAGGCATGAAAATCCTGCCTTCCCAGTGCTCCAGTGTGTCAACATCCTCAACACTCAACTCACTGCTTCTCCTATTAGTTTGGAAAAATGGTTAAAAAAGAAAAAGGTTGTTAATGTTGGAATTGTCAGGAGGATTAGTGGGGATTTTCAGCTGACAGTAGTTCTATGGAATTAGAATGCAGAACATATTTCAAGCAATTTATATTTTCACCTGGCCCTTCAGCTGAGGACACTAATGTGAGAGCTGAAGGGCTATTTTTAGCAGGTTACTTTAAGCCCTCGTGGGGAGGGGGGCAGTTGTGAAATAGCCTGTCCATCACAGGCAGCTAGGAATCGCTTGCCCACTTTTTTGATCCGAAGGAAAGGACACAGACCATCTGGGCCAGTAAGTTGGGTCCAAAACTGGACTCATGTTTATTTTACTTAATAAATGTGCTCTTGAATAATATGAGTTGAGTTTAGATTGGTCGAATGCCATTTTTAATGCACCAAGAGTGCACACGTTTCTTGTAATCCTACAAGTGGCTTTCTAAAACAAAGAATGCTTTGGTAATGTGAACAAAGTTCCCTCCACTTATGTTGATTATAACCTATTTTGTCTTTTCTTAAGGCAGGGAACTCTATGCTTGGTTGCTTGCGTCTTAGAATGTGTTGGCTGGCATAGCCATATTCATTAACAATAATGTGGAATATATGTGCTGTTATTAAGAACATAGAAAAATATAGTTCAACCTCTCGAGCCAAAGTCCCAAACCAAATGACACGGCAAAACCATATAATTTTGAAGACGTGGTTTTAGAAAACCAACTCCCGCCAGGAGGAGTGTGGTTGTAGACCATGGGCACTCCTCTCCTTGGGTATGGACTGTGAGCCCCATTCCTGTCTCATGGAGGTGGCGTAGGGAAAGCTGGCTCTTCACTTACTCAGGCCACAGTCCAGAGAATAAAACAGAAACAAGTGAGGTTTTGACTGATCCTCTTTCCCAGTAGCACCACCGTGCTCTTTGAAAGTACACTGAAATGTTTTTAGTCCAACGTGAACATTTTTGTTCTTCATAACTTATTGGTTCACATTCACTCATGTATGTTTTTTTAATGTTTATTTTTGAGAAAGAGAGAGAGAGACAGAGAGAGAACAAGCAGGGGAGGAACAGAGAGAGGGAGACACAGAATCTGAAGCAGGCTACAGGCTTCGAGCTGTCAGCACAGAGCCCGATGCAGGGCTCAAACCCACAGACTGTGACATCAGGACCTGAGCCCAAGTTGGATGCCTAACTGCCTGAGACCCCCAGGCACCCCAAGACATTTTTGGTTTTAAAAAATATTATTATTTGTGAAAAGCAAGCATCTCCAACATAAATGATTTAGCTAATAGACCTGGTGGGATATAATTTTGAAAGGAATTTTTAGTGCTTTTAAGATTGAAATCTTGATCCTCTGAAGTTGACACTTAATGAGGTCTTTTATAAGGCCTTATTAAGGCCATGGACCTTTGTATTAACTTTAGATCCATTTTTGGAAAATTGCTGAAAGTGTATAGTAAAATGAATAATTTTGCAAACCAAATAATCCCACTTTTGGATATCTATACTTTGGAATTAAAAGTACCAGATCCTAAAGATATACATGCAAGGATGTTTAGTGCACCATTGCTTAGAGAAACACAGAACTTGGACCATCTTGAATGCTCATTAGTAGGATGAATAAAATATGATATAACCACACTGTGGAGAAGTATGCAGCTATTAAAGGGTATACATTAAATGATATTCTTGACCTTGGAGCCAATATACATGATCATGATACATTAAGGGGAAAGATCAAATACAAATCGTTTTTTTAATAGAAAGCATAGAACCCCATACATGTATATATGTAGAGATACATTTTTCATGTGTTTTCTTGGCAAGATGGGAGTGGATCAGAGAGAAGTTACTATAATTTTCTTTATGTCTATCTCTGTATCATTTGATTTGCTACAATGAGCAAATTGCTTTTTAAATGTAAATATTTTAGAATTTTTGCAAAGGGAAACAAGACAATTCTTCTATGTGATAATGTCATTATTCTGACCATTAGAACAGATATTGAAGAATTTATAGGTACTCAAATACCTATCAAATCATCATCATGAAGGCTGATATTTTTTAGCTATTTTAGCCAAAGCTCCCATGGATTTGACTTGTCACTACAATGTATTTACCTCCATGAGCCAAGAAGCTTTCCAGAGTTCGTTCTTCCTGTGGTTATAAAGAAGCAACACCTGCCTCTCTGTTCTGACCCCTCCTCTCCACCTGCTCCTCAATTAGAGACTTTTAGTGCAACGTATGTTGATCTACTGCTTTCACTAATAAGAATAGCAATCATAAAGATGAGCCATGAGAACAAAAAGTTCCTGTTTAATTAAAACATGAAGGAAAACTGGAAATTTTCCTACCACTTTTTGTGCTTCTCAAGAGAGTTTGTGCTTCTCAAGGTGCTTTCTTAGTTTACCCCCTCTGATCTACAAATGAGAAAATCTGGTTGCAGTAATTTTAGATTCTCATTACTCAGTGGGCTCCTGCTCTGTCTGTGGTCACTTTGTGTGCTCCCAGGCAGTCATGAAGAACATCTTATCCAAAGGCTTTCTATACACAAAAGTAAGTAACCCCAGAATGCAGCCTAGAGTTTGAGCAAACAGTGTAAGTAAATCATGGTGATGTTTAATCGAGTGTGTGATAAAGGGAATGAAAACTTTAGGAAAGGATATGGAAATGAGCTTAGAAGCTCGGTCCTCACAGATTTATA
Source organism: Hyaena hyaena (assembly GCF_003009895.1). Lineage (NCBI taxonomy): Eukaryota > Metazoa > Chordata > Mammalia > Carnivora > Hyaenidae > Hyaena > Hyaena hyaena. The sequence goes on from NW_024080998.1 coordinate 1,603,224, forward strand.
ACCTAGAGGTGGTGACGGTTGGATTAAAACGTGAGCAAGTAGTTTGGCACAAAGGACTGGAAAACAGGACTTGCAGTTAGCTAGCTGGGTTTGGATAATGCGCTAAAGTGAGGAGCGGAAGTGATTACATAGAACATTGACATTGTTTAGAGTTACAGGCTTCCCCAGCTATTCGAAAGTAGAGCATTCCTATGAAACCTTTTGTAAGCCAAAAATGGCATAAAGCAACAAAGCAGTTACCACTAATTTATATGGAAAACTTTTTGAACTTTCCCACATTCCAAAAATAACCTCTTAGGCTTTTCTGATACCACATCTTACTGATGGATGCACAAAACAAATCGAGAAAAAGCAGATGCTCACAGAGACAGGTCAAAGCCATGGCAGCTTGATACTGAGATGCTAGAGGTAGTTCCCGGGGAAGGAGCTGGGCAGTGCCAATCTTACGCCACCCTGCTTGGCACTGACTCTGTAAGGGCGCAGTGCCAAATGCTGAACACTATTTTCGCTTTTCACCTTTTTTTGATTTCTGTTGGTTAGCAAATACAGGTGCTAATGTAGCTCTTTCGTAAAAGTGAAGTGGCATAATTTGAACTTTCAAAATGTTAGATGCCTGCACACACAGTGTTGGGGATGGATTTAGTATAAAAATAATATGGCTATTTTGTAATCACCACCATGGTGTATAAATTTCTTCCTTCATACACTGAGCATTATCCTCCTTCCAAGGCTCGTGAGCTATGGTATGAACCCAGTACGGTTTAGCAGACTCAGAGAATGGAGGGTGGAGAGAAGGGGCTAGGGAGGTGCCTCGAGTTGAGAAAAAGAGGGTTTGGACCTCCTAACTGTGCCTCTCCTCTGATTCCTGCAAAGATCAAATTGTGCCTGCACCATGTATTTAGCTCACATATTTCAAGAAGAAAAAAATTTAATTTTTTTGTCTCATTTTCCCTAAATCAGCTTTGTATTTTCTGCTTTGAAATAGCAATGATGCTGAAACTTGAATAGAAAGGAAATTATGAATCTGAAATTGTCCTTCTATTATTTTCCCTACACTAAATTCTCAGAAAAACAAACACAGAGGCAGCCTTAGGAATTTTTTTTTTCCTCTAAGCAACTCCTTTAAGAACTAAAACAATTCTGGAAGCAGCGGTGGCATTTCAGAAAGTTTAGATTTCAGCTTGACCCCTACTCTGTGGTTTATAGGGGTAAGAGCCTCAAAGATGAATAGTTGTTGTCAAATCACGGTTTAGAAATAAAACTACTAGAAAAGTTTGTCATGGAAGCAGTTATGCTTTGATTTGAGTTGTGGGTGCTAACCTTTCCTTCTCCTGCTTACTGAATCCAGCTTCAGCTAGAAAGCTAGCCTTGTCTAAGGTGATTAGATGGAAAAAATCTACCGTAAGGTAAATGTAAATAAATTAGATTAAGTGAACACAACTCTAATGGGGTTTTAAAAACACAAATGAAATTTTAGAAAAAGGAAGAAAGAAGAGAGATAAAATATAGGAAAAAGAAAGAGACCAAATGTAGAAGTGCATTTTTAACTTGGGCTGGTTTGCCCAGAAATTTGGGGATTTCTCCAGAGATGCTGAAGAAGGGGGCAGGGTGCTGAGACGGGGGTGTGGGAGCAGTTTCTGGTGGAGGCTGCCCTCCTTATTCAATTTCCTTTTTATTTCTATGCAGCCAGTCTCCAATTTCTGAATGGCTTGTGTTCAAAAGGTTCACTTGTAAATCCATAAAGTACAACTACTGTTGTAATGCCAATAATTAAACCCCAAAGCACAACACAATTCACTCGGTTATTGTATGTGAATGTAAGCAGGTTTAATTAGAGAAGGATGAGCTAGTCTATGAAAATTTCTATGGCTCCTAAATCATTTGGGGGGTGAGGGGTGGGGGATGGGGGTGGTGGTAAATGTGGAGGGTTTGGAGTCAGATGGACCTGGGTTCTTTTGCATCCACATTTCTCTCTCTCCCTCTCTGTCTCTTTCTCTGCTGCTCACTGTTGTGGGCAGGCTAGTTAATCTCACTAAAGGTCATCATCAGGGGTAATAATAGCATGTTCTTAGAGCTTTATTGTGAGAATTCATTGAGTATTGTGCACAGATGTTAGCTTGCTATATATTAATACTACATTGGTATAATATGTTACAGTATTAATAGACACTAATTGTTATGACATATGATAATTAATCCTTATATATAACTTTCTGCATGTTCCCCTTTTCTCCCAGAGAGATTAATACCTTTGAGAGTAGAGATTTTTCTTGTGTATTTTGGTGGAATCTTAAATGCAATGCACTTTGAACACAGACACTAAATGTTTTCATTTGTTGACAATGATTTGCTTTGTTTAAGGGCTTTAGAGACTAAAACTCTCCACTCTGATTTTTCCACATTTTCTTTCCCTTTGTTACAGGCATCTAACGAGTACAATTCTTATGATAACTCATGTGTCTGGGTATTTATTTTGGCTCAAGGGAAAGAAAAGGGGAAGAACAAGAGAGAGAGAAAATTCCCCATGATACTTAGACAAATGTTAAAAGAAAAAAGAAGAGAGAAGGAATCCCAAAAGTGCATATATCTAAGAAAGAGATGACCAGGTAGAATTTACTAAACTTAGAAATAAGAAAGTGATGTTGTGTATATGGTCCCCTAAAAGGAAAAAGAGGTGGGGGGGGAGGGGGTTGCGGGGGAGCAATATGGCCTTAGTAACTCAAATTGACCAGCAGGTGGTGTGTCACCCATTTGGAGCAGCTTGTTTGGGATTTGGCACACTGTGTATAGATAGATGGGCAGCTTTGCCAGGGGACTAGCTGGCAGAAGATGTTCCTGCTCTCTGGCCATGTGTGCATGGGATGGATACCATTTAGGAACTTCTACCTAAGGGAATACCTCATATAGGCATAGAGGCCCATCAGGGAATCACTGAGAGACGGAATCCAAGGTGCTCGAGCGACACCATACTTCTTTCCGCTTCCTGCATCCTTTGAACCTGGTCGTTCCACCACTTCCAGTGATTTGCTATCAAACATTGGGTCCAGGACCAGAAGGATAGAGAATTGAGACTTGGTTGGGAAGAAATGTATAGTTTTATTAATGGATGGTTAAGCTTTGCAGCTCTGGGTCATTTTTTCTTGATCCCATTTCTTGACAATGGCTTTCTCCTGTTTGTGGAGATAATTAAGGCATTTAAGTATGGTTGTACATTTCTTTATATATAAAATCAAGATCTCATTTAAAAATGGGTGACTTAATCAGTTAAACATTAGACTTTGGCTCAGGTCATGATCTTGAGGTCTGTGGGTTCCAGCCCCATGTCAGGCTCTGTGCTGACAGCTCAGAGCATGGAGCCTGCTTCGGATTCTGTGTCTCCCTCTCTCTCAGCCTCTCCCCCACTCATGTTCTGTCTCTTTTGGCCTCAAAATAATGAATCAATATTAAAAAAATTAAAAATGAACAACTGATACACATTTATAGCAGAAACAGTAGGGAAAAAATGATAAGCACAAAGGGAGGAGGAGAACACTGACCCCAGTTCCCAAAGATGATCATCAAAAATTTGATACACAGTTGACTTTTGAACATGGGGTTGAACCCCCTTGCATGTGGGTTTTTATCCATAAATACAGCACTCTAAATGTATTTTCTTTATTATTTTCTTAAGAGCATTTTCTCTAGCTTACTTTAGTGTAAGAATACAGTATAAATACATCTACAATACAAATTATGTGTAAATGGGCTGTTTATGTTATGGGAAAGGCTTCCAGTCAATAGAAGCCTATTAGTCATTAAGGTTTGGGGCAGTCAAAAGTTAAATAAGGATTTTTGTGTGGGGGGTCAGCACTGCTCACTCCTGTGTGGTTCAAATGTCCTGTGTATAATATTTCAGACTTTTACATATGTTCACATTTTTTTAAGAAAAATGAGATCATACTGAATAAGCTGTTTTAAAACTTGTGTTTTCCACTCAGTCTATGCTGAATATGTTTTTGTGTCAATACACAATAACATTACTCTATAATGATTGTGTAGTGCTAAATCTTTCCAATGTACAGTAATTGATTCAACTGCTTTTGGTACATAGACTTTCTAAATTTTCACTAGTATAAATGATGCTGTGAGAAACATTTCTGCACATGTGAAAATTAATATAATTTTCTTGGGATATATTTCTAAGACAGGGGCTGATGAATTAAAGGGTATACATATTTTATTATTTTTATTATTTTTTAATATATTCTTTTTTTAATGTGTTTTTGTTTATTTCTGAGAGAGAGAGTCAGTGTGAGCAGGGGAGGGTCAGAGAGAGGGGGAGACACAGGATCTGAAACAGGCTCCAGGCTCTGAGCTATCAGCATAGACCCCGATGCAGGGCTTGAACCCATGAACTGTGAGATCATGACCTGAGCCGAAGTCGGCCACTCAACCAACTGAGTCACCCAGGCACCCCAGGGTATACATATTTTAAAAAGCTTTTGCTACATATCACAAAATTGTCTTTCATACAGCTTTTACCAATTTATATACTCTTGCCCCCAGAGTATGAAGGTGCCATTTTCCAAAACCTCCTGCCAGCACTGGGAATTATCAACTTTTTTATCTTTGTCATGTTTAGAAATAATAATTAGTATCCTATTATTTTTTAAACTTGTACTCCTTTTTAGGAAGCTGAATTTTATACTGGTCACTTATATTTCTTGTAAACATTCTTTTTAAAAACATTTATTTATTTTGAGAGAGAAGGAAAGCACAAGTGGGTAAGGGCAGTGAGGGTGTGTGTGTGTGTGTGTGAGAGAGAGAGAGAGAGAGAGAGAGAATCTCAAGCAGGCTCTGCACTGTCAGTGTAGAGCCTAACACGAGACTTGAACCCATGAACCAAGAGATCATGACCTGAGCTAATGTTGGATGCTTAACTGACTGAGCCATCAGGTGCCCAAATATATTTCTTTACTTGTGAAGTCTTTATTATAGTCTTTGCCAAGTATAAAGACTATTTATATGTTAGGGCCATTAACCCTTTACCATACAGGTTTCATTCTTTAATCTCATTCTGTCATTTGTGATTTAATTTTATTTATAATAGGGTTATTTTTGACATACATAAATTTTACATTTTATTTATTTAAATATTTAAAACTTTTAAAAATGGGTTTGGCTTTTGTGATTATAATTAAAACAATTTTCATGATGAAAGTATTTAATCAGTGTTAAAATAATTTTAAGATTATAAAAACAGTCACTTGATTTTCTTCAAGTTTGTGTGTGGTCTTATTTTCACATTTAGCTCATTTGCCCACCAGGCATTTACTTTGTATATGGTGTGAGGTAATTATTGCATCTTTAATTTTTCCTGATACTTAACCATTCAACCAGCTATTATATAATCCATTAGTTTCCCACTGGGTTTAAATATCACATTTAACAAATAAACATTTTATTTTTTTAATATTTTTAAAAAATTTTTGAGATAGCATGAGCAGGGGAGGGGCAGAGAGAGAGGGAGACAGAATCTGAAGCAGGCTCCAGGCTCTGAGCTGTCAGCACAGAACTCGATGCGGGGCTCAAACCCACAAACCGCGAGATCATGACCTGAGCTGAAGTTGGATGCTTAACTGACTCAGCCACCCAGGTGCCCCTAATTATTTAAAACATCTTAAAAAGTTGATTCTATCAAGTAAAGGATTGTAACATATGCAAGTTAGATAATTTTGTCTGTTGCTTTCTCATAGTTCTTTAGTTTAGTTTAGTTTAGTTTTGTTTTTGTTTTTGTCTAGTTGCAATGGCTTGAATTTCCAGAATGATGGTAGTGACAGTGAGCACCCTTTCCTTGTTTCTGGTTTTAAGGTTAATACCTCTAGTACTATACCATTAGGTACGATGCCTGTGTTGGTTTGGGATAATCTTGATCATGCCAGGAAAAATTGTCCTAACTCCATTTTATAAATTTTAAAAAACTGATACTGAACTTTATCAAATAACTTTTCTTTAAAAAGACATTTTTTTAAACATTTATTTATTACTGAGAGACAGAAAGAGACAGAGCATGAGCATGGGAAGGGCAGAGGGAGGGGGAGACACAGTCTGAAGCAGGCACCGGGCTCTGAGCTGTCAGCACAGAGCCCGACGCAGGGCTCGAACTCACGAACTGTGAGATCATGACCTGAGCTGAAGTTGGATGCCTAACCAACTGAGACACTCAGGCACCCCTCACACAACTTTTCAAGAGTACCTACTGTGCTGATTCAAAGATTTTTTTCCCATCATGTCATCATGCTAATGCAGTCTTAACTATTGAGATTTTTTACAACTCTAGGGTAAACTATGTTTACACATGCAGTTAGTCGGTGGTTTCCATTATTAATCAGTTTGTCTGTTTTTATATCAGGGGTATTATTTAAGCATTCTGTTACTTTTGTCTATTTGGACATTTTATACAGCCAGGAAATTATCTGTGGCTTGAAACTCAGGGAGACCTTGACTGTGTAAGTAATTTGGACTAAAAACTTTCCTTGGAAACAATTTCTCAATACCTTTTACATTGTTCCATGATTATTGATCTGTTGTTTTCCAACTTTTTGAGTCAGTTTGCCTCTAATTAACTCTTTTGGCTCTACTTAAAATATTTGGTATGTGGCATTCTCATTACTGAAAACTTCTAAGCATTTTGTAATTGCCTTTTTGATTTCTTCCCAATCAATGATCTTTCTGTTTTTTTTTTTTTTAATGTTTATTTATCTTTGAGAGGGAGAGAGAGCACAAGCAGGGGAAGTACAGATAGAGAGACACACACACAAAGAATTTGAAGTAGGCTCCAGGCTCTGAGCTGTCAGCACAGAGCCCGATTAGGGGTTCAAACCCACCAACCACAAGATCATGATCTGAGCTGAAGTCGTATACTTAACCAACTGAGCCACCCAGGCACCCCTCCAATCAATGATTTTTTTTTAAAAGAAGAGTTATATAATTTTTCTAAATGCTTTGCTCTTTTTTGACTTATACTTTTGCAATTATATTATAGTTTTATTCCAGTCTGGTCATAGAATAATGTGAAAATTGTTTCTTTTGGGGGCAAATTACTTAGGATTTTTTGGTGGCCTAAAATAAAATTAGTTTTTGTAAACTTTTCTTATATCTTTTCCAAGAGGAATAAACAGAAGATCTTTCTCTTTAATCATTCTTGTATTCATTCAGCATGGTCTCAGCTTTTTGTCTCCTACAAGAGTCAGGCATCCTATTAGGCACTGCACGATATAAAATGAATAAGTCACAAGCTTTCTAGCTTTCTTTAAGGTTGTCAAAGTTTGGATGGGATATAGATACATTAAGACCGAATTTAACACGAAGAAATGCAATGGTAACAGAATTTACAAAAGAGGGACTTCAACCCTATCATGGGTTCTGGGAATACAAAGATGCCTACGATTCTACTGTGGATTTTGAGAGGCTTTCAGTACAAAACTGTAAAAGAATAAATTCATTAGGTGAGGTCAGAGACAGACTTTTGGAGGCAAGACAACTAATTAGGAAACCACTGTGGTCCTTCAGTAATAAATTAAGACATATAAAAGCTGTTAAGAAACAGGAAGAACAGAGGGGATTTTCACATGTGAGGGCAGCAAGTAGAGGATTCCACATAGGAGGTTGCAGGAGGTAGAAATGAAAGTTTGCAGAAGGCACAAGAGGACACGTTAAGGAATTCTTGGTCACTTAGGTCAAGTGCAGCTGAGAGGTCAAGTAAGATAAAAGCAAAAATGTGTCCAGTAGCATCAGTCTTTGGTGACTTGGGGAACGCAGTTTCAGTAAAGTTGGGGAAGGAAGCCAGACTGTAGGCAGATCTCAACTTAAATGGGTTGTGAAGATGATGGGAGCATGAAGTGTTTCTCCAGAAGCTTAGCTGTGAAAGGCATGAGTGGGTTAGGGCAGCAATGAAGGGAACAAAGGATCAAAAAAGATGGTTTTTAAGACACAAAAGTAACATGTGCATATTTAGCTAATGAGGAAGGCAAGTGGACTGGGAGAGAAGGCATGATTGTTGGCAAAATGCTACTGAGCTGGTAGGAGTCCCAGGGTGAGACACATAGCCTGAGGGTGGAGGGCCTTTGATGGGAGGAGGGCACTTTTTTGAGTTGAAGATGATTGGTACCTATAGGCATTTGGGACTATTTCTTTGCAAGCCTGAGTATCTTTGTGGACCTCAGTTATACTCCTGGATGCTGGCAGAAGGGTCCAGGGTCTTGCTCTGCATTGACAGTTCACTTCATATGTATGATTTGGGATCCATCCCTTCTTCTCATAGAAATGAGAGAATTTCTATGCTTGCCTTTCTTGAGGCTTTTTTTTTTTCTCTCTCTCTCCTTTTTTTAATGTTTTATTTATTTTTGAGAGAGAGAGAACGTGAGTGAGGGAGGGACGGGGGAGGGACAGAGGATCTGAATCGGGCTCTGTCCTGACAGCAGCCAGCCCGATGCAGGGCCTGAACTCATGAACTGTGAGATCATGACCTGAGCTGAGTTGTGTGCTTAACTGATTGAGCCACCTAGGCGCCCTGAGACTGTTTTTTGAAGGGTTTTCCAGAAGTCTCTGTCTCATTAACTGTGTCGTATACAACAGTGCATCAGAATAATTAACACCATCAGTTACAAATAAAGTGATTGATGGATGCCATAAGATCACAAAAGTTTTCAATACATAAATCAAAATAACATTTCACATCTTTAATAAGCCAACTTTTCTGTGTCTGATTAATGATTGTCACATGAGGAGAAAGGTTTATGAAGGTGACACATTTTAGCACACTGTATTTTGATATCTGTAGTTTATTACCACGAACCCTTAAAAAGGGATTATGTTTTGAAGCTTATAAAAAATTTTTCTATTTACACTTTGGGCATTCACATGTTGGTAGCAAATTAGTCCCCTGAAAAAATGACAAGACAGAGGGGTTTTGGTCTTTGTTATTCTGGAAAAACACTATCCTCTGTACAGAGGGAAACTTCTGGTTTGATTAATTCTGTAAATAATTATGAGACAAAACCCACATATGAAAGATTTCCCATCAAGCTCCTCTATTGAGTAAGATCTCACTTATTAAAAATCAAGGTTGACAGTTTTAACAGGCTCATTATGGTTCAAAAATCCCCTGGGGCATTTTAACCTTTTAAAATCTTTTTTGGATGTTCATTCTGCTCAGTGAGCTGACTCCCTGTCATACTCCTTTCTACCCTGCTTGGGCTCTGATCTTAGAAAGTGTTATTCTTACTATACCAAGAAGTCAGGTGCTACCCAAAGTCAGATAGTCCACAGGCTTGCCTTGAAGAGCAGGATGAAGAGGACGGGGTGGGAAAACCTGCTAAGGTGAGAAGTATGAATTCAACTAGACACCCAGATTTGTCAGCAGCGCAGGAAACAGCAGGTTGGTTCAACTTCCTTGCACCAAAGGGGGCAGCAGCACATCTATAAACCGGCTTGTAAATTTGGGGATCATTTCTGATTCCCTGGCTGATCACCTCAACAGTTCTGCTGTGCCCCCAAACGTTGATACAATCCAACCGATAACAAGAGTGTGCAGAGTTTTGGTTTTAAGCCACCTGAAGTCATTTCCAATGGCCGTCTACACGAAGCCGCATTTGATAGCTTTCATTAACCCTCACACATCTGCCCCTCACTGTCCCTTGGTGCAGTAGCCCTGGCCTTTGAAATTAAATATTCTTAGATCGTTAGTCTGCCTTCCTCAGAACAGGCTGCCTTGTTACAGCTCTTCCACCAAACTGAGCCCAGGATGCTGAGAAAATGAAACCAAGATGGAGCAGTACTTTGATGTGCTCCGGCGGCACCTGGGACGCTGCACCGTTTCCACCTGCTGTGCCAGTCTGTGGTTCCTTCCTTGCTGTTCTAGAGCCCCAGTGAAAAGTCTGAGAGAGACAACAGAGCACAGGGACTGCCAGCCTCTCCACCCCACCCCTTACCCCACCCCCTTCAACTTTCCACTTGCAGTGACCTACCCTCCAGGGTGACTTATCAGATGTTTGGGGTTTGCCACTAAAAGAAAACAAACTGTGGAATGTACTGCCCTGCGTGCTAATCAAACGGCTGAGCCAGCTCAGGGGTTACGAGGTTTGCGAATTAGGAGAATAATGATCTTCAGTTTCTGACCTCCTGGCACAGGCGGCAGTATTTATCAGGAGGCGCATGTGACTGGTTAAGACACAGAGCCCCACCTTGGAGGAAACAGCTGCTTGAGGCATGCTCCGGCACTTGGCAGCTGGACAGGCAGGGGTGCTGATGTGAGGAATATGCGACAGAACTGCCCCAGTAAGTAACTGGTGAACTTTTGAGTGTGTGTGTGTGTGTGTGTGTGTGTGTGTGTGTGTGTTTTGCAAGGCCCTGACAATTTTTAATTTTGATTTTGTTTCCATCTGGCACTAAAGAAGGTATATTATTTGTGTTATCTGTTGGTAATAGCCATTTGTATTTTTACTGATTTTTTTTTTTTCTAGAACCTGTCATTGCAGCAACGTTTTCTAACTTAAAGTGTCAATGAGGCATATTGCTTGATTCCTATCTGGGAAAACAGCAAGTTTATTTCCTGGTGTCTGGGATTTTTATGACCCGTGGTGTTTAGGTTCAAAGACAAGATTCAGGTTATGAAGTAGAGAGTGTATTAATATGAATTGATGACTAGATTTGATCTCAATTGACTTTTACCGTTGAAACTTGCAAAATAGTGTTTTGAGAAATTTGTCCGTCTGACTTGACCATTCCTACTCAAGTTCGAAAACTCTTTCATTTAACAATGCATAACAATCTGCAATATAGAACACTAACAAAATAGTATTGAGATTTAGATTAGAAAGCATTTTTGGATTTCATGCAAGCTTCCTAACTCATCAAAAATGTATTTTCTAGTTCTTTAACAAGGTTTTTCAATTTCATTACTTTCAAGCTGAATTTTTTAGTCACCCCTGGTCTTCCTTACTTTCGATAAAGGAAAGTTAGTGTTTCGATGATGCTCAGTGTCCTTCTTCCTTGCCTGGATTATTAAAACATGTTGCCTGAAGTTGATTATCGACTCTGGGGGAGGGGGACTCGCTTTCAAATAGCTGAGACCTCTTCTTTCTCGGGTTCATTCGTGGTGGTGCCCAGGCTTGCTCTTAGGAGAGCACAGAGCAGGCATTATACACTGGAGTGGACCTGTTGTTGGGAGACTTCTGTCCTTTTGGACTAGTCACCATCCAGAATGTTTCAGAAAGGAAAAGAGGAAAGGGAGAGGACAGCACCCGGGATCGATGAGGTAAACCTCTGGAAGTGACAGGCCTCTGAATCAGAGCCCTGGGGGAGATAACCAAATCAGTTCCTTTTTCTGGATTGCCTGGACATTAAGGAAGGTGGGGGGAGGGGCAAGCAGTTTGTTTTGATCTGAATTCTTACCAAACAGTTATTTTGCTTGTGACGAGTGCAGGGCACCCCGAAGTGTGTTTGTTTCTCCAGGTGACTGATGGATTGTCAGGTATGCTCAGGTTGTCTAGATTTCTGGCAATTTCTTCCCCCTGCCTGGATGGAGCATGGCTCTCCCTGCACCACTCCCCACCTTGTATGTGGAAGATGGCCTGGAAATGACCTGGGGCACACTGGTCCTGCTGCAGTTTTCCTCAACGTACTTGGTCTGGAGTAGCACATTGGCCAAAGATCTGGGGTGGAAGCCCTTTCAGATGCCCCTCCAAGAAAGTGGCTACTCTGGCCCTGGGAAGTTTCTCCCCTTCTTTCCCATAAAATGAAGATGATTCTACAAGACCCAGAGTGTTCAATGAGAAAAAAAATATATTTCTAACTCCTCCATTTCTTTGTATGACATTTGTGTGAGGTCCTTGATTTAGCCTGTGGCCACGTGGCCCAGTGACTTCCCTATTTGACTGCAGGGCCCCAGCTGCCCAGTGGGCCACTTTTAGGGAGTTTGTTGCTGCTATAGTTTCACTTTAACCACAAGCCTAGTGCAAAAAAAAAAAAAAAAAACTATCAGGTGAAATTGATGTCTCCAGAATAACAGAGACACCGTCAGTAAAACGGGGAGGGTCTCACTGGCTATCTCTAGAGTAGCCTTTGGAATTGACAAGTGCTCATATTTTGAAGGCCCACAGATTATTTTGAAAAATCCAATGGTATCTTGACTTTCAAAATATCAACAGAATAATAAATAATGATTGTACATGTAGATAGTATGTCCATAGGGTCAAAGACTTTCAGATCTGGATAGGAATTACAGAATGTGCAATTGAGCACATTCCTTTCAGAATTGAGAAAACTATAACAAATGTGTCTGGGTCAAAGTGTTAGTCGCAGAGCCAGGAAAGAGGGCCAGAAGCTTCTGCTAGGATTATTATTATTATTATTATTATTATTACATTAACACTAAGAATTGTAACTTGAATTTATTGTGCCCTTTGCCAAATGATGTGCTAAGCAAATGCATTTCTTTCCATATAATCTTCAGTAAGTCTGTATGCTATGTATTCTGATTCTAGTTTTATAGGTGGAAAAACTGAAGCTCGGGGTCCCCCTTAGCTGGGCAATCCATAGCACAGACCCAACTGGCTCCTGGATCTAACTCCAGAAACTGCACACATTAAAAACTTAACGTGGAACACATACACTAATCTCACACATTTAAACTTAAAAGCGTAATGCTTAATGACATGCTTAACGGAATGCAAATGAGAATATTTCAGTGCAACACAATTAGACACCCAACATGTGTTAAGGCTCTTTCAAATGGTCCCTGGCAGGAAGGGCGAGGTTTCCCCTTGTGACAGTCCAAGCCCAGGCTGTGCAGGGTCACTGACCTGCAGCCTGTTTTTCTCGTTGAGAGTATTCAGTGATGGCTCTTGCATTGGTCAGAATGGCAAGTTTGAGCTCTATCATTACCCTGGAACGCACCACTCTCATTGCCCTTTCTGGCCTTTTCTCTCAGATTTTCCTGTCACTCCTTTCCTTTGGAGGAAAGCTACTCCACCCATGCCCCACCCCAAATATCTGGCTTAGTGGTAATGAAACTATGAGCAGACCTGTTCATTGTTGTTCAAACTGGATCTTTGCTTGTCCAAGTAGGGGGTGGTTGTTCATGAATAGAAGCAATGTAGTCCTTTTGTTTGCTCCATTTGTTCTGAGCTGTGAGGAAAGATGGTAGGCTGGGGGATGGAGGTGAGGGAGGAGGGGTGCTTTTTCTCTGCCAGCTGGGATGCTGCCTGCTCCCACCTTTGCTCAGGTGTACACTTCCCTGCACTGCCGTATATCCCAAGACTGGTCATCATGCTTGTGGGCCATAAGCATGCAGCTTCTCTGGGTCATCAGCCAGAGACCAAGTCTTTAAAGAAACCTTAAAGAAATCTCAAAATTTCATTTGGCTCTCCATATTGTTTCGTGTGGCTCAATGTCAAAATTAGGGCTGGCAATGAGAAAGAGCACTGCTAATACATAATGTAGCGGAAGGGCTCTTTGCTTAATCAGGAGAACTAAGTATGGAGACCAGTCATGGGTGTCTTTGAGAAAGTGATCAATGTTTTTTCAAGGCTGTTATATGACAAGATTACACATTCTGAAGATCAAGCCACTTAGCGCAAGAAAGGGAAATTTTTTAATCGACTTCTCACCTACTGATGCTGCTGAAACTAAGCCCAACTCCAGAGAAGGTGGCAATATAGTCTGAGAAACCAGAGTCACTGGAAATTACCTCCAGTTCTTGCTGGGAATGGCTTATTTCCATGGCAGTTGGCAGAGTCCAGTGGGTTATTTATACAAGAGACACATGAGACAGACTCAGAATCACTGCAGTGTCGGTAAGTTATACTCCAGAGCTGGCTTAAAGCAAAATAAAGTGTTTGATTATCTTCTTTGGGACCTTTTAGGATGAGAAAACAAAAGTTGTGATGCCATGTTGCCTGGCCTTGTTTCTTTGGTTTTTTCCAGACTGTGTGTTCCAAAGAACCTGTTCCCGAAGAGTTAACTCCCTTGGGTCCCATTTTCCCTTTGCATTGATTGCTCATTTACAATCCCTAAGTTGTTCAGCCATTTGCATGTCACATTCCCTTTTTTTAATGGGTTTGAAAATCTGGGTTTTGTGGGGTGTTTTTGCAGTTTCAGATGATCACAGCAGTCTCTCTGGAGTCCATGTAGGTTCACTGTGTTGGATCTTGAGCCCATTTGTAGTATTGAGGAGACCAACTCCTGCTTTTATGTAGGAATTTTCTGGTATAAAGCACACTCATGCACTTGGCCACAATTCTGTTGAATGAAGGAGGACATCATCACCACTGTTTACGGTGAGGAAACTGAGAATGAGGGAAAGTGAGTGACTTGTCTGTGGTCATGGAACCAGTAACTGGGAAAGCTCAACTCAGTCCTCCGTCTTCTGACTCTGAATAATATCTGTAGAACTGTCCTCTGTAATCAAAAGTGCTGTAATTTGTATTATCTTCTGATGGGCAAAAGGTACATGGGGGACTGATTTGTGATGTACCATCCCATGCATTTCAGTGATGGTATTTCCAAAGCCTATGGATATTTGGCTTCAGAAACAAGGTCAGCCTCGGTTATAGACATGGTAGTATTTGCTTGGGGTAGAATTTCTAAACAAACTTGGTCATTTTCCTCCCTGCAGATCCAGTGTAAGCCACAGTCATACTCACTATGGCATGATGTACTATTCAACTTTTATAAGGCATCTGGGTTTTTTGTTTGTTTTAGATATTAAAAATGCAGTCTATTGTCTAGCACGCTCTCCCATGATCCCACAAAAACCATTATTGGAACCAAATAATGGAACAAAAGCATTTCAATAAGGTTACAGTGCCCTTATTCCCATGGGAAATAGTATACTCCGACTACCAGGGACAGTGTCCCCTGTGACCGTTTCCGTCTGCAAAGTTATCTACCCACAACTGAGAGAGTTCTAGCATGCCAGAATAATCGAGAATCTTCAATAGTAGTCAGTTCTGGTATGGTAACTCAGTTCATTGTATAATGGTGCTATCTGTATGTTGGCAAGGTCATAAAAGTGACAGCACCCGGTCCCTGATGATTTTATGATGCAGCTGCACATTTTAATGGCTATGACTTTGGGGAGGGGGTGGGGGGAAGCAGGGCACAGCTCTTTGACTTTGACAATAACAGCTATTAGTGTTTCTTTCTAAAGTAGCCATGTTTTTCTAGTATGAATGTGAAAGGTAGCCTTCTTTGAATTTAAAAAATTCTGAACAACAGTTAATTCATGAGTTGACTCAAAGAGCATTTTTCCTTAGCAACTACTGTAGTAATCAGAACTTTCTGCACCTTTCAAGAGGACAAAAGGGAGAGAAAAATTTTTAAAAAGAAAGCAAGAAGGAAACTAAGATGGTAGATTAAAGGTTTAGCCTCCTGGATTTCAGTCTGTAGAATAGGAAGTAGTCCCTATTTTAAGTGGAGAAGTCAACTCAGTATATGAATGATTTGCCTGCCTGCATATACCCTAACATCTTGTAAGTTTCTACGTGATCAAATCAGTCATTTTATTTTTCAAAGGCTCGCCTGTTTCAAGTGCTGCCCTATCTTTACACATAACTGTGTGCTACTTTAGGAGGATCTGTCCCCATCCCACCAAATATTCCAACAGCCTTGCCTAGATCATTATGCCATTGATTTCCTTTTGTATTTTAAGTGTTGTAAGTGAATGTGTTCCAGGTACAATCTCTGACA
This sequence comes from Hyaena hyaena, assembly GCF_003009895.1. Lineage (NCBI taxonomy): Eukaryota > Metazoa > Chordata > Mammalia > Carnivora > Hyaenidae > Hyaena > Hyaena hyaena. The sequence goes on from NW_024080998.1 coordinate 1,618,953, forward strand.
GAAAACTAGTGATGGGGAAAATAAAGTGGAAAAAAGTTTGTCATTAATTCCAGAACTTCATTTTAGTTACTTTGCAGCTGGTTCATTGTTTCAAAAATCACAGACCAGGAGGGTACCTGGAGCACTCAGTTGGTTAAGCATCCAGCTCATGGTTTCAGCTCAGGTCATGATCTCATGGTTGGTTTGTGAGTGTGAGCCCGATTTTGGGCTCTGTGCTGACAGTGTGGAGCCTGCTTAGGATTCTCTGTCTCCCTCTCTCTCTGCCCTTCTCCCACTCATTCCCTCCCTCTCTCTCTCTCTCTCCTCTCTCTCTCCCTCTCTCTCTCTGTCCCTCTCTCTCCTCTCTCTCTCTCTCAAAAATAAATAAACAAACATTTTTAAAGAGTGTCTTAAAAAATCACAGACAAATAACTACATTTGAATGTGTGTACGTGATTTTAATTGCTTCTCTTTTTCCATTCCGAAATATTTGTACTGTGGTTGAGACCTTATCAATTGATGAACTAGGAAGGCAAGAGGCTGGAGAAGAACTTAGGCAAAGAGGCCATAAATCTGCCATGGAATCAGACTCCTAATTAAGAAAGAAAGAAAGAGAAAGAGAGGCAGAGAGAAAGAGAGAAAGAGAGAGAGGAAGGAAGGAAGGAAGGAAAGAAGGGAGGGAGAAAAGTGGAAAAAGAAGTCTGTTCAGTCATGCCTCGGTTTTGTTTTGAGAAAATAATGATTTTTCATTTCATTTGACAATTCAAAATGAGCAGAACCAACTCTCCTTGGCGACTTTTATATAATTTCACTTTAGGAAGGCACCACCTCAGGGTTCCTATTCAGGAATTGACACAGTGGTTTGATAGGACTCTTTGGACCTAGAATTGAGGAGCTCAGAAGGACAAATGGCCTCATGTAGCCATACTCCATCAACTCGCCTATGACTATCAAGGAGGAATGTTCTCAAATCTCAAGTTAATATAGAATTCTGGAGCTGAAAAACTGCTCAAGAATTAAAAACTCTTTTAAAATAGAAGAACTGAGTATAATTTCCATACTTGGCTCTGGAAAAATCATACCCTGGCTTCAATTTGACTGAACTTTGGATTCTGCTTTACTTTCAGTTCTGCTTTTTAAAAGAAGAAATTATTTCGTGAATGCATGGAATGCCTGCCATTCAAAATCATATGAGGTGACAGGATGTTTTGCAGATCACTGTTTATGGCAAGGGCGGTGCTCAACTGAATGGTGGTGCTCTAGATTTCTCTGTTGTCTCTTCCCCATCTCACTCAGATTCTAATATGAATCTGTCTCTCTTTTCTTTCTGTAGTTGGCATTTATTTTTTTTTTAAGTTTATTTATTTATTTTGAGAGAGAGAGGGAGAATGTGAGTGGGGAAGGGGCAGAGAAAGAGAGGAGGAGAGAGAATCCCAAGCAGGCTCCATGCTGTCATCTCAGAGCCCAACATGGGACTTGAACCCAGGAACCGTGAGATCATGACCTGAGCCGAAATCAGGAGTTAGATGCTCAACTGACTGAGCCACCCAGGTGCCCTTGTAGTTGGCATTTCAACAGAATCTGCTGCTGGGAGAGCAAAGAAACTGATGTTTGTTTTCACCACTCCCAGATGTAGACATGATCATTGAGATTCTTACAGAAGAGAAAACTGAATTTCAGAGAGGTTGACTATCTTGCACAAGGTCGCAAGCCAGTGAGCAGTGAAGCCAGGGGTCTGGTCCTCGTCCGCCTATAAACAAAGAGTGTGCCTTTTTTTATTCAACTGCACTTGTCTCTCACTATGTTTATGTTAAAAACTGGTGCTCACTATGGAAAGGGCAGCCATTCTGTGGAGCCTGAATTTTGCTGGTCTTGTCATGCAGCCAACATTATGTCATGCCTGCTACGTAGCCATTTCCATTAGAGGGATGCTATAGGACCGAGAAACATCCTAGGACTCTGTGGCTTCACAATTGCATCCTGCAGTCTCCTTGTAGCCTGTCCCCAGAAAACGCTCACCCTGCTTGCATTGTTGAGGTGTTCTGTCAACTGTGGCCTTCTGCACCTTGGGCGGCTTCTCTTGCAGAGCCCAGCCTCTGGCTCCGCTCAAAAATCATTACATGATCTCAGATGATGACGGGTATAAAAAGATCATGACTGGAGGACCTGGCTGATTAACAAGCAGTGACAGTTTGCTTTAAATTATATTTGGTTTTTATAAGAAGTGACATAATGTTGGCATCAAAAGAAACAATCATACTCGCTTAATAAATTGTTTCTTGGGGCCATGATTACAAGCAGATAAAAGGGCAAAGCAGACCTTGAAGTGGGACCAGTAGAACACATCTCATGCTATTTTAATTCTCTGTGTTTTAGAAGAAATACTTCCTTCACCCTCTCTTGGAAGCTGCAGGAACCGTGGTCGACTTAAGCCAGAGATGGTGGTTTTATTGTATAAGAATTGAGGTTTTATTTTTTCAGCTAATCACGATGACTGAGAATGTATCATGCATAGGATTGTGAAACTCTTTGGAATTTTCTCTCACATCAAGCTTGTGGAAGAGAGGCTAATACACCTGAAAAATTGTTTTGAGTTTTAATCCTCGGATATGGGAGTTTTATTCAACTAAAAGTTATTAAAACTTTAGTAAATACAGTCTAGTTTAGGAGACTTCTTATGGGGAAGCCTGAGATTACATTTAGGTAATAAAAGTTAAAGAAAAAAAACCCCAAATTTATTTTCCTACAGCTAAGAGAGAGAGACAGAGCATGAACGGGGAAAGGGCAGAGAGAGGGGTAGACACAGAATCTGAAGCAGGATCCAGGCTCTGAGCTGTCAGCACAGAGCCTGACATGGGGCTTGAACTCGTGAACCAGGAGATCATGACCTGAGCTGAAGTCAGATGCTTAACCAACTGAGCCACCCAGGCACCCCAGAAAAACCTATATCTTAAAAGTTTCCTTTCCACGAAGAACATGTAGCTTGGTAGAGCTGAATCAGAGGGTACATGTTGGAGGAGGAACTGGAGAAAAGCTTGAAGATAAGGTGATTCTGATGGCTAAGGTAGTGTTTGCCCTTTTGAAGCATTTAGATATTTTTGTGGACCATTTCAAACTTTTAAAAAATCTTTTTATTATAGAAAATTTCCAACATCTGCAAAAGTAGACAGAATATAATGAACCCTCATGTGTTCATTACCTGACTTGAACAATTTTCAGTGGCCAATCTTGTTTCATTTCTATCCCCATGCATGTTGTCTTGTTCCCATATTAGTTTTGACACAAATCTCAGACATCTAATCATTCCACCCATAAATATTTTAGTATGTATTTAGTATGTATTTCTTTTTTTTTTTTTTTACAAATAGTTTATTGTCAAATTAGTTTCCACATAACACCCAGTGCTCATCCCCACAAGTGTCCTCCTCCATGCCCATCCCCCCTCCCCCCCACATCCAT